>NC_138306.1:52712500-53035000 GCF_965601325.2 Salmo salar | reverse complement strand
ATCATTTATTGACTGTAAATCCCTGCGTCATACATAGATAACACTGTAGACTAAACCCTGTAGACTAAACCCCAGTCAATCAAATAGCAAAGACTGCCGTATGACCTCAGTCAGCTAGCTAGGCGCCTGTCTTGCAAACACAAAGAATTATTCATTAACCCCGGCAATGTAAATTCTATAAAACAGCTACCCCTTTGGGTAAGCAGCAATTTGCCATACCAAAAACATTGCCCGTTCCTTCCAGAGTATGCTAGTTAAGTAGCTATTTAACTAACGTTAGCTAGCTAGCTAGTTAGTTAGTTAAGCGTCATCTAGCTAATGCTAGTTTAGCTAACTAGCTAGCAAATATATGAGGTATTATTGGACGTGACATGGTACTGAACTGAGGAAAACATTTTAAAATTCTATTTCAGATGTTTGTATTCGTAAACATCCAAAATGTAGTCAACGAGCTAGTCGACTAAGCTAACTTTAGCTAACAAGCATCAACATGCAAACTTGATTAGCTAGCTAGCATGGTTAGCCGACTCCCCACCCAGTCCCTCACCTGCGTTCCTGGGCTTTTTCCTCCGATGTAATCTCCATTTCCTCGAAGCAGGGGGGGAAACGGAATACGCTATCAGCTTCCCCCCAAGTCCCCTTCCAGTACGCACAAGTCACCGGCCACTTACAGTCGGTGGCTTAAAATGAGCTCGTCGGTCGCATTCACTTTGACTAGGAGTGTGACTGTAGTCCAACATGAACGCTGTCAGTGTCAAAATCGCAAGTCTAAACAGTAGGACAGGTCTAAACAGTAGGACAGGCCTAAACAGAAACACAACCGCATGACTTCAGTGGGCGGGATTGATCTTTCTCAGGCTCCTACTCCAACTCTTTGACACAGGTTGATTTGTAGGTGATATATTGACATTTATTTTTTGCTGGAGCTATTTAATGCAAACTAGCCTCATACTGATCTGATCTGTGAGTTATTCTAATGAACATGCCTGCATATTTTCTACCTTACTCAAGTGTCCTCTATTCTCTGTTGAATCAAGTCTGGGACATTAAATGTCAACTTTCACATTATTATTTGTAGCTGGTGGGGGATGAATTAATGACAGCCTTGAACGCCACTTTTGTTTGAAAAAGTGGAGTGTGAGAGAGTGAGAAAGAGAGAGAACCCTTCACCACCAGCAGGTATATATATATATATATATATATATATATATATATATATATATATATATATATATATATATATGTGTGTATGTATATATGTATGTGTATGTGTATGTGTGTATGTGTATGTGTATGTGTGTATATATATAAATTCTTATAAATATATTAATATGTGTGTGTGTACATATATATACAGTATCAGTCAAAAGTTTGGACACGCCAACTCATTCCAGGGTTTTTCTTTATTTTTACTATTTTCTACATTTTACAATAATAGTGAAGACATCAAAACTATGAAATAACACATATGGAATCATGTAGTAACCAAAAAAGTGTTAAACAAATCAAAATAGATTTGAGATTCTTCAATGTAGCCACCTTTTGCCTTGATGACAGATCTGCACACTCGTGGCATTCTCTCAACCAGCTTCATGAGGTAGTCACCTGGAATGCATTTCAATTAACAGGTGCGCCTTGTTAAAAGTTAATTTGTGGAATTTCATTCCTTATTAATGCATTTGAGCCAATCAGTTGTGTTGTGACAAGAGAGGGGTGGTATATAGATGATAGCCCTATTTGATAAAAGACAAAGTCCATATTATGGCAAGAACAGCTCAAATAAGCAAAGAGAAACATCAGTCCATCATTACTTTAAGACATGAAGCTCAGTCAATGCAGATATTTCAGTAACTTTGAAAGTTTCTTCAAGTGCAGTCGCAAAAACCAACAACCGCTATGATGAAACTGGCTCTCATGAGGACTGTCACAGGAAAGGAAAAGCCAGAGTTACCTCTGCTGCAGAGGATGAGTTCATTAGAGTTAACTGCACCTCAGATTGCAGCCCAAATAAATACTTCACAGAGTTCAAGTAACAGACACATCTCAACATCAACTGTTCAAAGGAGACTGTGTGAATCAGGCCTTCATGATCAAATTGCAGCAAAGAAACCACTACTAAAGGACACCAATGAGAAGAAGAGACTTGCTTGGGCCAAAAAACACGAGCAATGGACATTAGACCAGTGGAAATCTGTCCTTTGGTCTGATGAGTCCAAAAGTGAGATTTTTGGTTCCTACCGCCGTGTCTTTGTGAGACGCAGAGTAGGTGAACGGATGATCTCCGCATGTGTGGTTCCCACCGTGAAGCATGGAGGAAGTGTGATGGTGCTTTGCTGGTGACACTGTCTGTGATTCATTTAGAATTCAAGGCACACTTAACCAGCATGGCTACCACAGCATTCTGCAGCGATACACCATCCCATCTGGTTAGCGCTTAGTGGGACTATCATTTGTTTTTCAACAGGACAATGACCCAAACACACACCTCCAGGCTGTGTAAGGGCTATTTGACCAAGAAGGAGAATGATAGAGTGCTGCATGTGATAGAGTGCAGATTACCTGGCCTCCACAATCCCCCGACCTCAACCCAATTCATTCCCAGGCTGTGTCACAACCGGCCGTGATCGGGATTCCCATAGCGCGGCGCGCAATTGAGAGTTTGCCTGGGGGGTTTGGCCGGGGGGTAGGCCGTCATTGTAAATAAGAATTTGTTCTTAACTGACTTGCCTGGTTAAATAAAGATTTTAAAAAATTAAAAAGAGTGAAGAAAAAGCGCTCAACATATGTGGGAACTCATTCAAGACTTTTGGAAAAGCATTCCTCATGAAGCTGGTTGAGAGAATATGTGTCCAAACTTTGACTGGTACTATATATATATATATATATATATATTATTATTATTATTATTATAAAAAAAAAAATTCTTCATCTGAACCCTTCCCTTCTCATTGGATTTGAATAATAGAAACCTCACAGCCTACGATAACAATCCTACTGCCAGTGAGAATGTAGAGCCTGTTTGATAATGTTCTATTCAAAGTATTATACAAATGTTTAGTAACCTACCTCTGTTACGGTGTTGGTTGGTTTTTTCATTTCATACATTTCATACATTTCATACAAAGCCTGCTAATATCTTGACAATGCTGCCACCTGCTGGTGCTGAAGGGTTCTCTCTCTTTCTCACTTTCTCACCTTCTCCCTCAATTCAATTCAATTCAATTTAAGGGCTTTATTGGCATGGGAAAACATATGTTAACATTGCCAAAGCAAGTGAAGTAGATAATAAACAAAAGAGAAATAAAGAACAAAAATTAACAGTAAACATTACACTCACAGAAGATCCAAAATAATAAAGACATTTCA
Organism: Salmo salar; assembly: GCF_965601325.2. Classification (NCBI taxonomy): domain Eukaryota; kingdom Metazoa; phylum Chordata; class Actinopteri; order Salmoniformes; family Salmonidae; genus Salmo; species Salmo salar. The sequence goes on along the minus strand of NC_138306.1, from coordinate 53,031,634 downwards.
AATGTCATATTATGTCTATGTACAGTGTTGTAACGATGTGCACGGTGGCAGATGTAGGTATGGGCGACATGGGCAGTCGCCCAGGGTGTAATCTTGCAATTTCTGGGGGGGAATGGTGACATTTGCGCGATCGGTTTTCTATCGCTCATTTGCACGTCATGTCAATGATATCATGTCACCGTGTGGGACTGTGGGTATATTAACCTTGTCGCAGTGGGCGCCCTGATTCTGGTTTGTGAGCTAGGCAGGCTACTGCCTGGGAAGGTCTCCCACTCAGAAGTACGAGATGGGGAGGGGGACAGGGGTAGGTTGACCTCAGGTCTCCCCACTGGAATCCCGAGGTAGGAGGAGCGGGGGAATCTATCAAATAGTGCATCTCTAACTTTGTACAGTACTAATGCAATTAGTAAAATCAGTCACACTACGAAATGCTACCAAATAAGTCACAATTCATTCATAATACTGTGAATATATAGTTTCACAGACATATTGTTAGCATTTTTTTCTGGTTTGTGCGAAATCGTTAAGAATAATATAGAACCAGTCTGCACACCACCAAGGTGAATTGGTTTAGTCTTGACTCTTGGTTGACAGTGTTGGCGGATGGGGAATGTATTGATGCCAAATCAACACAAACGGATAAGAAAAGGTCTAAGCCATCAGTGACCAGTTTAGGAAAAAAAGGAAAGAAGAGGAGAAACGCGCAAAAGATAAAGGTATGCAGCTATGTCATCTCTTCATGAGTATAATATTATGCATGTAATGAAATAGGCTAGTATAAAACGTATGGTTGTTAGCCTATGTTGCTTTGCTATGCTATTACACATAGGGCGACAATATTCAATAACTAGCTTACATAACATTGGATATAATTTCACACAGTTTCATCATGATAACGTGTGTAGCCTGCAGCAAAACGATTACAACCTAACGAGCACATTATTGATTTGGTTAACTTTCATTGAGGTGACATCGTAAAGGTTTCCTGTGATTGTATTGTCTAGGTCCTGGGCTCAGTAAGGGGAATTTCCAGTGCTGTAGGCTAACTTAAAATATGTCTATATTATGCTGATATTTTGTATCTTTTGTGATATATTGGGTCTTCAGGGGTGTCTTATGCCTAGAATTAGCCAAGGAGGTTGTATGGTTCATTTGGTTCCTATTCTGAATGTTTTATAAATTGTGCATAATGACATGTATATTTAATTGTGCAACAAATGTATTTAGGCTGTCAGACTCATATACTGTATTTTAATGCAAATTCAGGGGCACTTCTGAAATATTTTGGAGCACCCTCTGGCACTGGCCAGGATAAGGAGCCATCCACCTCCTCGGTCACACAGACCTCTTCAGAAATGATCTCAGAGCCTCAGGATGAGGAACCATCCACCTCCTCAGTCACACAGACCTCTTCAGAAATGATCTCAGAGCCTCAGGATGAGAAGCCATCCACCTCCTCAGCCACACAGACCTCTTCAGAAATGATCTCAGAGCCTCAGGATGAGGAACCATCCACCTCCTCAGTCACACAGACCTCTTCAGAAATGATCTCGGAGCCTGAGGATGAGAAGCCATCCACCTCCTCAGTCACACAGACCTCTTCAGAAATGATCTCAGAGCGTCAGGATGAAGACCCATTTGCTTCCACTTCTCCCAAACAGGATTATTCAGGTGTGTTTGTGCGCGCACGTGTGTGTGTGTGTGTGTGTGTGTGTGTGTGTGTGTGTGTGTGTGTGTGTGTGTGTGTGTGTGTGTGTGTGTGTGTGTGTGTGTGTGTGTGTGTGTGTGTGTGTGTGTGTGTGTGTGTGTGTATGGGTACACGCACATGTGTTTATGTGTGCATCCCTGCATAACATAAACAAAATAAATACTTTTCCTTTTGCAAAGTTTTAAGTTTCCAAGTTTCTATTGTAGGTAACAATGATGATTGTATTATTACTGGGTATGTATGTGGAATGTTCCACCAGTATAAATGCTGTGAATAACGTGTGTAAACTAATGCCCATGTGCTCTCCATTAGAAATACCTGTAGCAGCAAATCCTGCTGCTGAGGATGAACCACTGTCTACAGACCCTGTCTACAGACCCTGTCTACAGACCCTGTCTACAGATCCTGTCTACAGATCCTGTCTACAGACCCTGTCTACAGATCCTGTCTACAGATCCTGTCTACAGACCCTGTCTACAGACCCTGTCTACAGATCCTGTCTACAGACCCTGTCTACAGACCCTGTCTACAGACCCTGTCTACAGATCCTGTCTACAGATCCTGTCTACAGACCCTGTCTACAGATCCTGTCTACAGACCCTGTCTACAGATCCTGTCTACAGACCCTGTCTACAGACCCTGTCTACAGATCCTGTCTACAGACCCTGTCTACAGACCCTGTCTACAGATCCTGTCTACAGATCCTGCTGACTGGCCTTCAGTTCTGACTGACAGAATTCGGACACAACTAGTTTGCAGAGGACCAAGTGAGGTACCACCTAACTCTGTTTTCCCAAGGAATGAGAGTGATGGAAGAAGTTGCCACCACCAGTATTTCAGGAAGACCTTGGTGAGTGGTGAAACAAACCCTAGAAGTTGGTTGGTGTATTCTGAAAGAAACAACAGCCTCTTCTGCTTCTGCTGCAAACTATTTTCTAAGAACAAAATTAATTTAACAAACTCAGGACTGACAGACATGCAAGTTATTTGCTGACTTCACACGACAGCAGTCCAGAACACCAAAACTGCATGAAAACACAGAAAGAACTGGCAATGAGGATAAAAAAAGGGGAAACAATTGATGAGCATGAGATGGCACTTATGGAGGTTAAGAGGATAAGATGGAGAAAGGTGTTGACACGTCTGGCGTCTGTTGTGTAGTCTCTGACAATAAGAAATCTGGCACTAAGGGGACACACAGGAACACTGTACTCTCCATCAAATGGACATTTCCTCAAAGAGGTTGAACTGATGGCACAATTTGATCCAGTCATGAAAGAGCACCTTAACCGTGTCCAAAAAGGGACCTCGAGTCACACCACCAGCTACCTTGGCCACCAAACACAGAATTAACTCATTGATTTGTTGAGCAGCAAGGTCATTTCAATAATGGTGAGTGACATCAAGCTGGCAAAATTCTTCTCTATCATTCTAGATTGCACCTCAGATGTCAGCCACACTGAACAGTTGTCAGTTGTGATTAGAATTGTGTCACTGAAGGAGGAGCCCCACATAAAGAAAATGTATGGAGAAAAATGTTTTATGAAATGTACGCATTCACTACTGTAAGTCGCTCTGGAAAAGAGCGTCTGCTAAAATGACTAAAATGTAAATGTAAAGGAACATTTTATGGGGTTTTTGGAGGCAGAGGAGTCCACGGGCCAACATTTGGAATCCCTTATTCTCAAAAGATTAGAGGAGATAAAAAATCATTTTGAGGACTGCAGAGGACAGTCTTATGATAATGGGGCCAACATGGGAGGCAAAAACATGGGACCAACATGGGAGGCAAAAACAAAGGTGTCCAAGCCAGACTCCTGGAAATGAATCAAAGAGCTCTATTTGTACCATGTGGGGCTCACACATTGAACCTGGTTGTGGCTGATGCTGCTAAAAGTTCTGTAGATGCCACAGGTTTCATTGGCATGTTACACAAACTGTACACCTTGTTCTCAGCCTCCAGACAGAGATGGGCCATCCTGAAAAAACATGTGGACATCACTTTGAAGATGTGGACTGAGACGAGGTGGGAGAGTAAAGTTAAGAGTGTTTAGACACTGAGGTATCAGGCAGCAGCGGTGAGAGAGGCACTGAGGTATCAGGCAGCAGCGGTGAGAGAGGCACTGAGGTATCAGGCAGCAGCGGTGAGAGAGGTACTGAGGTATCAGGCAGCAGCGGTGAGAGAGGTACTGAGGTATCAGGCAGCAGCGGTGAGAGATGCACTGATTGAGGTGAGGGATTAAACCAAAGACCCTGTGATAAAGATTGTCCTTGTCAGAGGAGGTGGGATCATACCGCTTCAGCGTCTGTACAGTGGTGTGGTATGACATCTGGAGCCAGATCCAACATGTGATCAAGCTGATGTAGTCTCCCAGTATGCATGTGGATGTTGCAGTCAGTCTTCTCAGAAAGACAGAGAGAGGTCTCAGCAACTACAGGGCAACACAAACGTCAGCCGAGGATATTTGCGAGGGTATGAATGTAGAGGCCGTTCTACAACAAAAAAGGCTGAGGTCCACAATGCGGCACTTCATACGAATCATTTGATCAGATCAAATCAAACTTTATTTGTCACATGCGCCGAATACAAAAAGTGTAGACTTTACTGTGAAATGCTTACTTACAAGCCCTTAACCAACAGTGCAGTTCAAGAAGAGTTAAGAAAATATTTACCAAGTAGACTTAAATAAAAAGTAATAATAAAAAGTAACACAATAAGAATAACAATAACGAGGCTATATACAGAGGGCACCGGTACAGAGTCAGTGTGGAGGCTATATACAGAGGGCACCGGTACAGTCAGTGTGGAGGCTATATACAGAGGGCACCGGTACAGAGTCAGTGTGGAGGCTATATACAGGGGGTACCGGTACAGAGTCAATGTGGAGGCTATATACAGGGGGCACCGGTACAGAGTCAGTGTGGAGGCTATATACAGGGGGTACCGGTACAGAGTCAATGTGGAGGCTATATACAGAGGGCACCGGTACAGAGTCAGTGTGGAGGCTATATACAGGGTGTTACGGTACAGAGTCAATGTGGAGGCTATATACAGAGGGCACCGGTACAGAGTCAGTGTGGAGGCTATATACAGGGGGTACCGGTACAGAGTCAGTGTGGAGGCTATATACAGGGGGTACCGGTACAGAGTCAGTGTGGAGGCTATATACAGAGGGCACCGGTACAGAGTCAGTGTGGAGGCTATATACAGGGGGTACCGGTACAGAGTCAGTGTGGAGGCTATATACAGCGTGTTACGGTACAGAGTCAGTGTGGAGGCTATATACAGAGGGCACCGGTACAGAGTCAGTGTGGAGGCTATATACAGGGTGTTACGGTACAGAGTCAATGTGGAGGCTATATACAGGGGGTACTGGTACAGAGTCAATGTGGAGGCTATATACAGGGGGTACCGGTACAGAGTCAGTGTGGAGGCTATATACAGGAGGTACCGGTACAGAGTCAGTGTGGAGGCTATATACAGGGTGTTACGGTACAGAGTCAATGTGGAGGCTATATACAGGCGGTACCGGGACAGTCAGTGTGGAGGCTATATACAGGGGGTACCAGTACAGAGTCAGTGTGGAGGCTATATACAGGGGGTACCGGTACAGAGTCAATGTGGAGGCTATATACAGGGGGTACTGGTACAGAGTCAATGTGGAGGCTATATACAGGGGGTACTGGTACAGAGTCAATGTGGAGGCTATATACAGGGTGTCAGGTACAGAGTCAGTGTGGAGGCTATATACAGGGTGTTACGGTACAGAGTCAATGTGGAGGCTATATACAGGGGGCACCGGTACTGAGTCAGTGTGGAGGCTATATACAGGGTGTTACGGTACAGAGTCAATGTGGAGGCTATATACAGGGGGTACCGGTACAGAGTCAGTGTGGAGGCTATATACAGGGTGTTATGGTACAGAGTCAATGTGGAGGCTATATACAGAGGGCACCGGTACAGAGTCAGTGTGGAGGCTATATACAGGGGGTACCGGTACAGAGTCAGTGTGGAGGCTATATACAGGGGGTACCGGTACAGAGTCAGTGTGGAGGCTATATACAGAGGGCACCGGTACAGAGTCAGTGTGGAGGCTATATACAGGGGGTACCGGTACAGAGTCAGTGTGGAGGCTATATACAGCGTGTTACGGTACAGAGTCAGTGTGGAGGCTATATACAGAGGGCACCGGTACAGAGTCAGTGTGGAGGCTATATACAGGGTGTTACGGTACAGAGTCAATGTGGAGGCTATATACAGGGGGTACTGGTACAGAGTCAATGTGGAGGCTATATACAGGGGGTACCGGTACAGAGTCAGTGTGGAGGCTATATACAGGAGGTACCGGTACAGAGTCAGTGTGGAGGCTATATACAGGGTGTTACGGTACAGAGTCAATGTGGAGGCTATATACAGGCGGTACCGGGACAGTCAGTGTGGAGGCTATATACAGGGGGTACCAGTACAGAGTCAGTGTGGAGGCTATATACAGGGGGTACCGGTACAGAGTCAATGTGGAGGCTATATACAGGGGGTACTGGTACAGAGTCAATGTGGAGGCTATATACAGGGGGTACTGGTACAGAGTCAATGTGGAGGCTATATACAGGGTGTCAGGTACAGAGTCAGTGTGGAGGCTATATACAGGGTGTTACGGTACAGAGTCAATGTGGAGGCTATATACAGGGGGTACTGGTACAGAGTCAGTGTGGAGGCTATATACAGGGGGTACCGGTACAGAGTCAGTGTGGAGGCTATATACAGGAGGTACCGGTACAGAGTCAGTGTGGAGGCTATATACAGGGTGTTACCGGTACAGAGTCAGTGTGGAGGCTATATACAGGGGGTACCGGGACAGGTCAGTGTGGAGGCTATATACAGGGGGTACCAGTACAGAGTCAGTGTGGAGGCTATATACAGGGGGTACCGGTACAGAGTCAATGTGGAGGCTATATACAGGGGGTACTGGTACAGAGTCAATGTGGAGGCTATATACAGGGGGTACTGGTACAGAGTCAATGTGGAGGCTATATACAGGGTGTCAGGTACAGAGTCAGTGTGGAGGCTATATACAGGGTGTTACGGTACAGAGTCAATGTGGAGGCTATATACAGGGGGCACCGGTACTGAGTCAGTGTGGAGGCTATATACAGGGTGTTACGGTACAGAGTCAATGTGGAGGCTATATACAGGGGGTACCGGTACAGAGTCAGTGTGGAGGCTATATACAGGGGGTACCGGTACAGAGTCAGTGTGGAGGCTATATACAGGGGTTACTGGTACAGAGTCAGTGTGGAGGCTATATACAGGGGTACCGGTACAGAGTCAGTGTGGAGGCTATATACAGGGGTACCGGTACAGAGTCAATGTGGAGGCTATATACAGGGGGTACCGGTACAGAGTCAGTGTGGAGGCTATATACAGGGTGTTACGGTACAGAGTCAATGTGGAGGCTATATACAGGGGGTACCGGTACAGAGTCAGTGTGGAGGCTATATACAGGGGTTACTGGTACAGAGTCAATGTGGAGGCTATATACAGGGGTTACTGGTACAGAGTCAGTGTGGAGGCTATATACAGGAGGTACCGGTACAGAGTCAATGTGGAGGCTATATACAGGGGGTACCGGTACAGAGTCAGTGTGGAGGCTATATACAGGGTGTTATGGTACAGAGTCAGTGTGGAGGCTATATACAGGGGGTACCGGTACAGAGTCAGTGTGGAGGCTATATACAGGGGGTACCGGTACAGAGTCAGTGTGGAGGCTATATACAGGGGGTACCGGTACAGAGTCAGTGTGGAGGCTATATACAGGGGGTACCGGTACAGAGTCAGTGTGGAGGCTATATACAGGGGGTACCGGTACCGAGTCAGTGTGTGTGGGGGTACAGGTTAGTTGAGGTAATTTGAACATGTAGGTGGGGGTGAAGTGACTATGCAACATGTGAGCAAGCTGACTATGATGAGCCTTTGAGTAATGCCCTGAAGAAGCTGGAAGTGACATTTTTCAACGTCGTTGTTGATGCTGCAACCTCAGCCCTTCAGGAAAGATTTTCCACATTGGAAAATGTGGGAGAGAAGTTTGGAGTGCTGTCAACCTTCCAAAGTCTCTCAGATGAGGAGCTGACAGAACAATGTGAGGCCGTTAGTGTGACACTGCACTATAAAGAACACTCAGACTTGGATGGCAGAGAGCTTGCACAGGAACTGAAGAACTTGTCTGACTTGTCATCGAAGACCATGACCCTGCTTGAGCTGCTGCTATTTATACATGAAAGGGAGCTCTCAGAAATGTATCCAGATTTGTGGACTGCTCTCAGAATTTGTCTTACTCTTCCAGTGACCCCTAGCTGAAGCAGAGAGGAGCTTTTCATAGCTGAAGCTCATCAAATCCTACCTGTCCACCATGTCACAGGAACACCTTAGTGGCCTTGCTGTCATCAGTATTAACCATACAGTTGCTGGGCAGATTTCTTATGATGATGTAATTGATGACTTTGCATCAAGGAAGGTCAGGGTTTAGATGGCAGTTGTGCAATTTAGTTTGTGTTTCTTGTTTCAATAGTGCAATAGTGTAATAATGAAGTTATCTTCTTTATAAGTGTTATTCTACTTGTGTGATATAGAATTTGTACAATTGAGTTTTATTTGTGTTTTTTGTTAGCAATAGTGTAATAGTGTAATAATTATATTCTATTTATATACTACAATTTGTTTCTATTTGTCTTTTACTTCTTTTTGCTATTTATGAGTCTTATTTTGTATATATTTTTATATATATATATCGTTTCAAATGTTATGATTATTTATTTGTTTTGTTCCAAATGTCTGAATAAAAATGACATTTAGTGCAGAAGGCTGGTGGCAAGAGTACAAAAGGGGAAATAAATAAACATAAATATGGGTTGTATTTATAATGGTGTTTGTTCTTCACTGGTTGACCTTTTCTGTGGCAACAGGTCACAAATCTTGCTGCTGTGATGGCACACTGTGGTATTTCACCCAGTAGATATGGGAGTTTATCAAAATTGGGTCACTCTCTCACACACAAACACACACACACACACACACACACACACACAACAAACACAAATACAAAATTTCCTCCTGTATTTTGCAAGCTTTTCATCCTTGTACCATGTGTGAACTTTAGTCACTGTTACTAGCCAGCTACCACCTGGTGCTCAACCCTGCACCTTAGAGACTGCTGCCCTATTACATAGACATGGAATCACTGGTCACTTGAATAATGTTTATATACTGTTTTACCCACTTCATATATATATATATACTGTATTCTAGTCAAGGCTCATCTTATATTCCGGACTCTGACATTGCTCGTTGAATATTGTTATATTTCTCCATAACTTTCTTTTAATTTGTTGGATTTGTGTGTATTAAGTATTCCTGGATCGTTGGAGATAGGAACATAAGCCCGTGATAACATGTGCAAAATATGTTTGCGCGACCAATACAATTTGATTTGAATCGCTATTCTTATGCTGTAAGGGACACTGGCACTTTGTGCCCATCGGTTGTTGCATGCTCTGCTCAATAAACTGTTGATATGCGCACTACGCACACACACAAACGCATAACGAGAGGATTTTACATATTTACCTACAGGAGATTGCGTCTCTCGTTACTGGTCAGTAGTATAGCGATCCTCGCTACATGACCCACGTTACAATTCCCCCTAAGTGAGTTAATCCTACTGGCGCAATGCGTAGGGTGTTGGCCTTTTGACGGGGTTCGCTTCCCTGCCACGCTGATCACCACACTGCCGTAAGAAGAGCGACGGTGGCTATGACGCCATCAGAACGCATGGCCCAGATGTGTGAAGGAGCTGACCAGTCAACGTGCCTTCCGGTTTATAGAGGTAACTGTGTGGGCCATGTAACCCTATTGATGCGTAGGTTTGCTGTCCCCGCCGTTCGCTACAGTATTTTCAATAGCTGACACGTCCTACTTTGGTGACAAGAAAGAAGAAAGGGATATATATTCATGTTATGTATCCTATTTCGCCAGTCAATCTTAATAAACTTAATTCAGTAAGTTTATTTTGAGAAACTGTGACTTTCTAAAGACGTTATAAAGAAACAAATACAAAGATACTCACGTGGTGGCAACATCTATCTTTGATAACCCTTGTATCTAGGGAAAAGGTCATGGATTTGTGTACAAATGTTCTACAAGGTTCCCACATGATGGCGCTATTTAGTCTCTGCTCAATAAACTGGTCTATGCAGAGACAGTGGTTGCTGTGGAGGCAGGTTTGGAAAGGGAAGGGAAAGGGTGGATATCAAGTCAGTTGCACAACTGAATGCATTCAACCCGAAATGTGTCTTCCACATTTAACTCAAACCCTCTAAATCAGGCCTATTCAAGTATGTGCATGAGAGTCACTGTAATGAACAGTAAAGTCTTTGACTAGCCGGTTTCTCCACTGAAAGTGTGCCTTAGTCATGGGTCTGTATTCACAAAGCGTCTTAGAGTAGGAGTGCTGATCTAGAATCAGTTTTGCCATATTACATTATAATGAATGTACAGAGGGTACCTGATCCTAGATCAGCACTCTTACGCTGAGGCACTGAATGAATACGGTGTCAGGACCATACGCTTAGTCTGTGTCCTGTCATCCACTCAGACGTCATCAAGGCCACACATCTTGAGGTGTTATGGACTACTGAGTGTTGGAAGACTTACACAATGATTTACACAACATTCAAAGACACGTCCATGACAGTGTGAATGGTCACGTACTTTAATACAAGATTTTCTGCCATAATAACTGCATCCAACTTCCTTCCTCTATTTGCTGTCAAAATACATTTTGTACTGCCATATAGTTTTCATAATACTATATTGTACCTAATGGTATCAACTGGCATCAGAATCACCTTTATTCACCAAATACATTTGCATGTACTGGAATTTGACTGGGTGAAATGGTGTCGCCACAATAAACAGAATATACAGCCAGACTATAAACAGGATATACAGACAGACTATAAACAGGATATACAGACAGACTATAAACAGGATATACAACCAGACTATAAACAGGATTTACAGCCAGACTATAAACAGGATATACAGACAGACTATAAACAGGATATACAGCCAGACTATAAACAGGATATACAGCCAGACTATAAACAGGATTTACAGACAGACTATAAACAGGATGGACAGACACACTATAAACAGGATATACAGACAGACTATAAACAGGATATACAGACAGACTATAAACAGGATATACAGCCAGACTATAAACAGGATATACAGACAGACTATAAACAGGATATACAGACAGACTATAAACAGGATATACAGACTATAAACAGGATATACAGACATACTATAAACATGATATACAACCAGACTATAAACAGGATGTTCAGCCAGACTATAAACAGGATAAACAGCCAGACTATAAGCAGGATATACAGACAGACTATAAACAGGATTTACAGACAGATTATAAACAGGATATACAGACAGACTATAAACAGGATGGGCAGACAGACTATAAACAGGATATACAGACAGACTATAAACAGGATTTACAGACAGACTATAAACAGGATATACAGACAGACTATAAACAGGATTTACAGCCAGACTATAAACAGGATATACAGCCAGACTATAAACAGGATATACAGCCAGACTATAAACAGGATATACAGTCAGACTATAAACAGGATATACAGACAGACTATAAACAGGATATACAGACAGACTATAAACAGGATTTACAGACAGACTATAAACAGGATATACAGACAGACTATAAACAGGATATACAGACAGACTATAAACAGGATTTACAGACAGACTATAAACAGGATATACAGACAGACTATAAACAGGATTTACAGACAGACTATAAACAGGATATACAGACAGACTATAAACAGGATATACAGACAGACTATAAACAGGATATACAGACAGACTATAAACAGGATTTACAGACAGACTATAAACAGGATATACAGACAGACTATAAACAGGATATACAGACAGACTATAAACAGGATATACAGCCAGACTATAAACAGTATATACAGCCAGACTATAAACAGGATTTACAGCCAGACTATAAACAGGATATACAGCCAGACTATAAACAGGATATACAGCCAGACTATAAACAGGATTTACAGACAGACTATAAACAGGATATACAGCCAGACTATAAACAGATTTACAGACAGACTATTAACAGTATATACAGCCAGACTATAAACAGGATTTACAGACAGACTATTAACAGTATATACAGCCAGACTATAAACAGGATTTACAGCCAGACTATAAACAGGATTTACAGCCAGACTATAAACAGGATATACAGCCAGACTATAAACAGGATATACAAACAGACTATAAACAGGATATACAAACAGATGTTAAACAGGATCTACAGCAATGTATAAATAAAAACAACTTAACAGGATGATGTGTAATGGGAGAAATATACAGTGCTTTCAGAATGTATTCATACCCCTTGACTTATTCTACATTTTGTTGTATTACAGCTTGAATTCCAAATTAATTAAAAATATATATATATTCTCACCCATCTACACACATTACCCCATAATGACAAAGAGAAAACATGTTTTTAGACATTTTAGCAAATGTATTGAAAATGAAATATAGAAATATCTAATTTACATACTGTAAGTATTCAAACCCCTTCGCTAAGACGCTCCAAAATGAGTTCAGGTGCATCCAATTTCCTTTGATAATCCTTGACATGTCACTACAACTTGATAGGAGTCCACTTGTGGCCAATTCAGTTGTTTGGACGTGATTTAGAAAGAACCCCCCCACCCACCCACTCTTTACACTGCTGCTACTCTCTGTTGTTATCATCTATGCATAGTCACTTTAATAACTCTACCTACATGTAAATCAAAATCAAATCAAATTTATTTATATAGCCCTTCATACATCAGCTGATATCTCAAAGTGCTGTACAGAAACCCAGCCTAAAACCCCAAACAGCAAGCAATGCATGTGAAAGAAGCACGGTGGCTAGGAAAAACTCCCTAGGAAAAACTCCCTAGAAAGGCCAAAAACCTAGGAAGAAACCTAGAGAGGAACCAGGCTATGAGGGGTGGCCAGTCCTCTTCTGGCTGTGCAGGGTGGATATTATAACAGAACATGGTCAAGATGTTAAAATGTTCATAAATGACCAGCATGGTCAAATAATAATAATCATAGTAGTTGTCGAGGGTGCAACAAGCACGTCCGGTGAACAGGTCAGGGTTCCATAGCCGCAGGCAGAACAGTTGAAACTGGAGCAGCAGCACGGCCAGGTGGACTGGGGACAGCAAGGAGTCATCATACCAGGTAGTCCTGAGGCATGGTCCTAGGGCTCAGGTCCTCCGAGAGAAAGACAGAAAGAGAGAAAGAGAGAATTAGAGAGAGCATATTTAAATTCACACAGGACACCGGATAAGACAAGAGAAATACTCCAGATGTAACAGACTGACCCTAGCCCCCCGACACATAAACTACTGCAGCATAAATACTGGAGGCTGAGACAGGAGGGATCAGAAGACACTGTGGCCCCATCCGATGATACCCCCGGACAGGGCCAAACAGGCAGGATATAACCTGAGATTTACATATTACCTCAACTAACCCCAGCACAGTGACTCTGTACCGGTACCACCCTGTATATGGTCTCACTATTGTTATTTTACTGCTGCTCTTTAATTACTTGTTTCTTTTTTTTCTTATTTTTATCTGTATTTTTTTTAACTGCATTTTTGGTTAGGGGCTCGTAATTAAGCATTTCACTGTAAGGTCTACACCTGTTGTATTGATTTGATTTATATAAGGTCCCACAGTTGACAGTGCATGTCAGAACAGAAACTATACCATGAAGTCCAAGGAACTGTCCGTAAATCTCTAGTGTTGAAAGTTTCCAAGAGCCCAGTGGTCTCCATCATTGGGAAATTGAAAAAATATGGAACTACCCAGATTCTGCCTCAGGGAGGTGACCAAGAACCCAATGACCACTCTGACAGAACTACAGAATTCCTTACCTGAGATGGAAGAACCAGCCAGAAGGACAACAGTCTCTATAGCACTTCACCAATCTTTATGGGAGCGTGGCCAGATGGAAGCCACTCCTTAGAAAAAGGCACATGACAGCAAGCCTGGAATTTGCAAAAAGGAACGTGAAAGACTCTGAGAGCATAAGGCAAACGATTCTGTGGTTTGATGAGACAAAAATGTATCTCTTTGCACTGAATGCAAAGCGCTATGTCTGGAGAAAACCAGGCACAGCTCATCACCGCCTAACACCATCCTTACCGTGAAGCACGGTGGTGGCAGAATCATGCTATTGGCATGCTTTTCGGCGGCAGGCACTGGGAGACTGGTAAGGACAGAGGGAACAATGAATGGAGCCAAATACAGGCATATTCTTGATCACAACCTGCTTCAGAGTGCAAACTACCTTTACGTTCCAACAGGACAATGAAAGTCTTTGAGTGGCCCAGCCAAAGTCCAGACTTGAATCACATTGAAAAACTGTGGAAAGACTTGAAGATTGCTGTTCACCGCCACTCCCCATCTAACTTAACAAAGCTTGAGAAAATCTGCAAGGAATAATGGGAGAAAATCCCCAAATCCAGATGTGCCAAGCTGATACAGACATACCCAAGACAACTCAACGCTGTAATCGACGCCACGGGTGTTTCTACAAAGTATTGATTCGGGGGTGTGAATACTTATGTCAATTAGATATGTCAGTGTTTAATTTTCAATACATTTGCTAAAATTTCTAGAAACATGTTTTTACTCTCATTATGGGGCATTGGTTCAGGCTGTAACACAACAAAATGTGGAATAAGTCAATAGGTGTGAATACTTTCTGAAGACACTGTGTATATATATATGTAGAGTCAGGTGTATAGGAATGTGTGCAAAGAGTAATATGCAGTTCTAGGATGAGAATATCATGGTGGACCAGGTGGCCAGTTGGTGAGGGCCACGGCGCGGGGGAAGAAGCTGTTCAGGTGACGGGAGGTTTTAGTCGTGATTGACCTGAACGGTCCGTTTGCCAAAGGGGAGTGTTTGGAAGATAGGGTGTCCGGGGTGGAACGGGTCAGTGAGGATCTTTCCTACACGCCTCCATGCCCTGGAGTCGTACAGGACTCTCGATGGAGGGCAGATGGCAGCCGATGACCCTCTAAGTGGCCCGGGCAGACACATTCCGGAATCACACAGTGATCGAAGAGGTGAGGATGGACTCGATGATGGTTGTGTAGAATCGAATCAGTATTGTCCGTGAGAGTTTTAATTTCTTCAGCTGACGCCTCAAGAAGTACATTGGCCGGTGTGCCTGTGTGTCTAGATAGGGTCCTTGAAAAATATATCTGCCATTTGTTGGAAGGGAACACAGATTATCTATCCCTTGTCCATGTGGTAAAGTAATGTGGATAATTTATATAATATTATCAATTAGTCCATGAAATACTGAGACAATACTTTTGTGTCGTCCATGAAATACTGAGACAATACTGTTGTGTAGCCCATGAAATACTGAGACAATACTTTTGTGTCGTCCATGAAATACTGAGACAATACTGTTGTGTAGCCCATGAAATACTGAGACAATACTTTTGTGCAAGTGATATTACCTTGATGAAAAATATGTTTAACTTTCCTGATTTTCCTCACTTTCGTAAAAAGAATTGGAATACATTTTTTCTTCTATATTGAGGATACATGTCCTCTCATCTGTCCCAGTGTGACATATCATTTAACCTATATATCCTATGTGTTTTGTGTAGAATAAGTGTGGTTTGTAATATTCATAAAATCCAATGCTTCTACATACAGGTACAGGTCTGCTATTAGCAGACAAAATAAGATTAGATTCCTAAAGCTGTTAACAAAATACAGCGACATAAAAACACAGGGTCACGTGTGGCTCAATTGGTAGAGCGAGGCACTTTCAACGCTCAGTTGGTCGAGCGTGGCACTTTCAACGCTCAGTTAGTCGAGCGTTTAGTTTCTCTGGGATGCAATGAAACAAGCAACACATTGTAGGCAATACTGTAACTTGGTTGTAGGCTACCATTTGGTACCAGGAAATGACCATGTTGAAATCTTCGAAGTATGATACAGTTGGGCACACATTACCACATAATTTCTTAGGAAATCCTAAGGAAATACCAGCTAGTTATAACAATGACTCATCACCCCATTCAGTTACAAATGTAAAAACCAAAAAATGGTATGTTCAATGTAACCCTCTTGGCAGATACATTGGAAACAGGTATCAGCACTCTGGGCAGGTATATAACAAAGTATGTGAACACCCCTTCAAATTGGTGGATTCAGCTATTTCAGCCACACCTGTTGCTGACAGGTGTATAATATTGAGCACACAGCCATGCAATCTCCATAGACAAACATTGGCAGTAGACTGGCCTTACTGAAGAACGCCGTCACTTTCAATGTGGCACTGTCATAGGATGCCACATTTCCAACAAGTCAGTTTATCAAATTTCTGCCCTGCTAGAGCTGCCGCGTACAATTGTATGCGCTGTTTTTGTGAAGTGGAAATGTCTTGGAGCAACAACGGCTCAGCCGCAAAGTGGTAGGCCACACAAGCTCACAGAACGGTCCGCCGAGTGCTGAAGCGCGTAGTGCGTAAAAAATAGTCTGTCCTCAGTTGCAATACTCACTACCAAGTCCCAAACTGCCTCTGGAAGCAATGTCAGCACAAGAACTGTAAGTCGAGAGCTTCAGGAATTGGTTTCCATGGCCGAGCAGCCGCACACAAGCCTAAGATCACCATGAGCAATGCCAAGCCTCGGCCGGAGAGATGTAAAGCTTGCCGCCATTAGACTCTGGAACAGTCAAAACGCGTTCTCTAGAGTGATGAATCACGCTTCACTTTCTGGTAGTCCGGCGAACGAATCTGGGTTTGGCGGATGCCAGAACGCTACCTTCCCGAATGCATAATACCAACTGTAAAGTTTGGTGGAGGAATAATGGTCTGCGGCTGTTTTTCATGGTTCGGGCTAGGCCCTTTAATTCCAGTGAAGGGAAATCTTAATTCTACAGCATGCAATAACATTTTATACAATGTGCTTCCAACTTTGTGGCAACAGTTTGGAGAAGGCCCTTTCCTGTTTCATCATGAGAATAAGCCCGTGCACAAAGTGAGGTCCATGCAGAAATGGTTTGTCGAGATCGGTGTGGAAGAACTTGACTGGCCTGCACAGAGCCCAGAACTCCACTCCATCGAACACCTTTGGGATGAACAGCAGCAACGTTCCAACGTCTAGTGGAAACCCTTCCCAGAAGAGTGGAGACTTATTACAAAGGGGAGGGGGGGGGCCAACTCCATATTAAATGCCCATGATTTTGGTATGAGATGTTCTTGGTTATGTAGTGTACATTGGAAGCAGGCATGAACCCCTCTGGGCACTTTCCTATTCTGCTTTTAGCTCAAACTTCACCATATTGATGGAGTGCAGACCAGACATTTGTCTTATTGGCTCAATCAGGATCCTAGTTCAGAATCTTTCTAAGTCACCACACACAAATAAACCTTGCTGCGAAACAAGAGATTATCATACCTATAAGAAAATATAATATCCTAGCCTAGTGTTAGTGTCAATTCAAAGATAGTACTGCATCATGTGTTCGTGTTGATCCTAGAGTGAAGTACATCGAGCGGAGGTTGATGTGAGATATAGTTGACAGCTATATACCCTGGACACAGTATGTTTCGTACTTGTACGACAACCAGCTTAGTCAATCTAGGCTGATCATTAGTCATTCATTGTAAAATGACAAATTTAAAAAAATGCACTGGGCGAGACATTGACATTCTTAATAAAACAGTAATTTATTTTTTTTACTGAAACCGTCAGAACAGCACATTACAAGGGCATTGTTAAGATATTTTCTCCAAGGCTCAGTGATAAATCACTTTCATACAGTACACCTGGCATGTGCACAGCATCTCCTTCAAAAAAAAATATTAAAAAAAATACTTTAGTTGAAATCTAAATTCATCCTGCTAAAGATGACCGATTGTACAATTATAAGCCACAAAGAATAAACCAGGTCGCCCGACAACTGGCGATGGTGCAGGAGGCACAAAATACATGTAACACAGACAGGACATACCATAATATGCTCATACAGGAATTTACTGGGTTCAAGCTGGAGTTGTGAAATGTGTACAAAGTTTCCGTTAAGTTAGAACGTTTTTTATTGAAGTACAGATTGGTAAACTACAATCAGAATCTAAATGTTTGCATTCATCAAATACATTAAACGTAACAAAACTTTGTCTGCATATGAAATAAAAAAAATAAAAAAAACACTGTTTACATGAACAAAAAGATGGGTCAAACTTCATTTTCTGCTAATGTGAGCTTCTGACTCTCCCTTCCTCTTAATCCCTCATTCTCCCTCCCCCCCACCCCCCGTCCATTACCCATCGTTCAGACTGAATAACTAACTATATGTTACAATAAGAGCGTTGGATAAAAACATGAGGTAAGAAAGTGGTTTGATTATAGATCATGCAGAACATGCTAAACAGCATCCCCCAAAAAAAACATTTGATGTGAAGGAGGAAGTAAAAAAAATAAAAGAAAGTAAAAATACATAGAAGTGTGCATTCAAAAATAATAAAAAATATAGGAATTACACAGCTTTGTGTCTTTGGTTACAAAGTAGGTTGAACAATTTCACAGCTTTTTTTTATTTATTTTTTACCCCCAGCCCAGAAATTAAATATGCGCAACAGAATTTAAAAAAAAAAAAGGTTGGGGAAGTATGGCAATTTTCTCTACATTTTTTTCCAAAAAGAAACTATAGCAAAGGAAATGAACAGTGTTCTTCATCAAAATATAACCACCGAAAATTCATTGAAGAATATATATATATATTTGAAGAACTTGTGTTCACCTGTACAAACCCTCTACGCTCTCAATACTTTACACTCTCTACAAAATGTACATTCAACCTGGATTTCATCATTTAAATGAACTGCCTTTTAGTGTTAGCGATGCTATGCCATAGGAAATTGCCATTTTAAAGAACCTATTGCCTATACGGAACTACTTGTTGCATTATACTACCAAAAATGCCTGACCGATAATCAATCTATCATAACAGAAACTTTTTTTATTTTTTTATTTTTTTAAATATAAGTATTTCTGTTACATTGTTCATTTACATTATGAAAATAGCAGCCCCGAAATAAATAAATGCAAACAGTAAAACTGAACTAATGAAGGTCTTTTTTATTACTTGGGTCAAAGTGTGGTGGCTCTGGGAAAACTCTTGCTCTTCTCACAGTGAGAGACACATTCCTCTTATGGTGGGGCGAGAATCCTCTTCCCCCACCTCAGTCTCTTTGTCCCTCTCATTCCCCCGTTCTTTTCCACTCACCACCAACAGCCCAGTGTTTTTTGGGGGGGCCTTTGGACCACCCCCAGTTATCCTGCCACAATACGGCCCATCACCTCTCTCCCCTGCGTGGGACGCAGCCTGCGCTGTACTCGCCCCTGGCCAGTTCCCCTTCGACTGAACACGGGACGCCCGGCCAAAAGAATGCTTTCACAGGATGATGATTGTCTAATACTGGGAAGGCCCGACGACAGCAGCAGCACACTGAAGCATGGCTCTTAACGCCACTCAAAAAGACAAGGGTGGCAAACAAAGGCCGCTTTTGCTTCTCAAAAAAAACATAATCAAGTGTTGATTATGTTATGGTTGGTTGGTTGGTTGGTTGGTTGGGGTCTCCTCCTCGCGTATTTCGGGGAGGTGTGTCACGGAGGCAGGTGATCACGCTGAGGTGACATTGGGCTGCTGGAGCAGGCTGAGAGCCTGGGCTGCACCTTCCAAGTGGGGTTTGGTATTGGCGTTATTGGTGGGGGGTTGCTGCTGAGGGGGGGAGGTGCTGCCGGCCGGGCTGATTTGGGTGGACGACAGCTGGGTGAGCTGATCAGTGTTGGCCAGGGACTTGAGCACAGCGTTCTCCCGCTCCAGCTGAGAGTTCCTCTCATACAGCTCCTTGATCTGCTCCTTCAGAACCTCCACCTCCTCCCTCACTGCATACATCAGGTGGCTCTTCACCAGGTCCTGAGGAGAAGGAGAGGGGGAGAGCATCAGTACAACAACTCAGGAGCATATAACACTACAGAGATGTGAGGGGTCAGAGGGCTAGCAAGACAGATACTACCATGTCATACGATGTGAGGGGTCAGAGGGCTAGCAAGACAGATACTACCATGTCATACGATGTGAGGGGTCAGAGGGCTAGCAAGACAGATACTACCATGTCATACGATGTGAGGGGTCAGAGGGCTAGCAAGACAGATACTACCATGTGAGGGGTTACGTCAGAGGGCTAGCAAGACAGATACTACCATGTCATACGATGTGAGGGGTCAGAGGGCTAGCAAGACAGATACTACCATGTGAGGGGTTACGTCAGAGGGCTAGCAAGACAGAGATACTACCATATCAATGTTACTCACAAGCTTTACCACTGACTTCAGGTCAAAAGGCATCTCCATCAACTTTTAAATACGTGTAGTGGTACCTAGCTAGTGGGTAGAAAAACTAGAGATGCACTCACCATCGCTTGCTCGATCTTGTTATCGATGGCTACAACACTGGCTCCAGAAGAACTGTGGAGAAAGAGTCAGAGAGAAAATAATGTCAACATACCGAAGGAATGAGGAAAAAGACCCCCGAAATGCTTTGAAGAGAATCATCAATCCTCTACTACACATTCCAATGTATGTTTCTGTTTCCCCATGCAGCGTAATGCAGGGATTTAGGCACAATCCTGTTTAAAAACCACATTTGACATTTGTCTGCTTTTCCAGCATGTAGAAGAATGCTGCCTGCCTCTTAATACGGTTTAAAGAAAACAGGTTATATGCAATTGGGATTTCGGCTAGTTGAACATAAAGGGGATTAAGCAGCACAGATGTTGGGGGGGGATTAGGTTTATAGCACAGACACTAGTGCTGAAAGGGCTGTGCAAAATGACGCTCCATTGTGTGGAAAGTCATCGTTTCATGATACAGTGCACTTGCTTTATCTCGACATTGATTTGAGGATAGTTTTTATTTTGCCATGTTTTGTTGTCTAGGCGACACGTAGCCTACAGTGGAACAAACAGCATACTGTGTACCCTTTTATGGAGGTTACCACCACTTCTCCTCCCTTGCTCCGTTTAGCGTATTACCCTTGTAGAAAAATGCATTATACTCACGTCGTTCAGTGGCCAACGTCTCGTAGACACATTAAATAATCTCACAAATCTCTATTTAATCCCTCAAAAGGTTGCGTTTCTGATCCCTTTAGCAACACCCGGTCGATGCCTGTCGTGCACTGACTACAGCGCCCCATCTGAACAAAGGCGCTTCCGCGCAACGCGCCGCTAGAAGGGGCACTGGCAAGACAACATATTGTCCAGGTCTGTAATTGTGTGTTTTAATCGTTTACTGATCCTGCTGAATACATTAAATTGTATTATTCCTCCATATGCGCACGGGTGAGGTGAAACTATACGGTCCATTCTGTTCTGCTCCAAATACAGTGAAAGTTTTAGGTTTCCTCGCTATACTTCAAAACGTGAACAGGATACAGAACATTCATTTGCTGATTAAATGTCCCTTTACAGTTAGGATTTAGAGCACATCATCGGCATGGGACCGTGTCTACAGGTGATACATGGTTGAGTGAGTGTGTCCGCATATCATAAATCAATTAAATGCCTAAAACTATGCTGGCGCGCAATTTAACTAACAATTCGCCAAACGGTTGACAAGATCATCTTCAAATTAGGTCCCGACTATTCCATTAATGTCATTGGCTCCTCTATTCAATGTAAACAAGTAATCGATCAATCGTCGACGACCATTGTATCCCCACGGCTATGCAGGCTACGTGACTCGCTGCAGCTCTGCAAGGCGACGTGCAGAGAGGGCGCACTGTACCCCCTAAGGCTATGTAGCCTACATGACTGACTGAAAGCTCAACAAGGCGACGAGAGAACGTGCAGAGAGGGCGCACTGTACCCACTAAGGCTATGTAGCCTACATGACTGACTGAAAGCTCAACAAGGCGACGAGAGAACGTGCAGAGAGGGCGCACTGTACCCACTAAGGCTATGTAGCCTACATGACTGACTGAAAGCTCAACAAGGCGACGAGAGGACGTGCAGAGAGGGCGCACTGTACCCACTAAGGCTATGTAGCCTAGATGACTGACACTGTCTCAACAAGGCTACGAGGACGTACTGTACCCACTAAGGCTATGTAGCCTATATGACTGACACTGTCTCAACAAGGCGACGAGAGGACGTACTGTACCCACTAAGGCTATGTAGCCTATATGACTGACACTGTCTCAACAAGGCTACGAGGACGTACTGTACCCACTAAGGCTATGTAGCCTATATGACTGACACTGTCTCAACAAGGCGACGAGAGGACGTGCAGAGAGGGCGCACTGTACCCACTAAGGCTATGTAGCCTACATGACTGACAGTCTCAAGGTGACGAGAGGACGTGCAGAGAGGACGTACTGTACCCACTAAGGCTATGTAGCCTATATAACTGACTCAGTCTCAACAAGGCGACGAGAGGACGCACTGTACCCCCTAAGGCTATGTAGCCTATATGACTGACTGAAAGCTCAACAAGGCGACGAGAGGACGTGCAGAGAGGGCGCACTGTACCCCCTAAGGCTATGTAGCCTATATGACTGACTGAAAGCTCAACAAGGCGACGAGAGGACGTGCAGAGAGGGCGCACTGTACCCACTAAGGCTATGTAGCCTATATGACTGACTCAGTCTCAACAAGGCGACGAGAGGACGTGCAGGGAGACAGTCACAACTTCAAACCACCACATTGAAGCTAAAGTAGCCAAAGCACTTATATCACTGTGGCTCTCAAACGTGATACAGTTGCTAACAATGCCGTGGAGATAACAGGTACCAACAATTATCCACGGTACACTCGCAACTATGTCCTTCTAACTGACAATATATAGAGCAAGAGAACAAGCAAGTTGATTAAAAATAAAATCCTGCATTGATGATGTGTCTAAATACAATAGTAAAAGACAGCTACACACTGATGAGGGAATAGCCTCCAAATACAGTATGTCCAAATACTCAAGACTATTACCGGCATCGTGCTCTGTAAGAAACCACACGTCCTGAAGTCGTGGGTGAGGATCCTGGCGAGTAGTTTAGACTGTAGCTCATCTCGCAACGCATGATCAACAAAACTTCCCAAATTGCAACTCTCAGAAAAGTCAAAAGAAGAGTCCACGGTGCGTCTCTGACTCGTAGGTATATCAGTGTTTTGAAGGGAGTGAGTGTTTCCAGTCTTTAAAAGCCCTTTACATCACATGGACTTGCTTGGAAGAATGTTAGGGGAGGAGTTTTGAGCGTCTACATTCTAATTTGTCTACTCAGTGACAGGTTTATATAATCATATTTACTTACTGCTACAAAACGTCATCTCACACTGCATGTGTTAAACCACACCTTTATCAATCCATTTAAATTTACTTATCTCTCAAGTATGTGCATGTTTGATTTTTATCAAGCCCAAATTATGGCACTTACTTTTGAATAACTATGGTTATCAAATATCGATATGGTATTTCAGGGTGATACTATTTTCAGATTGTGTGGGCCTGATCATTTCCTTCGCCTAAACTTTTATTTATTTTTAATCTAGTCAATTTAAACTATATATGTTTCTTTGCATTGAATTCGTTTCAATCCACCGCATCCGCCTATGTAACACTTCCACTTCTGAGGTGAAAGGTGATAGAGCGATGTTTGTGAGACATCCCGAAAATCAGTTCTCACAAAATAGTCTGTAGCGTCCGAACGGTTATGACCTTAAATCTATTATGACCCCTCCGTTTCACCCCCCACAAGCGTCTTGGGACTCGTCTGAAGTCGGTACAGCCGATCTGCCAACTTGTCTCTGTAGCGTCCGAACAGATTTGGGCTACACACTAATATGAGGCCTAATGTTTTGAGGTAACAACATTTTATTTGTAAAACATTCAAGGTCTAGTTAATGACTACATGTCCCATTCGTATCACTTTAAAAAAGGTGTAACGCAGAAATCACTCCGCCATTTCCTGGTTGTGTCATTTGAGACGGGAGTTCCAACCCTCCGGTAACCGCTAGATGTGGTCGTAAACAGAGCGGTTTCTGTTGTCGTCCTACAAATGTCTCTCTTTTCAATGGTTTAAGCTACAAAATATTATGACCCCATCACTGAGAGAGAAGACTCTCAGGAACACATACATACAGTTGAAGTCAGAAGTTTACATACACCTTATACAATTACATTTAAACTCAGTTTGTCACAATTCCTGACATTTAATCCTAGTAAAAATTCCCTGTCTTAGGTCAGTTAGGATCACCACTATTTTAAGAATGTGAAATGTCAGAATAATAGTCGAGAGAATCATTTTATTTCAGCTTTTAATTCTTTCATCACATTCCCAGTGGGTCAGAAGTTTACATACACTAAGTTAGTATTTGGTAGCATTGCCTTTAAATTGTTTAACTTGGGTCAACTGTTTCAGGTAGTCTTCCACAAGCTTCCCACAATAAGTTGGGTGAATTTTGGCCCATTTCTCCTGACAGAGCTGGTGTAACTGAGTCAGGTTTGTAGGCCTCTTTGCTCACACACACTTTTTTTCAGTTCTGCCCACAAATTTTCTATAGGATTGAGGTCAGGGCTTTGTGATGGCCACTCCAATACCTCGACTTTGTTGTCCTTAAGCCATTTTGCCACAACTTTGGAAGTATGCTTGGGGTCATTGTCCATTTGGAAGACCCATTTGCAGCCAAGCTTTAACTTCCTGACGGTGATCTTGAGATGTTGCTTCAATATATCACATCATTTTCCTTCCTCAAAATGCCATCTATTTTGTGACGTGCACTAGTCCCTCCTGCACCCCCACAACATGATGCTGCCACCCCCGGGCTTCACGGTTGGGATGGTGTTCTTCGGCTTGCAAGCCTCCCCCTTTTTCCTCCAAACATAACGATGGTCATTATGTCCAAACAGTTCTATTTCTTCAAAAATACAATCTTTGTCCCCATGTGCATTTGCAAACCGTAGTCTGGCATTTTTATGGCGGTTTTGGAGCAGTGGCTTCTTCCTTGCTGAGCGGCCTTTCAGGTTGTCGATATAGGACTCGTTTTACTGTGGATATAGATACTTTTGTACCCGTTACCTCCAGTATCTTCACAAGGTACTTTGCTGTTGTTCAGGGATCGATTTGCACTTTTCGCACCAAAGTACGTTCATCTCTAGGAGACAGAACGTATCTCCTTCCTGAGCGGTATGACGGCTGCGTGGTCCCATGGTGTTTATACTTGCGTACTATTGTTTGTACAGATGAACGTGGTGCCTTCAGGCATTTGGAAATTGCTCCCAAGGATGAACCAGACTTGTGGAGGTCTACAATGTTTTTTCTGAGGTCTTGGCTGATTTCTTTTGATTTTTCCATGATGTCAAGCAAAGAGACACTGAGTTTGAAAGTAGGCCTTGAAATACATCCACAGGTACATCTCCAATTGACTCAAATGATGTCAATTAGCCTATCAGAAGTTTCGAAAGCCATGACATAATTTTCTGGCATTTTCCAAGCTGTTTAAAGACACAGTCAACTTAGTGCATGTAAACTTCTGACCCACTGGAATTGTGATACAGTGAATTGTAAGTGAAATAATCTGTCTGTAAACAATTGTTGGAAAAATGACTTGTCATGCACAAAGTAGATGTCCTAACCGACTTGCCGAAACTATAGTTTGTTAACAAGAAATTTGTGGAGTGGTTGAAAAACGAGTTTTAATGACTCCAACCTCAGTGTATGTAAACTTCCGACTTCAACTGTACATACCGCTTCCCTCTAATATGTCTACAAGCTGTTAGAGCAAGACCAGCCACTGAATCTGGCAGGGGGGAAATGGCATCGATATTTTATGTTATTTTCTACACAGAAGATCATACAACATTGTCTGATGATCTTCTGAATTTCCCAATACCTTTATGATGCATCAGTCACTTCAAACCATACCATCTTGAGATTGAAATACTGTCAGACTGATTTTTAATAGACTCATAGCCCAAATTGTAAAAAGTAAACTTTGGCCGTTAATTACATTAAAAAAAAACGTAGTTTCTTTTGTACATGGTGGGGTCATGGAAACATTTTGATATCAAAATGGAGTCGCGGGACAAAAAAAGTTTGGGAACCCCTGAATTAAACAAATCGAATATCCAACAACTTTCCTCATGTCACCAAGGTCCTTACTGTCCAGTCTTATGTGGCTATGTTTCAAAATGCAAACATCCAATTATCAAAAATCAGTTATCAAAATATGGAAATATTGTGAAAATGTGGATCGTTTGACCTTTCCCAGTGTCTCTACTCAACATTAGACAACTGGGGAGCCATACTTCTTGCTGTGATTTCCTATTGTAAACACTTTTGGTATACATTGGACTTTGTTATGTTGGCTATGCATACTACAGCTATACAGACCAGGGACTGAGGGGAATGAGATGCCAACAGGTCCATGATAACATGCGAGACAGCTAAATGAAGTGACCGCATTCCACACAGGGGCCTGAGTTCATTTAAATCTGACTGGTTGATAAACAAGGGGGGAGAACAGCACATTCTTCCCCCTTTGAACCGACCAATTAACACATCCAGGACAAAAGAGGAAACAGAATGCCCAACGACTGAGTATGGAATGCGTTTATCCATTACACAGAGACAGCGGTCGGAATAGGTCCCAATAGGAGCTGGGGAAGAATGATGGACCGGGAGGGGTTAAGAGGAGGGCAGACACTGGCAGCCAAATCTAAAGGAAAACAAGGCGGCCGGTACATTTCATTACGGGAGGAGACCTATGGGCCGTTTATATAAAAGAGACAAGGCTTGCTCCATGTGCCACACACAACAAGGACCTGTTCTGAACACAGCACGTGCCCCCTGCCAGGAACAGAACAGCAGACATTCCAGTCACCCCTAGACCCCCAACACAACGCACCCACACGTGTATCACCCCCCCACCACGCAAACCCTAACATCCAAGTCACCACACTCCCGACGGGGAATCGGCAGAACCACAACACCCCGGTCAGGGGTGCTGACCAGATACCAGGGACACAAAAAACAGAGAACACATGCTTTCAGAGATGAAAAATCTAAATTTGTTCTTCAACAGGGGACAGATGCACAGGCACACGTCGCCCTGCAAAACCACACCAAACACCACACCAGGCGGCGGCAGCTGAACAAATCATACTTCAACCCCTTCGACCAATGGGGGTTTAAGAGATTACTGACTGACGCACTCTCTCAAATAGCGACCTGTCCCTTTTAATAGCTGGCACACGTTTCAGCAAATAAACACTGGTCTAAATGAATTGTTTACGAGTTAACTTCAGGGAGTACTGTAAAGATTGAGCAACAGAAGAGAGAAAGCATACCAACATCATTGCCATGGATGAAACAGCAGTGTGGTTTGACGTGGTCGGCTCGACTAGCAACAACATCTCACGTCGGTATTCAATGTTTGTCCAGTGGGATAAACATCTGTGGGTGAAGTGAAAGTAGGTAAATTGTTAAAAGTTGTTAAAACAGAAAATAACTTCACGGTTAAGCATATATATATAGATATAGATATAGATATATAGATATATATATATATATTTTTTTTTAAAGACAGTTAAGTTGCACCTAGTGGACGGCATTAAAAAAAGGCATCATCCAATGTCCTGGGGACAAGGGACAAACATTGAATACTGAAGTGCATCTGGTGTGATCGTGTTGCAACTACGGGAATACAAGGCACAAGTGAGAGAATGAAGCGCAAAACCTGGGGTGTATGATAGGGAAAGGCCGATACACCCAGTCACTTGTACGAATGCAACAAGACGGCGCCGGAGAACAAGGCTGACGTTTTACGTATTCCTAACAAATTGTTGTTTTTTTTGGTTCGTTTCTTTGCATTGTTTGTAACTTATTTTGTACATAATGTTGCTGATACCGACTCTTATGACCAAAAATAAAAAAAATAATAAAGAACTGCGATTACTTACCACGGACCGGCAGAATCCTTTTTTTCCTTTAACGAGTTTGACGAGCCGGACCTGAATGATATACTGCTTTCTCAGGAACAGGCCCAGATCCCCGTGATTTGCGTGAAGAGAAGGCGGAGAAAAAAGGGGCCAGAGGGCGGGCTGCCTTCTGAGAATTCGTAGGCGATCGAATAAACCCCCACTTCCTTCCATCTGCTAGCAAACGTGCAATCTTTGGACAATAAAATAGGTGACCTACGCAGAAGATTAAACTACCAACGGGACATTCAAAGCTGTAATATCTTATGCGTCACGGAGTCGTGGCTGAACGACGACACTATCAACATACAACTGGCTGGTTATACGCTGTATTGGCTAGATAGAACAGCGGCGTCTGATAAGGGGTGGCGGACAATGCATTTTTGTAAATAACAGATGGTACACTATCTAAGGAAGTCTCAAGGTTTTGCATCTCATGATAAGCTGTATACCACACTATCTACCTAGAGTTTTCATCTGTATTTTTCATAGCTGTCTACATACCACGACAGACTGATGCAGGCACTAAGACCACACTGAATGAGCTGTATTCCACCATAAGCAAACAGGAAAACGCTCACCCAGAGGCAGCGCTTCTAGTAGTCAGGGATTTTAATACAGGGAAAGTTAAATCTGTCTTACCAAATTTCTATCAGCATGTTAAATGTGCAACCAGAGGGGGAAAACAACTCTGGGCCACCTTTACACCACACAGAGACGCATACAAAGCTCTCCCTCGCCCTCCATTTGGGCAAATCTGACCATAATTCTATCCTCCTGATTCCTGCTTACAAGCAAAAATTAAAGCAGGAAGTACCAGTGACTCGGTCAGTAAAAATGTGTTCAGATGAAGCTGATGATAAGCTACTGGACTGTGTTGTTTGCACAGACTAGAATATGTTCCGAGATTCCTCCGATGGTATTGAGAAGTACACCACATCAGTCATTGGCTTCATCAATAAGTACAGGGGACCCTCAGGGGTGCGTGCTCAGTCCCATCCTGTACTCCCTGTTCACTCATGACTGCACGGCCAGGCACAACTCCAACACCATCATTAAGTCTGCTGATGACAACAGTGGTAGGCCTGATCACCGACAACGACAAGACAGCCTATAGGGAGGTGGTCAGAGACCTGGCCGTGTGGTGCCAGGACAACAACCCCTCCCTCAACATGATCAAGACAAAGGAGATGATTGTGGACTACAGGAAAAAGGGGACCGAGCACGCCCCCATTCTCATCGACGGGGCTGTAGTGGAACAGGTTGAGAGCTTCAAGTTCCTTGGTGTCCACGTCACCAACAAACGAACATGGTCCAAGCACACCAAAACAGTCGTGAAGAGGGCACAACATAACCTATGCCCCCTCAGGAGACTGAAAAGATTTGGCATGGGTCCTCAGATCAGCAAAAGGTTCTACAGCTGCACCATCGAGAGCATCCTGACTGGTTGCATCACTGCCTGGTATGGCAACTGCTCAGCCTCCGACCGCAAGGCACTACAGAGGTTAGTGCGTATGGCCCAGTACATCACTGGGGTCAAACATCCTGCCATCCAGGACCTCTATACCAGGCGGTGTAACAGGAAGGCCCTAGTCATAGACCGTTCTCTCTGCTAACGCACGGCAAACGGTACCGGAGCGCCAAGTCTAGGTCCAAGAGGCTTCTATAAACAGCTTCTACCCCCAAGCCACAAGACTACTGAACATGTAATCAAATGGCCACCCAGACTATTTGCATTGCCGCCCCCCCAACCCCCCTCTTTTAGGGGCTTGTAAGTAAGCATTTCACTGTAAGGTCTACACCTGTATTCGGCACGTGACTAATAAAATTAGATTTCATCAACTGAAATGTCTTCCGCATTTAACCCAACGCCTCTGTATTAGAGAGGTGCGGAGGGTTGCCTTAAAAATCGACATCCATGTCTTCGGTCGCCCGGGGAGTAGTGGGTTAAGTGCCTTCGGTTATTGGCCCAACGCTCCTACCCGCTATAGCAGCCTAATCTTTGCAAGTATGATCTGTGATGTATTTGTCATGTTTATACTCCTCACACCAACTGCAAAGTTTAAAAACATTTTATTGAGCAAAAGCAATGAAATGTGTTGTTTTACAAGGTCAGCCATAGTAGTACAGGGCCACTGGCTAAAATTAGGGCCTTGAAGGGCCCATCGACAGAGTTTACAGCATATGGGGGAAACCTTTATTTATACTAGGAGTTTACCGCATATGGGCCTCTCTATTCTTCTCAACAGCTGCACTACAGTCGCTAAACCAGATGATGATGTCAGCAGTTATTAGCCATTATCCTCATCTAAACCAAATGACGTCAGAGTTAGCCATTATCCTCATCTAAACCACGTCTCCAGAGTTAGCCATTATCCTCACTTTAACCAGATGTCGTCAGCAGAGTGAGTTATTAGCCATTATCCTCACCTAAATCAATGTCAACAAAACTACTTCAGTTGACTATGAACTATGTCAAACAGAACAGAAACCTAGTTAATCAGGTATGTTAATGTTAAATAGATCCGTCATGTCTAGCCATTTGTTCACCCAAGACCAGACGACTAAAAAGGGACAATGGTCCTGCATGGTAAATATAAAATCGTCAAGCATGACAAAAAAAACATTATTATAAACCAGCTTTGCTCCTCCACTATCTTAATTGATGGTGCCCATTATGTAAGTAAACAGCCCAGTATAAACCTGCCCAGAGGGCAGTCTTCTAGGGGTACTGTGAGGGATATTGGGCTAATGTTTACCTTTACAAACAGATAGAGAGCCAGGGGGAACATTTCGAGCTTATTCAGATTGAAGAGAGTTGAAGCAGAGGCATCGCAACAAAGTTTCAATGTTAATTTGTTTATCTTTCATGGAAGATTCTTTATCCATAAAATGAAGTGGACAGAGAACAACCCTCACATTATTTAAAGATATTTAAATTCTATTTTGAAATGATCAGTAAATGTGAAAACAATACGCACCATAAAAGTATTTAACAAATTGAAAATTAATCTTGATATGTAATACCTCTTAGGTTTATGTATTCTTGTTTGTATAGTTCAGTTTTTTTGTATTTGTTGTGTTAATAAAATGTTTTATAAAAACAAAGTTTAAATTTACATAATACGTACATGAACTTTTCCATTTACATTAGCAACGGGTATGTCATGTACCGAGAGGGAGTTTGGGGGGCTTGAAGCGGCATGTACGCACGCAGCCCCATGATCTAGAAGGCGTATAAACTTACTGGCTGACGTATTTTGCTTTACCTTAGAACCCACAATGGTGCTCTCCAGGGAATAAGTGCTGCTGATGGTATAAAATGTTGACATTCCTGTTTGGTAGGGTTTTAAATGAATAGCGACATTGACAGAGACAAGTACATGCAATTTTGGCTACAGGTAAGTCTGTTCTACCCGTCAAGAACTACATGACCTAAAGTATGTGGACACCTGCTCGTCAAACAACTCATTTCAAAATCATGGTCATTAATATGAAGTTGGTTCTCCCCTTTGCTGCTATAACAGCCTCCACTCTTCTGGGAAGGCTTTCCACTAGATGTTGTAACATTGCTGAGGTGACTTGCTTCCATTTAGCCACAAGAGCATTAGTGACACCTAGCCCGAACCATGAATAACAGCCCCAGACCATCATTCATCCCACCAAACTTTACAGTTGGCACTATGCATTCAGGCAGGGCGTGTTCTCCTGGCATCCGCCAAACCCAGATTTGTTCGTCAGACTGCCAGATTCATCGCTCCAAAAAAGAGTTTCCACTGCTTCAGAGTCCAATGGTGTCGAGCTTTACAACACTCCAGCCGATGCTTGGCATTGCACATGGTGATCGTTGGCTTGTATGTGCAGCTCGGTCACTGGAACCCATTTCATGAAGCTCCCGACCAACAGTTCTTGTGCTGACATTGCTTCCAGAGGCAGTTTGGAACACGGTAGTGACTGTTGCAAGTGACGACAGAAGATTTTTTACACACTTCTATAGCCTACCACTTCGCGGCTGAGCTGTTGTTGCTCCTAGACGTTTCCACTTCACAATAACAGCACTTACAGTTGACCGGGGCAGCTCTAGCAGGGCAGAAATTTGACAAATTGACTTGTTGGAAAGGTGGCATAGGACAGTGCCAAGTTGAAAGTCACTGAGCTCTTCAGTAAGGCCATTCTAATGCCAATGTTTGTCTATGGAGATTGCTGACGGTTGTAAAAATCGAACACAAAGACATGCAACGGGTGTGGCTGAAATAAACGAATCTACAAATTTAAAGGGGTGTCCACATACTTTTGTATATATGCATATTTTGCTACTGCACTCAAGTTGAAGGATAACCCGGAGATGCAGAGGACACCACCCGGGGATTCAGGCAACTTGATCTTGGATTCCCTCAATGTGTAGGGGCCATAGTCGGGTCCCATTTACCCGTCATAAGCCCAACACTCGACAGTCACACAGACTACTTATATCGGAAGGGGTAGTGGATGTCCCACCACCCCCTCTTCTACACTACTGCTACTCTCTGTTTATCATATATGCATATTCACTTTAACCATATCTACATGTACATACTACTTCAAATCAGCCCGACTAACCGGTGCCTGTATATAGCCTCGCTACTGTAATTTTCCACTGTCTTTTTTTTACTATTGTTTATTTATTTAATTACCTAATACCTTTTTTTATTTTCACTGTTGGTTAGAGCCTGTAAGTAAGCATTTCACTGTAAGGTCTACACCTGTTGCATTCGGCGCTCGTGACAAACTTTGATTTGATTATTTAACAAGGGGTCGTCGACCACCAGTTAAGGTAAAACTGGTTAGTAGAATTCCAAGAGTGTGCAGAGCTGTCGTCAAGGCAACAGGTGGCTACTTTGAATAATCTCAAATATATTTTGATTTGTTTAACACATGATTCCATGGGTGTTATTTCATAGTTTATGTCTTCACTATTATTCTACAATGTAGAAAATAGTAAAAATAAGGAAACTCAAAAGTTTGGATACACCTACTCATTCAACTGGCACTGTATACACGTGTCTTTAATGCATTACGAAAATAACATGCACAGTCGTTTCAGCTTTCGCATTCTTCAGTGTGTTGTCTGTTTAGGGTGAAATGGGAAACAACAGCCAATAATAATAACTGTTGTTTCCCAGGCTGGATTGTCTTTGAGATGGTGGTCTGAAGCCATACAGGAGTGCTGCTGTACACTGGATCCTGACCCTGCAGCAGTGACATCCTGGATTGGCTCTGCACAGGGGCCTGCTGAGGAGCATCAGGCCAGCGCTTCCGAACATACACTACATAACGGCAGAAAAGTTCAACACTAGCTGCCAGTCCATCTCGACCTGCCTTTGAGACCACATGGTGAATTAACCAAGCTCCCTTATATTCTCCTTCGCAGCCTTTTCGCTGTGTTGTTGCCGCTCATATTGAGTCTTTCTGGATGCTCTGCCACCTGGAGTGAACAAGAAAGCGATTACTGTCAGCCAAATCAACAATTACAAAAATGGTGATACATAAGTTAATGTAGCGTCGCCAACAAAATATCAAGTACAATAACATGTTATACTGTCCTATACCTGCAAGGGGTATTTTGCACTCCCCGAGTCAAGAGATGAGTTGGTTGGACTTAAGAGGGAAACTAGGGGCAGACTGCTCAGAGTTGGGGCTACTGACGGGACCCAGGGCTGGTGTTGCTGCATATGTAACAGTGTAGGTTCCGTCCCTCTCTTCGCCCCAACCTGGGCTCGAACCAGGGACCCTTGCACACATCAACAACTGACACCCCACGAAGCATCGTTACCCATCGCGCCACAAAAGCCGCGGCCCTTGTGACGCAAGGGGAAACCCTACTTCAAGTCTCAGAGCGAGTGACGTCACTGATTGAAATGCTATTAGCGCGCACCATCGCTAACTAACTAGCCATTTCACATCGGTTACACATAGGAGAGATTGATAAGCAAAGTTACCCAACAGGATACATTCGCAATGGACAGTGACTTTTGGGAGCAAGCATTCCACGATGTAAAGTTGTGGTGAAATAACTCAACGGCAACTAGCTTGTAGTCATTACAAGCATTTGGGTGGGAGTGATGAGCAAAGTTTACAAAAACAGGCTAGCAACGTTTTGTTAGCAACCAGCTAGCAGACAACAACGTGAAGTAGTGATACTTTCGATTCATATAACTTAGAACTAGCTAGCCGTCTGGCTAATACATTAGGACATAGTGTCCGGATGACTTTTCTTAGCTACGATTACACAAATAAATAAAAAAAAAATACTTGCCAAATTCTTGCTCTTCATCCGCTGCAGTTACACTGGCGTTCATAATGTGGGGAGGCATGGAGGCAGGTCGCATGAGGAAATTGTCCAATTCCCTATAGAATGGACAGGCCTCTCTGCCAATACCACTCAGTCCATTCTCGTCTTTGGTCCGGCGGTACGCATATTTCATGTCTGACGCTGCTTCCACAAAACGATGGTGGCCATGTTCAAGCAACGCCGCAGACGTCGAGGTAGACGTCTTTCTTTCTGTAACATTGCAACAACCTCGCTAGAATCTGATCGCTTGACCAAATGGAGATCAAAAGCTTGGTCTCCGCATCGGACCAAGTCCGCGCACTCATTTTGCTGTGGTGTTGTCGATATGGATATGTACAAACAGCAAGCGTGAATGCAAAGCATAGGGATTTCTCTGGCAAATGTCAGTATATAGATTGTGGCGGAAACGTCCTTTGACCTTAAAACCTCGTACGTCACCGCTCACGGGACTACAATACACATTGGCCGACATCTCTTCACACTGCAATGCTCGGAGTGGGGGTGAATCTCAAGCAAAGCTCGCCCGCAGCCTTCAAGGGTGGCGTAGAAGACATGACAAGATTGCAAGTTTACATTACAGTAAAAGGTCTAGCTCTCCCTCTCGTAGTGTGAACACCTAAGTAACAAGCTCAGTATAAACCTAGTCTAATGGGCTAATATTTAGCCAGGGGGAACATTAACATACAGGGCCCACACTGATGTGCAGGGACTCTGAGGGTTGCCCTGAACATAGTAAGTCTGTACCAGCATTATTTTTACTCCTTATGAAAGGCCTGTGTTTCATTTTGACTGCCTACATGGGTGCCCTGATTCTGTAGGTTGTTATAGATGCGCTTTGCACCACCGCAATTCAAACCTGCTTCTATACATTAGGTTCAAGCTTATTTTTGAGTCAGATCCAACTAATATTGATACTCCGGTAGAGTCAGCATTGGGTTGGGGGATCAACTTAATCTTTGCACTCCAGTTTGACTGTAGGGTTGCAAAAAAAAAAAACTTTTCCAAAATTCTCTGGATTTGCAGAAATCCTGGTTGGAGGATTTCTGGAATAAACAGGGAATAAGTTGACAGAATCCTCCAACTGGGGTTTCTAACCCTATTTGATTGTAAGATGCTCTTTAGTTTGAAGGGAATGCAATGAGCAACGGTTGAGCCGCTGGGTTGGTTATGGGTTTGTTATGATACCCGTTCCATGGGGAGTGGGAGGACAGATTTTGGGAAAACACACACACACACACACGAGGCGGAGGTCGGCCAAAAGACTGACTTGACACCTGGACAGCACAGAAACTAGCCCACACACACACACACACACACACACACAGGATTGGGCTGGCCCAGACTAGAGTTGTCTGTTTTTTCGACCAATCGATTAAACGTGTATATTTCCATTTATAGACACACCCTATGTGTATTAATAAAAAAAAATTAAAAACATGCACTGAGCTTGTCTGATGTTTTAAGAGCAGTTTGCTGAAGTAATAACATTTGTTTTACTGCTAGTGCCTGTGACTAGCACCCATTGTCTTTCCCTACTTCCTGCTGCAGCGACCACCAGAGAACATCAGTGTTCATCACGCAGTCCATGTTGCTGAAGCCGCAACATAATTACAGCCATTTGAAAAGATCCTGAAATCCTCCATTTGTTTTTCGGAAAAACAGTCTCAACTCTTGCTCTCTTTACGTGACACGTATGCATCGCATGCACATGACCAATGGGGACTGATCTATGTCTATCATAATCACACAAATTGGCTATAACAAACTCAACACTGCAACGTCAGAAAAATTTATGTGGAGGACGTGAAAAACAAACTCGAAATGGGAATGTTTACTGGTTGCTCAGGAGGGAAAGGGAAGTCACATTTGTGGAAGAAATTTGGAGGAGGAAGGTAAGGAACAAGCAGTGTGCGCATATCATGTGTGCAAAACAGGTGCTGTTAGAATACAATATAATTTTTTGGGACCATTTGGAACAGTGTAAATAAACAAAATAAATTAGGTGTACCCCCTGCACATCAGTGTGGGTCCCTGTATGCCTTTATTATAGCAGAGACTAAAATTTGTGAATGTCGCATTTGTGAATGTAATTGCCGACATGGAACAGTTTAGGCTAATTACTCAAGGCTCCCTTTGTTATTTCATTTTAAAACTAAAATGTTTGATTGCATTTCAAATCATGAACGAATGAATGATTGGTACAATAGCCTATATAATGACATATAGATCTAAGTAAGTTAAGATATTAAGACAGCTAAACAGGATGCGCTCTTACAGGCTGACCACACCGCATGCGTCGCGTGTGCGAGCGTTGCAAAAATAAATTTAGAAATCTATGTTATTCAATTATTGCTAGCGCCAACAAATGTCTGCATTGCCAAGGGCTAAAATAGAAGTCAGTTCTATTTCTGACGCAGATTGCGCTGCAAGTCCTGCCTCTCCCATCTCATTGGTTTATAGAAGCAGGTACCCACATGCCATCTCCTCATTGGTTATACCCACGTGGGTGACTGAAAGACGAGCGAGGTCAGTGGCGGTAATGCACCTAATTTATGAAAGTTGCCAATCGCAATATAAAGTCAAGAGAAGAAAAGGCTTGGAAGGAAGAGATGACTAGAAACGAGTCGGTTGACCGTTTTATATGTGGATTAATTGGCGGAGTAGAGGACCTTGTGCATTTCAGGTAAAATAACAAAATGTTTATATCCCAGGACAAATAAGCTAGCAACAGCAAGCTAGCTAAATAGGACACATTAGCTAGCAAGTGCAAGCTAGTTAGCTAAATTGCCATAAATGTTTAATGCCTTTCGACCTGTCCCCAAATTAATATAATTGGTTCAGAGGTTGTTTTGATATTTTAACCTGCGTGTCGTGATTGCGTTTGGTGTGGGGGGGACAAAATAAATGTCTGCAAGATGGCTCATGCGCACAGCCAGTTTGGGTTCCGTGTTAGGCCTACAGCTCGATGGTGGTTATACAAAGCTGCTATACTAAGCCTACAAATGATCTTAATAACAAAAACAATAAGAAGTTCAAGAAAAAGAAGGCGCGAGAAAAGCGTGCGTATTATGCGACAAACAAGTGCTCTTACATTACAAAATTATAATTTCTGACCATTTGGAAGTGTAAACACAAAATAAATAATACCAGATGTTGTTCTAACAAAAAAGCCTTTACTACAGCATTGCAAAGATGAAAAATTGCTTTATCAAAACATGTGGTTGTGTGAGGCTTGGTGTAAACTGAAACAGTAGGCTATTAAACAACAGAAGCAGGATCTGTCTTGTTCCTGTAGATATGCACCGAGTATCCAAAACATTAAGGACAACTGCTCTTTCCATGACAGAGTGACTAGGTGAAAGCTAAGATCCCTTATTGACGTCACTTGTTAAATCCACTTCAATCAGTGTAGATGAAGGGGTGTAGACAGGTTAAAGTAGGATTTTTAAGCCTTGAGACATGGATCTTGTTTGTGTGCCATTCAGAGGGTGAATGGCCAAGACAAAATATTTAAGTGCCTTTGAACGGGGTTTGTTAGTAGGTGCCAGGCGCACCTATTTGTGTCAAGAACTGCAAAGCGAGAGAAAACACTTTTTTTTATTTTTATTAGTGTTGCACCATTGTTCTTACATAATATAACAATATACAATTTCAGTAGCACGTCTTAGAAGGATGGACTGTGCCATCCC
The DNA here is from genome assembly GCF_965601325.2 of Salmo salar. Classification (NCBI taxonomy): domain Eukaryota; kingdom Metazoa; phylum Chordata; class Actinopteri; order Salmoniformes; family Salmonidae; genus Salmo; species Salmo salar. The sequence continues at coordinate 52,993,701 of NC_138306.1, read as the reverse complement.
CACGGCGTCCACAATAGATTAGTCCACTCAGACAGGCGCGTATCAGACGTTTGTGCACAATAAAAAATAATAAATATAAAAAAAATGAAAATTTCGACTGAATGCTCGACTAAAAAGAGATCTCAGTCAACCAACAGCCTATTGACCAAACAATCGACCAGTTGACTAAATGGGGTCAGCCCTACTACAGGACGAAGCATGCATAGTTCAATCTAGGTAATCTGTCCTTACAAACATGTGCCACAAAAAAAAAAAAATTATATGCCTACACGTTGAAAATAAGGGCTGTTAACCGTTAAATCGGTTAGCTGCCGAAAATACATTTGACCGGTCATGCTTATCGGTCTATAGGTTAATTTGCATAATTTAGTGGATTTAAAATTGGCATGCGTGTATTTTCGTAATTAGTACAGCATACAGAGCCTAGTTCGAGGAGCGGCATAGTGCTGCGTGAGAGCAGCTCCTCAAAAAGCTGGTACTGGAGTGAAACAAGTGTTTGTAAGCCCAATCATTGCGCAAAAAAATAATAAAAATTGTTCTTAATGCAACCGTGTGTTACATTTTTTTAAATAAAAAAAATTAACTGTAGAGGGCCACAATTAAAAAGAGTACTATTTTTTTTTTTTCTCTCAATCTCAACTGGTAATTAAAGTGTTCCTCTGCTATAGCTACCGGTAGGCAGGCTGTCAGCGTGTCACCCACCACATTGTGATGGGAGCTTGAGGCAGCACAATTGTTTGAAACCTGAAATTGTTTTACTTTACTTCAAATAATGAGGCATCTCTTACCTTGCTGCAAAGTAGCCTATCCAAAATCCAACCCATAGAAATGTGGAGGCAATTATTTTATAAAGACTTCCTCATGCCATTAACCAGCATTTCTCCCCTGTTCTATTGGTTTTCATATTAACTTTCTTTCGTTGTCCAGAACCCAAAGCCACAATCGTAGTCATAGCAACCCATCCTAGTTGTTGCTATTAGATACCCCCTATTTCTAAGTGGAACACCACATGGAACAGCTCTCATTAGGTACGCTATTCAGAACAGATTGCATTTTGGCAAATGTTTGAAAATGACATTTTATTAGCTGCTTCATTACAGGAGTTCCATTTTCAATGATAGTCAAAAAGGCTATAGCCTAAGACAGCCAGTTTCCATTAAGCGCTCAATGAAAAATGTTGGTTCCATGTATAGTATTTTCTCAGCTACAATTATTAGAATTATTAAAATGGCTGTTTTGTGCACCATGGTGATGACTAAAGTGTCTTAGGATTTTGATATTTTTTTTGTAATTGTACCCCCTTTCCTCCCAAATTTCATGACATCCAATTGGTAGTTACGATCTTGTCTCATCGCTGCAACTCCAACGGGTTCGGCAGAGGCAAAGGTCGAGACATGCATCCTCCAAAACATGACCCACCAAGCCGCGCTGCTTCTTAACACACTGCTCGCTTAACCCGGGAAGCCAGCCGCACCAATGTCTCGGAGGAAACAGTTCGACTGACAACCGAAGTCAGCTTACAGGCGCCCTGCACGCCACAAGGAGTCGCTAGAGGGCGATGGGCTAAGGAACCCCCCCCCCCCCAACCCAGACGACGCTAGGCTAATCATGCGCTGCCCTATGGGGCTACAGCCTGGGATCGACTTGGGCAGCTCTATTAAGAATGTTCAAATCTGACTTCTCTATGTGGCCGTCTATGGAACTGGTCTTTCTGGCCCAGGTGTTAGTTAAACTGCAGTACCGTGCTTCTACAACAGAATCTGGATGAACAGGTTCCTCTGAACAAGCGTTTTTTTTTTTTTCTCTGAGGCTGCATTGTTAGGACGTCTGTAAATGGGGAATGGTTGACACAAAAGAAGCAAAGAGCCTCAACCACCCAATGCCTGTACATCAGATCACTGGCCCATGCTATTTTCCAGTGCAAAATCAGTCATGAGCATTGTCCCTCAAGGCTATTCTGTAAACAGGCCTCAAAACTTCTTCAGGATCGGTGGGTCCCCTGCAGGACGTTGAGCTAACGTAGGCTAATGCGATTAGCATGAGGTTGTAAGTAACAAGAACATTTCCCAGGACAGACATATCTGATATTGGCAGAAAGCTTAAATTCTTGTTGATCTAACTGCGCTGTCCAATTTACAGTAGCTATTACAGTGAAATAATACCATGCTATTGTTTGAGGAGAGTGCACAGTTTTGAACATGAAAAGTTATTAATAAACAAATTAGGCACATTTGGGCAGTCTTAATACAACAATTTTAACAGAAACGCAATGGTTCATTGGATCAGTCTAAAACTTTGCACATACACTGCTGCCCTCTAGTGGCCAAAACCTAAATTGCAGCAGGGCTGGAATAATACATGATGGCCTTTCTCTTGCATTTCAAAGAAACTAGTTTTTTTTTTTTTTACCAGATCTATTGTGTTACATTCTCCTACATTCCTTTCACATTTCCACAAACTTCAAAGTGTTTCCTTTCAAATGATAGGAAGAATATGCATATCCTTGCTTCAGGGACTGAGTTACAAGCTTAGATTTGGGTATGTCATTTTAGGTGAAAATTGAAAAAAAAAACGGGTCCGATCCTGAAGAGGTTTTAATAGAAACCTGATGCCGGCCAGCTCGTTCACTGTTCTGTTGCATAATCCTCGTGCTGAATACACACACAGCTGCTCTGTCTGCAGATGTCCCTTGCATGCTGCGCAGAGAGCTTATAGGTTGTCCTCCTTGAGACACACTGGGGGTCCTGGTAGGCAGGCTGGAATGAGAGCGCGCGTGTGGTGTGTGGAAAGGTATACATAATTGTAGATGTTTTGGATCTGAGTGACGAGAGTTTGCACACACACACACCGTTAAACCCTACTGAAGTCTGCCGGAGCTATATTATTGTAAATAAGAATGTTCTTAACCGATCTGCCTTGTTAAATAAAGGTTGAATAAATAAAAATTAAATTAGGCTAACATGTTCCACTAAATTAACTTCCATCTAGGATGCTTGTTAAATGGAGGAGAATCCTGGCTTGCCAAGGAGCGAGTATTCACCCCCTGGGACTAATGGGCACATGAGACAGTAAAGAGGCTGGGTGTGTAAAATCAAATCAATACAATTTGATTTGTGTGATGTCACCATCAAACTCCATGTGAAGGAGTAAATAGTGGTGCGAGGTCAGGTGCCAGGTCAGTAGTTAAGAGGACTAACGTAGCACCTGGCCCCTAACGATCCTCTGTATTCATTAGATCATTATCACAGGATCAGCGCCTCAATTAGGGGCTTCCCCTCTGGTACGGAAGTGCCACGACTCCCCTTTCAACACGGAGACATGTAAGACCAGGGGTTAGGCCCTAATCCACATCTCATCTGCTAGTAGTGCTACTTACTCCATTTATCTACTGTTGTCTCTTGCTGTGATGCAAGGCCTTTTGTAAATAAGAATTTGTTCTTCACCGACTTCATAGTTAAGGTTAAATAAAAAATAAAAAAAATAAAAAAAATACTTCTTGCCCTTATGATGTGACTGCTGACAACTGGAGGCTTCTCCATGTCTCAGAGCCACCTCGATTGGCCACAACAGGCTGTCACGAAAAAGGGCAGCAGTCACGACGTGGAGACGTTTGTCAAGATTAACATTCTCACTCAGCTGGCAAGGAGGAGGCATATTCTAAGAACAGGGTCTCTCGTTTTACGTAAGTTAATATTATCATTTAAAAAAAAAAAAAAAAAAAAATAAAATCACCCTTTGCCATGATAGCCAGCCCCCTTTCCGCCCCAAGTCGTAAAGAAAAAGATCAGAGTGCCAGGCTTGTGTCATGTCCATCAGGCCTCGCAGACATGGCCTGCAGTGGAGGCACCATGTAATCCCATCAAAATGACATACTTACGCGTGCTCCATAATAAAATGCTTAGAAAAGGACAGTGAAATTAATTGTAGCTCGGGAGGCCTCCCTACAGGCGATGCACTGTGGCCGGTAAGTAATTATATACTCTGGAGGGGGGTATATGTCCATCTTCTATTTTACTTCAGAAGTAGAAAGGAGGAGGGGGTATTGGTTAAAAATGAAATCTGGACAATTTGATTCATTGTCGTTGTTGGGACAGAAAAAGCACCATCATTGTATGAGTTGCACATAGGGCTAGGTCACCCAAATTACACAATGGTTTCCTAACTCAGCCAGCAGTCTATGGACATGGCAGTAATCCATGCTTTGGTTTAGTTTCCCCTGGCAGGGTTTCCAAATGCTAAAGTTGTAGCATATGTGGCACAGATCCCATTCAAGTCATGGTACCGATTGTTTCACTCACTCATGTTCAAATCATCTATACGTCACTTTGTTGAGCATCACAATACATTTTAGATACTTTCGTATGACTTGGACTTGATGTGCAAAAATTGCTAATGAAATCAGTAATAGAATAGTTTGTTTCTTGCCATAAATGTGGGCCACATACCTGATCTAGATCAAATCACCCTCTATACCAGACAGAGGGAGATACTTATGGCTCATAAATCATAAAGTATTTTATTCAGGGCAGTAAAAATAGAGAAGGCATCTGCTACTTCATTTTGGTGCTGCCACCTTATACACTGATCCCATTCAGCACGCCAACCAGTAGCTTTCTCGGAATGTTTACAAAAACGTAGTCAGTGTGATCACTGATTCGGTCATGGTGACCAAAAATGTAGTCATCGATCTGTTTAAAAGTTAGAGATGCAAATGGAGTCACTTAAGGTCAAACGACGACAGCCCCATTTTAAAATAGCCAAAGGAAACACGAGACCAGAGTTGTGTTGGCTTACTCCAGTGGTTTCACTATCAGAAAGGTTGAATGACTATGATAATACAACTTAGGGATAAAGCCATCGGTGGAGAAGCAAAACTATGACTGATCCGACCCACCTACAAGGTTTGCCATTTGTATACATTTTGTTTTTAATCTATATTATTTCAAAAATGTTTTTTCCCTAAAATTGCTTTAGAGCAAGTTAGCTTAGGGCTGGGCGATATGGCCAAAATATCATATTACGGTATTTTTCTAATTTGACGGTATTATATGTTTTTGAATAATACAAATTAGAAAATGTGCTTTATGAGTAGTGGATAACTCAGGATGGCAACATTTTTTAAGTGATTTCAATGGATCTCTCTCCATTGTGAATGTTTTTTACTGTTCAATTAAACTTAAACCAACAATTGTCTTTATTTCATCAATTTCTGCATTTCCTGCACTCATTTGAGAGCATTTCCACACTGCCACATAGGGCTGCACAATATCGGCGAAAACTCTAGGCCTTATTTTTAACCAAATGTTGCAAATGCGATTTGACTTGAGATTTAGATCAATACACGTGAACTTTTTGGAATCATGGAAATTAATTGATTATTATTGAATCCGTTTTGTTTGACACGACAACGAATGAAGATGCCAAGGAGGAGTTTGTGACATACTAGGAACCAAAATCTTAGTCCATGTTTCCTAGGTGACCCTATAATCTTCAGCTACATTAAAATGTTCTCTTAGCCACTTCATGTAGGTGTCGTTTTCATGCTTTGCCTAATCCTCTTTGATTTAGAAGATACCTGTGGCACAAACAACCTGCTGATTTAGGCCTACTCCATCACTGGTATCAGGCTGCATAGCTAGCTACGTTTGCTCTGACTCAGTACATTTATTAGCTAGCGATTAGCATTAGCGGATAACACGATTTAGCCACAACTTGCTAAGAAAAAAGACAAACTAGCTGTTTGCAGATGTAAGAAACACAAGCTAATAGCAAAGTGAAAACAGCATCGTAGTCGTCAACATTGTTGCAGGTGCTGCATTGACCATAAAACACGGTATACCACCTAGAGCGACATTAGTCCCATTCCAACAAGTCAGTTCGTGTAGAGGAGTGACAAGTTCTCTGACTCCAGACAAACGGGAGGGTGGATGAGAAGCAGCTCTCAGGTTTACCTGTGGTTAGATTAAATCAGTTTGGCTTTATTCCTAACTGTTTTGTCACTGTAGCTGGGTGAGGATCAAACACGTCAGTGGTGAGCCACAACTCTTGCACAACACAGCTACTGTTGTTTACCCCAATCCAACCAATTTCAACAGCAGGGGTGGTCAACCGCCATCGCTCTCTTGCCAAGTGCGCCAGTGTGTAACTGGGAGTGTGCAGCTGGTGCACTGGGAGTGTGCAGCTGGTGCACTGGGAGTGTGCAGCTGGTGCACTGGGAGTGTGCAGCTGGTGCACTGGGAGTGTGTATGGTAACTCGTGCGTTGATCACAATAGGCCATACTATGGGACGACAGCGGGGGGAAGAAAAAAAATAAAAAATAAATAAAACTGCAATAGAAATTTGTTTTCAGGGTGGGCAATGTTTTCTATGGCAGTGACCTTCCATGAACTTGAAAATAGAAATAACTGTTGAGAAAGCCTTTAGGTATAGAGTGCCACCAAGGCGCATTCTTCATGGGTCGGCCGCTCCTTACATAAATCATGAGATCAGAGCGTTTGTATAGCTACGACGTCTTGACAAACAGACCTGAATGAAACGTGTCCTGCCAGCTAACCCGTAAAACAAAAAGGCACAGGCAGTAAAGTCCGTGGCGGAGAGAAAGCCCTGCAGGGGCATGAGCCAGCACATGGGAAAGTCTTTCATGTGCCTCAAACCTGATCAGAACAGGGGCATGAGTAATGCACGCTCGTCTCTGAACAAAGTACATTGCCGCCACATAATTGTATTTAATGGAATTATCCAACCTAATAGTATCTCCATTTTAGTCATTTAGCAGACGCTCTTATTTCAGAGAAACTTACAGTAGTGAGTGCATACAATTCATACTGTTCCCCTCCGTGGGAATCGAACCCACAACCCTGACGTTGCAAGCGACATGCTCTACCAACTGAGCCGCACGGGACCTAATATTGTCACCTGTATTGTCAAAAATACCGCAGTCATTTCATTACAAAAGGATATTCAATGATTGATTTACAACATGTATGGTTGGTTATATAACATTTCTTCAGTTCCAGGTGGGATGGATGGGATACAATGTTGACCTATACTACCAAAAACAGCCACTTATTATATTGAGGTAGGCCTAAAGTTGTTACCAAGGCAACACACACACACACACACACACACACACACACACACACACACACACACACACACGAGAGAGAGAGAGAGAGATTCAAGTCTTATCCAAGTGTTTCAATAATGTGAGTTAAAAGTGAGTCAATATAATGCAAGTGAATGACTTCTCCCATAGGAGTTAGGCGAGGTCACTTAAACAAGCCAAACCATGTGACTGCATCACTTCAGTTGGTTATGTCCGTAACACCCAACAAAACTGAAGCTCCATAAATCACGTCAACATACAAAATATCTGTCCTCTTACTGCCTGGTTTGTCTTAAGAGTTCAATATAACACATGGCTCTTCAATTTTTGTACGTAATCATTTTATATGCTACAGAGATAATTTAGATAATCAAATCACTAAGGCTAATGGACGAGACAAAAATACTTTGCCTAAGCTTAACGAGGTGAAGGTATTCACCAATCTGCTCTTCAGCTCTCCCTAACATTGCAAAAAAAAGTTTTAAAAAAATACAGCTTTCAAAATATTACGTAAATCGCATCGTATTTCATGGGATATTACACTAAGTAATAGGTGATCTTCTATTTGGAGTGCTAAAACCCTGTGGCGCTACTCTGTACAGCTGCGACGCCAAAGAAACGTAAGCGCTGGGTCCTCGTGACTGATAGATTACCACACTAAAAGTGTCAACGGGTCCTGAAGTGTTGCCCGAAGTGTGAAATTCCGACCTGCCCCGACACTTCCCACAATGCCATGCTTCTAACAGTGCAAACTTGGGGATCGCCAGCCATGGCTGGTCCACACACACACACACACACACACACCAAGCCCATATCTATCACTGACAAGCTTTGCCCCCCATAACTTGCTAGTAGAGAAGGCTTGGTAGAAAGCAGTAGACAGGTTCTTGCATATAAACATAGGAATAAGAAGGAAGAGAAACATGAGTATGGAAAAAAAAAGCAGCTACCTAAAGAAATAAATGGAGAGGAAATGGAGGGAGAGAACTAGATTGATAAGGAGTGAAGCTGAGGTTTACTGACTCAGTCCAGGCTGAGCTCTCACATCAGAAATTGTATGATGTTCCACAGCTACATCAATCAGCGCTAAAACATGCTTCCAGAATAAACAAACATCTGAGCCAAATGGTATTTAATGCCAGTCAAGGGATCCAGGCCTACAATTAGCTTTAAAAATCTCATGCCAGATGTTTTGTTGCAAAGAATGGTGAAAAAAAAATATATTGGACCAAGGCGACATGTGCAAACAGAATCCAGAATCCTGCACCCCGAGGTGCCTTATTGCTATTATAAACTGGTTAAACATAATTAGAGCAGTAAAAAAAAATGTTTTGTCATACCCGTGGTATACGGTCTGATATACCATGGCTGTTAGCCAATCAGCATTCAGGGCTTGACCAAGCCAGGTTATAAAATGGTCAGTTTACTGATGTTTCACGCTGCGAGTGTAGTACAACAGAAGGTTGTCAAATCGGTTACATAACACTTACCATTACCTACATGTACTTGGCTTTAACTGAACATGTTTCAGTTAAATGTTCTTTTCATGTTTTTAGCGCTGCTGTGTCCTGACTTGGAAATCTAGGTTATAGGCCTAGGTAGGCCCTAAGGCCGAAATCGGTTCGACTACAGCCTGAACAAGTTTGGCTGTCATTTGGTTGAGAGATGCAGTATGTTCACTTTGTGAGATACCAGTAATTGTTCCTTTGCAGGAGAACATCACAAAACACTTAGTGATTATTATCACCCATATAGCATGACTTTTGTACACCACACACTAAGGTATATACCTTTCTTGAGATGCACCCAATTAACAATTTATGGAATGAGACAATTCTGAGAGATAATTCTGTGTTCTTTTGCTAAAACATAATAACAAAATCTATTCTGCTAAAATGCACTGTCTAGCTTTTATTTTGGGTGACTTGGTTCTTAGATTTTTTTTTTTAAAGTACATATATTTTTACATTGCTGTTTGGACTTCTGTTTCTTTTAGTTCCCCCCAAAAAATGAACCCCCTTTTTCACCCCAATATGAATCTTGTCCCATCGCTGCAACTCCCCAACGGGGTAGCGAAGCAAAGGTCTAGTCATGTTTCCTCCGAAACATGACCCGCCTAACCATGCTTCTTAATTAATAACCTCTTGGGGCTAGGGGGCAGTATTGAAAATTTTGAAAAAAATGTGCCTATTTTTAAATGCCTCCTACACCAACTCAGAAGCTAGGATATGCATATTAACAGATTTAGATAGACAATTCAGTGTTTTCTAAAACTGTTTGAATGGTGTCTGTAAGTATAACAGAACTCATATGGCAGTCAAAACCCTGAGACACATTCTAACAGGAAGTGGATATCTGATGTGTTGAATTACTTTTAAGCTTATGCCATTGAAGCGCACAGGGACTTATTAATCATTGAGCACTTCCTACGCCATCCACTAGATGTCACCAGTCTTTACAAAGTGGTTTGAGTCTCATTGCAACTCCCCTCCAAGTCTCCGACCACTACCTTGTATCCTTTTCCCTCTCGCTCTCATCCAACACTTCTCACTCTGCCCCTACTCGGATGGTATTGCGCCGTCCCAACCTTCGCTCTCTCTCTCCCGCTACTCTCTCCTCTTCCATCCTATCATCTCTTCCCTCTGCTCAAACCTTCTCCAACCTATCCCCTGATTCTGCCTCCTCAACCCTCCTCTCCTCCCTTTCTGCATCCTTTGATTCTCTATGTCCCCTATCCTCCAGGCCGGCTCGGTCCTCCCCTCCTGCTCCGTGGCTTGACGACTCATTGCGAGCTCACAGAACAGGGCTCCGGGCAGCCGAGCGGAAATGGAGGAAAACTCGCCTCCCTGCGGACCTGGCATCCTTTCACTCCCTCCTCTCTACATTTTCCTCTTCTGTCTCTGCTGCTAAAGCCACTTTCTACCACTCTAAATTCCAAGCATCTGCCTCTAACCCTAGGAAGCTCTTTGCCACCTTCTCCTCCCTCCTGAATCCTCCTCCCCCTCACCCCCCCTCCTCCCTCTCTGCGGATGACTTCGTCAACCATTTTGAAAAGAAGGTCGACGACATCCGATCCTCGTTTGCTAAGTCAAACGACACCGCTGGTCCTGCTCACACTGCCCTAACCTGTGCTTTGACCTCTTTCTCCCCTCTCTCTCCAGATGAAATCTCACGTCTTGTGACGGCCGGCCGCCCAACAACCTGTCCGCTTGACCCTATCCCCTCCTCTCTTATCCAGACCATTTCCGGAGACCTTCTCCCTTACCTCACCTCGCTCATCAACTCATCCTTGACCGCTGGCTACGTACCTCCCGTCTTCAAGAGAGCGAGAGTTGCACCCCTTCTGAAAAAAACTACACTCGTTCCCTCCGATGTCAACAACTACAGACCAGTATCCCTTCTTTCTTTTCTCTCCAAAACTCTTGAACGTTCCGTCCTTGGCCAGCTCTCCTGCTATCTCTCTCAGAATGACCTTCTCGATCCAAATCAGTCAGGTTTCAAGACTGGTCATTCACCTGAGACTGCTCTTCTCTGTGTCACGGAGGCTCTCCGCACTGCTAAAGCTAACTCTCTCTCCTCTCATCCTCCTAGACCTTTCTGCTGCCTTTGATACGGTGAACAATCAGATCCTCCTCTCCACCCTCTCAGAGTTGGGCATCTCCGGCGCGGCCCACGCTTGGATTGCATCCTACCTGACAGGTCGCTCCTACCAGGTGGCGTGGCGAGAATCTGTCTCCTCACCACGTGCTCTCACCACTGGTGTCCCCCAGGGCTCTGTTCTAGGCCCTCTCCTATTCTCGCTATACACCAAGTCACTTGGCTCTGTCATATCCTCACATGGTCTCTCCTACCATTGCTATGCAGACGACACACAATTAATCTTCTCCTTTCCCCCTTCTGATAACCAGGTGGCGAATCGCATCTCTGCATGTCTGGCAGACATATCAGTGTGGATGACGGATCACCACCTCAAGCTGAACCTCGGCAAGACGGAGCTGCTCTTCCTCACGGGGAAGGACTGCCCGTTCCATGATCTCGCCATCACGGTTGACAACTCCCTTGTGTCCTCCTCCCAGAGTGCTAAGAACCTTGGCGTGACCCTGGACAACACCCTGTCGTTCTCCACTAACATCAAGGCGGTGACCCGATCCTGTAGGTTAATGCTCTACAACATTCGCAGAGTACGACCCTGCCTCACACAGGAAGCGGCGCAGGTCCTAATCCAGGCACTTGTCATCTCCCGTCTGGATTACTGCAACTCGCTGTTGGCTGGGCTCCCTGCCTGTGCCATTAAACCCCTACAACTCATCCAGAACGCCGCAGCCCGTCTGGTGTTCAACCTTCCCAAGTTCTCTCACGTCACCCCGCTCCTCCGCTCTCTCCACTGGCTTCCAGTTGAAGCTCGCATCCGCTACAAGACCATGGTGCTTGCCTACGGAGCTGTGAGGGGAACGGCACCTCCGTACCTTCAGGCTCTGATCAGGCCCTACACCCAAACAAGGGCACTGCGTTCATCCACCTCTGGCCTGCTCGCCTCCCTACCTCTGAGGAAGCACAGTTCCCGCTAAGCCCAGTCAAAACTGTTCGCTGCTCTGGCACCCCAATGGTGGAACAAGCTCCCTGACGATGCCAGGACAGCGGAGTCAATCACCACCTTCCGGAGACACCTGAAACCCCACCTCTTTAAGGAATACCTGGGATAGGATAAAGTAATCTGCGCTCTGGAGCAGGTTGTCATCAAGGATCTCTGTACTTTGCTTTGTTCATCTTTGCCTCGATCCTGACTAGTCTCCCAGTCCCTGTCGCTGAAAAACATCCCCACCGCATTCGGCCACCACGCTTCACCATAGGGATGTCAGGTTTCCTCCAGACATGACGCTTGGCATTCAGGCCAAAGAGATCCATTTGTTTCATCAGACCAGAGAATTTTGTTTCTCATGTTCCCCAGTCTTTAGGTACCTCTTCAAACTCCAAGTGGGCTGTCATGTGCCTTTTGCTGAGGAGTAGCTTCTTTCTGGCCACTCTACCATAAAGGCCTGATTGGTGGAATGCTGCAGAGATGGGAGAATCTTCCGGAAAGACAACCATCTCCACAGAGGAACTCTGGAGCTCAGTCAGAGCGACCATCGGGTTCTTGGTCACCTCCCTGACCAAGGCTCTTCTCCCCCGATTGCTCAGTTAGACCCGGGCGGTCAGCTCTAGGAAAAGTCATGGTGATCCCAAACTTATTCCATTTTAGAATGATGGAGGCAACTGTGTTCTTGGGGACCTTCAATGCTGCAGAAATATTTTGGTACCCTTCCCCAAATCTGTGCCTTGACACAATCCTGTCTCGGAGCTCTACGGACAATTCCTTCGAGCTCATGGCTTGGTTTTTGCTCTGACATGCACTGTCAACTGTGGGACCTTATAGACTGGTGTGTGCCTTTACAAATCATGTCCATTCAATTTAATTTATCACTGGTGGACTCCAATCATGTTGGGGTAACATCAAGGATGATCAAAGGGTCTGAATAGCTATGTAAATACGTTTTTTATTTTTCTTATTGTTAATACATTTGCAAGAATGTCTACAAACCCGTTTTTGCTTTGTCGTTATGGGGTATTGTGTATAAATTGATGAGGGGGAAAAAATACTTTAATCCATTTTAGAGTAAGCCTGTAACGTAACAAAATGTATAAAAAGGGAAGGGGTCTGAATACTTCTCGAATGCACTGTATATTTTAGTTCATGACAGATTTATTTTTTACCGCGCCTCCGAGTCTCGCTCATAACCCATGTTGTGGAATTAAGCGCTGTAAAAGAGGCATTTTCACTTGCAAGTTTCACATCAACAAATACCTCAGAGAGCAGCTGTGAAGAGGTCACTTGGTAACAACCAGAGTAAGAAACCAAATGACTGATTTTAAAGAACGAGCCAGTCAGACACCCCTAGTGCCCAGAATAAGTTTATTTGGGGGACGAATGAGGCCAGACAGAAATGGAGAATAAGTTAAGAGAGAAGGGGAGAAAAAGTGAACTCGGAGATAGTTAAAACTTGTAAAATAAAGAGATGTTTGTTTTGATGGGAGAGGGAGAAATAACTTGTTGTATTGGTCACCATCTGGTATCTGGATGTCACAGTGACATGACAATTAGCTAACGTAACGACAAGCCGGTGTGAATGACCAGTGTTGTATCAAGGTGCTTCCCACTGAGCAGCTGTATCGCGTCACTGGTGGTAGCTAACGTGGCCAATTTGTTCCATCCCAGTTGATTATATTTAGAGTGGGATAGCACCCTACACAAGAAATAGCCTCTCCCGCTTAGATCAAACACAAAAAAAAATTGGATTAAATATATGCCAGTGAAATAATTGCTTTAGGTAAGTGTGTGAAGGTTTGGGAATGCTGCCAGGCAGAGGCCACAAAATAACGCTTACTATCTGGGTGACCTATAACCCCGAGTCCGCATGGGAAACGTGACCAGAAACTTGTGCATCCCTTTGGCATTGCCTTGTCAGATAATTACAAGAAAACAAATTGTATTTAGAGCACTGCTGCACTTGACTGGCAGGTAAAAGACACATTCATCAAAACAGAGTGATTGTAGACACCTAGAAGTGAGCTGAGAGCAGAAAAGTATTGGTCCTAGGATACAGCCTTGGGGCACACCTGTCCAGGCTAATATTATGTATTGGATCTGGCCCGAACCGTGGGTAATCAAAACAGTACCAAGAAATACAAGGTCTTTATTGTGCTATTCACCGAATAGCGCGCATCATAATGACAACCGTTAAAAAGAGTCTTGGCCCCATGATGCCTGCTTGACAGGGGATTTAGAAACGAGCACTTCAGTAAATAGAGAAGCTTTGCACAACAATACCTTTTCACAAATGAAAAATAAGTGTTCTTAAGGGTTTTACTCATTGGCAGCTGTTACCAAATACCTTAAATATTATATAAGGTGATGAGTGAAACGGTTCCTTTACATAATTTATGTATTGCATTTCAGATTAGGTTAAATAAAAGAGAATATTTGAAGTCCATTTCTTAACAGTTGTAAACACAACCTAAACAATACTAACTTGAATACATTTATCCTGACAGGTCAAATGCGTCAACATGTTACCTGGAAAAAACCTGAGGCGGAGTTAACATAATCAACGTTATTTAGCTCATTTTGGGGGCCTAAACCTCTTTCGAAATGTGGTGTGAACAGAATATGAACGCAGCCACTCATACTCAGGTCACTCAGCTGAGTGAATCCTCTGTAAAACTGGATGATTTCCCCCCCCTCCCTAAATTCCCCCCCCCCCCCAAAAAAACATAACCACAAGCCACATACACAAGACACTGTCCTCTTAAGCAGGAAAACAAACAATCCTGTAAACAGAATGCAATGCAAGTGACTTGAGGCCAGGAGGCCTCCATTGTCTGGTGTTCCTCATCCAGCATAGTGGCCGCCGCCATTCCCTGCGCTACTACATCCTTGGGAAAATATCCATACAGGATATGAACCAGAGGTAATGTGAGCTCAGTGCACAGAGACGGATGACTGAGTGAGTCAGCTGGATGGGGAGTCAAATAAAACAGTGAGCCCTGCAGTAGTACGGGTAGTCTCATAAGAGCCGCAGCATTACGCTCTGGGAGATGTGGAGAGATTGGATGGCTCAAGGACATGACTCTCAGTAGGGGGCCAGATGTACCAGCTGTGCTGCTAGCCACCACCCATCCCTGCCTCCGTCCTTTAGGGGTCAGGACGTGGAGGAGGGTGAGGTGGGTCACCGTTGGCAGGGCGTGGACGGGCGTCTCGCAAAACATCCAAACACAGCGTGTGTGTGTGTGTGGGGGGGGGGGGGGGGGGTGTCTTCTAACTCAACTGCACAAAGTACTACCAGACAGATGGCTCCCCAGTAGATGGCTAAACGTTAATTCAGTAAAAGGTGGGCGCCAAAAAATGTTCCACAGATTAGAAACAGCTCTATGTGCCAAAGGTGATGATTTTCTTGTGCATCTTTGCCGACACTGTCACAATGAGTCAATCCAAGTGAGAAAAACAGCTACTATACAGGCCTACACAGCTGGAGGACAACAAATAACTCATAACAGGTACAAAAGACGCCATCTACTCAATTTCACCAACTCAGGGTTAAATAAAGCACAGAATTGGATCCTGAAGCGTGAGAGTGACTGACACACTGAACTCCCTGTGTGTCCTCCCTCAGGTCTGCTCTAGCGTGTCCAGACAATTCCCTTTTTAAACACAGTCAGTCACTCTCCACTGACTGCCTGGGGTCCAATGAACAGGCCTGTTGCACAGCAGAGAGCTGATGAGAAGTGTGAGGCAGCCACTGTGCAGCAGAGCAGAGCACAGGCAAGAGAGCGAGCGCAGGCAAGAGAGCGAGCGCAGGCAAGAGAGCACCACAACTTGACAGACTGGGCTGATGCAGCACATCACAGTTCATCCCTGCCTGTACCACATTATACAGTGGCAGCGAAACGAACAAGTCACCCAGTGAAACGCTTCGGTTAAAAGGCTTTCTGTAGCCATGCGGCATGTGACACTCCAACACATAACTTGAATCCTGAAATCTTTAAAGCTGTGCTTAAACAGCTAATAATGCAGGCCTGGACATACCTTTATTAAATGACTACAGGGCCCAAGAATCCCAGGCCTGGACTGTACATACCTTTACTAAATGACTACAGAGCCCAAGAATCCCAGGCCTGTCATCTGCGCTGCAGCTAACATACGAGTGTGACAAGTCGCACACGCAACTCCCTATACATACCGTACTCTCTGTGACAGACCCTTTAGACAGCACACTGGATGCTCTGAGACAACCTTTATGGAAATCAAAGCAACCATCACGTCAGGCTTTAGGTGGCTGTCAGCGTTGCAGTTCTGAATGAAAGGGACAACGCAGAGAGAGGGATTTGAGAATGAATGCACCATGATTATGTTGTCAGGGTTGGTTTCATGTGGCGTCTTACCGCATCCTTTTAAAAAAAAATGTATTAATCCCTCGTAATGCTCCGAAACGGTAAATGATTTTATTGGACACAGTCTCCTTCGGTTTTCCACATTCGGGACGTGACACTGACCGCCATGGTCCCAGATAGGATAAAAACCATGTCTTGGATCTAGTGCGTAGAGGCAAGACTCACGGGGATCAGTATACATTAGTCACCACACCCATGAAGACATAGAAGGTAGGTAAGTGGCTCGCAAACACCAAGATATGCCACGTTACATAATTTGCATCAGAGTTGATAAGAACCAACAGTGTATAACATTTTCCTAAATCTGTACCCCCCCCCATGGGACCTATAACTAAAAGGAGAGTTGGACAGGAGTGAGGTCACCCAAGTGCTGTGTCACCAAATAACAGGCAGGATTTACACCACTTGGTGAATGACAAAACACAAACTGATTAAATACTATTCTGTTGTGAAACGGTGTCAGATTAGTGAATTAAACTGCTACATCTCTACATACACCAGTATGAGTCACGTCCGTTGCCCTGCAGAAGCTCAGCACAAGAGGGGGAACAGAAAGTGCAGAACGCTGACAAGATGAAACATTAGAAACAAAAGTTTAAAAACTGAGGATGTAGTTTGACCAACAAAAAAAAAAGCAGACATCAAAGCAGGAAAGTTAATTCCTTTAAGACCGATCTGAGCAGAGAATAAAATGCACACAGAATAATTTACATTGCTCATTTAGGAATGTCAGATTTAAAATAGCTGAGAATAACCCCCAGGGTGACCTGTGTATTTTTCATCCTCTGTCTCCACTCAATGTGAACCTAAAAAGCCCCAGAGGGTGGTTCCCCTACACAGTTGACACAGCCTCCATCTCCTCTCGAACAAAGACTGTGGTTTGTAATCATCGCTGCGGTGATTTGACATGCTGTATATTTTCTGTCTCAAGAGTCTAGTAGGTCCCCTGGCCCATAATCACACACAGAGAGGAAGAGTGGGTTGATCAATATGACAAAAGGTGCACGTCCAAAACAGTTCAGAGTGGGATTGATATAGCCCAAACCGCCTGACCCTCACATGAAGAGGAACTAACAAACTGATCTAGCTGTCCCTCAACTCACACATACACTCAAAACATCCCTCAATCCAAGTGACAGGTTCCTCTGACAACCCAGTCATAGTTGTTGTTCAAGGAGGCCATCCACAGTGAGGCTACGATAGAGGAAACATTTTTTTTTGTGTCCAAATGCCAACAAACTTCTTTGTAGTGACGAGGGGGGAGGGGGGCAAAGAAAGTGCCCGGGGTAAAATAAATACCAGTGACGGGCTACAGCATGGGGTAGGAAACAGGCCACAGCACTACTCGAGATAGGAGAGATGAAATATGACGGAGGCCCATTAATTAAAGACTGCCCATCTCTCTACCACACAATGGATGCTTTCATGTGACACTCACTCAACACTACCTCAGCTCACAGGAGGAGCGCGGCTGTCAAAGCAGGGCGAAACAATTGTACTACAGGTGAGCTACTCCCGTACATGAACTATACATCAAGGAATACAATGTACAGGTTTGCACTCTGACCTTTCCCCTCCAACCCCCCCCCCTCCAGCTTCACCTCTTGTTGTTTTAACCTCTCTGGGCTAGGCGGGACGAATTCGTCCCACCTACGTAACAGCCACTTGCAGCCTGTGGCGCGATTTTCAAAACCTTAAAAATCCTATTACTTCAATTTCTCAAACATATGACTATTTTACAGCTATTTAAAGACAAGACTCTCGTTAATCTAACCACACTGTCCGATTTCAAAAAGGCTTTACAACGAAAGCAAAACATTAGATTATGTCAGCAGAGTACCAAGCCAGAAATAATCAGACACCCATTTTTCAAGCCAGCATATAATGTCACCAAAACCCAGAAGACAGCTAAATGCAGCACTCACCTTTGATGATCTTCATCAGATGACAACCCTAGGACATTATGTTATACAATACATGCATGTTTTGTTCAATCAAGTTCATATTTATATAAAAAACCAGCTTTTTACATTAGCATGTGACGTTCAGAACTAGCATACCCCCCGCAAACTTCCGGGGAATTCGCTAACATTTTACTAAATTACTCACGATAAACGTTCACAAAAAGCATAACAATTATTTTAAGAATTATAGATACAGACCTCCTCTATGCACTCGATATGTCCGATTTTAAAATAGCTTTTTGGTGAAAGCACATTTTGCAATATTCTAAGTACATAGCCCAGGCATCACGGGCTCGCTATTTAGACACACGGCAAGTTTAGCACTCACCATAATCATATTTACTATTATAAAAGTTTGATTACCTTTTGTTGTCTTCGTCAGAATGCACACCCAGGACTGCTACTTCAATGACAAATGTTGGTTTGGTCCAAAATAATCCATCGTTATATCCGAATAGCGGCGTTTTGTTCGTGCGTTCGACACTATCCGAAATAGTAAAGAAGTGTCGCGCGCATGGCGCAATTCGTGACAATAAAATTCGAAATATTCCATTACCGTACTTCGAAGCATGTCAACCGCTGTTTAAAAACAATTTTTATGCCATTTATCTCGTAGAAAAGCGATAATATTCCGACCGGGAATCTGCAATAAACTAAACAGCCGAATTAAAATACTCCACGGGGGCTAATCGCGCACGCGCCTCACTCCATTGTCACCTAATGGGACACTTGAATAAGATGATAATCTGTTTCAGCCTGAGGCTGCCTCGTCAACCTTCATGATTTTCCCGCGTCCTGAGAGCCTATTGGAGCCCTGGGAATTGTCACGTTACAGCTAAGATCCTTACTTTTCAATAAACAGATGCAAGACGCACGACTCCTTGTCAGACAGGCCACTTCCTGCATGAAACCTTGTCAGGTTTTTGCCTGCCATAGGAGTTCTGTTATACTCACAGACACCATTCAAACAGTTTTAGAAACTTCAGGGTGTTTTCTATCCAAACCTGAACAATAATATGCATATTCTAGCTTCTGAGTTTGTGTAGGAGGCAGTTAAAAATGGGCACATATTTTTTCCAAAATTCTCAATACTGCCCCCTAGCCCAAACAGGTTAAAAAGATGACACAGGAAAGGGTTCCTACCGCAGTATAAAGGTAAGTCTTGATAAAGGAGTCAGATGACTTCACTCTCGTGCAACAAAACACCACAAGTGGAAATAAAACACCCCACCACTACGCGCAAACAAGTCCTGCTTTGGCTAGGGAGGACACGCACTGTCGTGCAAAGTGCAGGACTGACCAACGAGAGAGGGAGATCTGTCGAGTGCGCTTCTCAGGGGGGTCTTATCGGACAACATACAGTTGGCTGGGTTTTTCTGTGCGACGGCAGGACAGAAAAGCTACGTCCGGTAAGACGAGGGGTGGGGGTGTGTGTCTATTTGTCAATAACAGCTGGTGCGCGATGTCTAATATTAAGGTAGTCTCGGGGTATTGCTTGTCTGAGGTAGAGTACCTCATGATGAACTGTAGACCACACTATCTACCAACTGTCTATATTTTTCGTAGCCGTCTATTTACCAACACAAACCGATGCTGGTACTAAGACCGCACTCAACGAGCTGTATAAGGCCATAAGCAAACAAGAGCGGATTCTTTCAAGGAGCGGGACACTAATTCGGACGCTTATAAGAAATCCCGCTATGCCCTCAGACGCACCATCAAACAGGCAAAGCGCAAAAACAGGACTAAGATTGAATCCTACTACACAAAGCTCATCACTAAGCTGCAACTGGATCCTGGACTTCCTGATAGGCCGCCCCCAGGTATTTGTATTTATTATGGATCCCCCAGGTATTCGTATTTATTATGGATCCCCATTAGCTAACTCTTCCTGGGGTCCAGCAAAATTAAGGCCGTTTATACAATTTTAAAAACATTACAATACATTCACAGATTTCACAACACACTGTTGGTAAGGGTAGGCAACAACACATCTGCCATGCTGATCCTCAGCACAGGAGCCCCTCAGGGGTGCGTGCTTACTCCCCTCCTGTACTCCCGGTTCACCCACGACTGCGTGGCCAAGCACGACTCCAACACCATCATTAAGTTTGCTGACGACACATCGATGGTAGGCCTGATCACCAATCAATGATGAGACCGGGCAGTGGTGCTAGGACCACAAGCTCTCCCTCAACGTGAACAAGACAAAGGAGATGATCGTGGACTACAGGAAAAGGAGGGCCGACCATGCCCCCATACACCGACAAGGCTGTATTGGAGCGGGTCGAGAGTTTCAAGTTCCTTGGTGTCCACAACACCAATAAACAAACATGGTCCAAACACACCAAGACAGTCGTGAAGAGGGCACAACAAAACCTATTCGACACGACAACGCCATTTCCCCCCTCAGGAGAATGAAAAGATCTGGCATTGGCTAACCTGTACCCCCATGCATTGACTCAGTACCCCCTGTATATAGCCTTATTGTTATATATAGATATATATAACAGTAAAATAACAATATACATTTTATTTTAAGAGCTTGTAAGTAAGCATTTCACGGTAAGGTACTACACCTGTTGTATTTGGCGAATGGGACAAATAAAATAGATTACATAGTTAGAAAGGCCAATCAGAGCAGCAGGCCCACTAATCAATAGTAGTGGGGGTCTCAGCGGTGGCTCACATGCAGACACTGAAACCAGTCACTTTGTTAAGTAGGGCCACAGGACTATCAATGCTGGGTCCTGGAGTGACCACATGACGGCATAAGGCCTGACTGTAGCGCAAGTCGGTGTTGCCTAGTTACTGGGTTTTCCTCTTAAGGGTAGCCCAGGTATTTATCCCCAACGTTTTGAAAAAAACCATTGTGATAAATACAGGTTAAATAATTGATAGCCGATTAAGAAGTAGTCTTAACCTCTTATGGCTAGGGGGCAGTATTTTCACGGCTGGATAAAAAACGTACCCGATTTAATCTGGTTACTAATCCTACCCAGTAACTAGAATATGCATATACTTATTATATATGGATAGAAAACACCCTAAAGTTTCTAAAACTGTTTGAATGGTGTCTGTGAGTATAACAGAACTCAAATGGCAGGTCAAAACCTGAGAGATTCCTTTACAGGAAGTGGCCTGTCTGACCATTTCTGGAACTTCTTTGCCATCTCTATCTTTTACTAAGGATCTCTGCTCTAACGTGACACTTCCTACGTCGTCCATAGGCGCTCAGAGCCCGGGAAAAACCTGAATGTCGTCATCCCAGCCCCAGGCTGAAACACATTATCGCCTTTCTCAAGTGGCCGATCAAGGGACTCTGGGCTTAGGCGCGTGACCTGGCCGCCCCCGTCTTTGTGATTTTTTCCTCTGTTTGCCGAAAAGGAGATTCCCGGTCGGAATATTATCGCTTTTCTACGAGATAAATGGCATAAAAATTGATTTTAAACAGCGGTTGACATGCTTCGAAGTACGGTAATGGAATATTTAGAATTTTTTTGTCACGAATTGCGCCATGCGCGCGACCCTTCTTCACCATTTCGGATAGTGTCTGGAACGCACGAACAAAACGCCGCTATTCGGATATAACGATGGATTATTTTGGACCAAACCAACATTTGTTATTGAAGTAGCAGTCCTGAGAGTGCATTCTGACGAAGACAACAAAGGTAATGAAACTTTTGTAATAGTAAATCGGAGTTTGATCAGGGCTAAACTTGGTCGGTGTCTAAATGGCTAGCCGTGATGGCTGGGCTATCTACTGAGAATATTGCAAAATGTGCTTTCACCGAAAAGCTATTTAAAAAAAAAATACAAATAAAAGAAAAATTTAAAATCGGACATATCGAGTGCATAGAGGACTCCTGTACCTATAATTCTTAAAATAATTATGTTTTTTGTGAACGTTTATCGTGAGTAATTTAGTAAATTCACCGGATGTTTGCGGGGTGTATGCTTGTTCTGAACGTCACATGCTAATGTAAAAAGCTGGTTTTTGATATAAATATGAACTTGATTGAACAAAACATGCATGCATTGTATAACATAATGTCCTAGGGTTGTCATCTGATGAAGATCATCAAAGGTTAGTGCTGCATTTAGCTGTGGTTTTGTTTTTTGTGACATTATATGCTAGCTTGAAAAATGGGTGTCTGATTATTTCTGGCTTGGTACTCTGCTGACATAATCTAATGTTTTGCTTTCGCTGTAAAGCCTTTTTGAAACCGGACAGTGTGGTTAGATAAAGGAGAGTCTTGTCTTTAAAATGCTGTGAAATAGTCATATGTTTGAAAAATTGAAGTTTTTGTATTTTTGAGGAATTTGTAATTCGCGCCACGCCTATCATTGGATATTGGAGCAGGTGTTCCGCTAGCGGAATGTCTAGATGTAAGAGGTTAAGTTAGGATCCAACTACTAAGCCCTACTAACCTCGCATTCAGAGTCAGGCTGAGGGGAATCTATCCAGGGAGTATTATCCAGGGAATAATTCAGTTGAAGACCATACCATTCTGTTCACTTGAGCCAATTTGTCCCAAGGGCATCCTCACTGGTTTATTTGGCTAAAAAGGACAGAATTGAGTATAGAAGATGCCAAACTTTCCAAGCTGAAGACTCAACTTCTTCCCAGTCGCACTCCGCCACCCAGCGTTGTTTTAATAAAAGACCAGAACAAACAATGAGAGACTTGGCCCTGACCTGGTTTCACGTAGGAGTTGATATGGTGTACAGAACAATGAGTCTCTGACTGTAGGAGTAAACATGTCTCTCCCTAGAAGATGTGACATGATTTCAGACGTGTTTCTTACATTTGGATCATTTTGAATTGTCAGGAAGTTGTATATATTTTATCTGAATATTAGCTAATCTAGAGCCTAGCTGGCTCTGCTAACCTGCCATCTCCCCTTTAGGCTACACACAGGCTAGCCTCCCAGCACACACGCCAAGGTTAACCAAACTTCAGAACAGGAACATTCTACACGTGTGTTTGTGAGAAATCTAATCGGAAGCCTCTCAAGAGCCTCCAAAAGTCAATAAACAGTGAGAGTACAAGTGATCAAGAATCAGTCTGAAATGTGAGCGATTTCAAGGAGAGAGAAAATCCCATGTCAACATCAGCCAGGGCAGGCCATGATAGGACTGAGCTAGACAGTTGACAGAGACTAGACTCAATCCAGCCGTGTCATCTCATCGTTGACTGGAGCCCACCTGTCGGCCTGTCCTCTCCACCGACGTCCTGCTTCCCAAATGACACCCTGTTCTCTTTAGGACTCAACAGTAGTGAACAAGGTGTAACTTGGGATGCAGACCTGCTGCCATCATGGCTCCATGGTTGGTTATATAGGGCTCCACTGATGTCACTGCCAACATCCGAGAACGATTACAAAATGGGCACGGGCTGTTCCCCGATGACATTACACTGGCAACAACTTGCTCTGTCTATTATTCCTCCCTCTCCACCCCCTATTTATGAGGTGTCATGCTAGGAAAAGATCCAGAGTTACTCTACCCCAGAACAAAAACACAGGGCTCCATGCTAGAAGAGGATTCACTTCAGTGAAAGTGTCAGCATTACTTTTAGTGTAATTTATTTAACAGCCCTCAACACAAAAAGGAGAGGGGGGATAATTATGGGGTTCTGAGTGTCTATAACAAAGGTGGGTTGTTATCCAGTGTTTCAGTAGACACTAGGGCTGTCCCCGACCAAAAAAAGAATCAGAAAAATCGACCAATGGACTTGTCTGATTTTAATTTTCCATATAAGGGAAATCGACAATCCATGTCTTCGGCGCCCGGGGAACAGTAGGTTAACTGCCTTGTTCAGGGGCAGAACGACAGATTTTTACCATGTCAGCTCAGGGATTCATTCCAGCAACCTTTCGGTCACTGCCCCAATGCTCTAACATACTCACACTGTGTTTTTATAAAATCAACTATATGTAGACTACAGAGCTTGTCTGATGCTTTAAGCACACTGTGATTAAATAATGACACACAAATGACTCAAGAGGGAGCCAGAGATCAAGAAAGCCTAACCAGAAGAAGAAAAAAAAAACCTGTTCCCGAACCACCACCTCCAACTGCTGCTGGCCTTCACAGATTCTGCCATTAGCTCCCGGAGTTGCTGGTAATATGCTACGCCAGGGGTTGGCAACCTTTTCCATTTATAGTGCCAATTTATCTTACCATTTCTACTGATCTGCATGTTATGGTTTTCATATGCTTATTTTCACGGAATAGTTTAATTTATAATAAAGACCTCATATGTCAAAATCATTGAATTGTGATTAATAAGTAAATTAAAATTACACAAATCTAAAAGTAACTTCTTTACCTCTACCTACATATTACCTCAACTGGTGCCCCCGCACACTGACTCTGCACCGGTACCCCCTGTACATCCAGTTGAAGTCGGAAGTTTACATACACTTTGGTTGGAGTCATTAAAACTCGTTTTTCAACCACTCCACAAATTTCTTGTGAACAAACTATAGTTTTGGCAAGTCAGTTAGGACATCTACTTTGTGCATGACACAAGTAATTTTTCCAACAATTGTTTACAGACAGATTATTTCACTTATAATTCACTGTATGACAATTCCAGTGGGTCAGAAGTTTACATACACTAAGTTGACTGTGCCTTCAAACAGCTTGGAAGACTCCAGAAAATGATGTCATGGCTTTAGAAGCTTCCGATAGGCTAAATGACATCTGAGTCAATTGGAGGTGTACCTGTGGATGTATTTCAAGGCCTTCCTTCAAACTCAGTGCCTCTTTGCTTGACATCATGGGAAAATTTAAAGAAATCAGCCAAGACCTCAGAAAAAAAGTTGTAGACCTCCACAAGTCTGGTTCATCCTTGGGAGCAATTTCCAAACGCCTGAAGGTACCACATTCATCTGTACAAACAATAATATGCAAGTATATTATTCTACCTTTATTTCAACAAGGAACACAGACTGAGACCAAGGTCTCTTTTACAGCTGGGCCCTGTGTATACATGTTTACACATACAGCTTAGGTACAATGATTAAAAAAACTAAACTAGACAAACAAAACGATCACAGATAACACAAAAAATACATCAACAGATTTCATTTACACATAGGTTATTCTACTAACAGCACAAGAAATTGCATTACTGAAACAGTTACAAGCAATACAAAAATAAAAAAGTATAAACACCATGAGACCACGCAGCCGTCATACCGCTCAGGAAGGAGACACGTTCTGTCTCCTAGAGATGAAGGTACTTTGGTGCGAAAAGTGCAAATCGATCCCAGAACAGCAGCAAAGTACCTTGTGAAGATGCTGGAGGAAACAGGTGCAGAAGTATCTATATCCACAGTAAAACGAGTCCTATATCGACATAACCTGAAAGGCCGCTCAGCAAGGAAGAAGCCACTGCTCCTAAACCACCATAAAAAAGCCAGACTACGGTTTGCAACTGCACATGGGGACCAAGATCGTACTTTTTGAAGAAATAGAACTGTTTGGTCATAATGACCATCGTTATGTTTGGAGGAAAAAGGGGGAGGCTTGCAAGCCGAAGAACACCATCCCAACCGTGAAGCACGGGGGTGGCAGCATCATGTTGTGGGGGTGCTTTGCTGCAGGAGGGACTAGTGCACGTCACAAAATAGATGGCTTCATGAGGAGGAAAATTATGTGGATATATTGAAGAAACATCAAGACATCAGTCAGGAAGTTAAAGCTTGGTCGCAAACGGGTCTTCCAAATGGACAATGACCCCAAGCATACTTCCAAAGTTGTGGCAAAATGGCTTAAGGACAACAAAGTCAAGGTATTGGAGTGGCCATCACAAAGCCCTGACCTCAATCCTATAGAATATTTGTGGGCAGAACTGAAAAAAAGTGTGTGCGAGCAAGGAGGCCTACAAATCTGACTCAGTTACACCAGCTCTGTCAGGAGGAATGGGCCAAATTTCACCCAACTTATTGTGGGAAGCTTGTGGAAGGCTACCTGTAACGTTTGACCCAAGTTAACAAGCAAACAACATGTCCACTCCGACAATGAGAACATTAAAATAATAATAAATGAATGCATTAACAGAAATTACAGTAACCAAACAAACATTGGAGATCTGAAATTATGGGAATTAACGGCAAATGCACTACTGGTGATACTGGTGTGCCATTCCTGCGGTCTCGACTAAAAGTAATACAAAAAAATTAAAATAATCAACCAGTCGACTAAAACAGGGTCAGCCCTAGTAGGCACCAATGAAACACATTAAAAAGGATTCCTTCCTCCATGCCAGTTCTCTCTGGCGCAGTTCTCCCCCCTGCCACCTTGCCCCCCCCACCCACCTTGCCCTTCCGCCCCCCCAAACTCCACATTTACCTTCTGAACACAACCGCGAGAGATGTTTTTACATACAAGTAAACATTTCCAGGAATAGCATACCTCACACTAGCCTTGGCAAGAGGAGGCCTTCACTACACAACATTGAGTATGACCGCACTGCTGCAGAATGCCACGGGAATGTATAACATGATGGCAGTCTTCCAGAAATAGCTCTCAGTCCCTCAGCACTACTCAGTTTTCTAACACTTGAGTTTTGTTTACATCTTAACATGATGCCCATTGACACTCCATTGAGAGTGAATGGATAAACACCTTGTCTGGACACTACATTACACAGATAAGGTTTGAACATTGAGCTAGGCCCTCCAACATTTGAAGTGAATTTAAAACAAATCTCTTACCCATCCTCATCTCCATCCATGGGAATGGCTATCCCGAACAGGCTGTTGACTGTGGGAGTGGCCAGCTGCAAGCTCTCAGGGATGAAAGGCCTCATGACATCTTTTCCAGGGGTTGCATTGGGCTGAGGTAGGGTGTCCGACCTCCTGCGGCTGTCGTCCCCCTGGCTGGCAGTGGGAAGGCCCTGCCCGGCTGCTCCAGCTGTGGCCTCACCGCGAGCTACCTGGGCCAGGGGGAGTCCTCCTGGGTCAGGGGCCTGGCTTGGCATGCCTGGGGGGGTGTTGGTGGCACTGGGCACTGTGGCAGGCACATTCTGGACAACGGAGGCCCTGCCCACTCCTCCTGAAGGCTGAGGATGACTCACCGGCTGCTGTAGGGCAGGAGACATAACGGCCCCGCTGGCTACCTGCTGCAACAGCCCCTGGGTCGAGGCTAATGGACCGCCGTGCAAAGACCCAGACAGCTCCCCAGCCTGAGGGGTGTTGACAGACGAGGGGCCCTGGCTCAACAGAGGCCCCACAGAGAGGGAGGCCATGGGGTGGGTTTGAGGGCTGGAGCCCTGAGGCTGTAGAGGGGCTAAGTGCTGCTGTCGGTAGTCCAGCTGACTGGGGTGCATTCCAGAGGCATGAGCGGAGTAGGCAAACTGCTTGGCCTGCGTGGCAAGAGGCACAAGGGGGGATTTTTGCAGCATGCCACCTTGGGGCACACCGTTGAGGCCAATAGGGTGAAGCATTTGGGGGACAGCGGGCTGCACGTTGATCTGTGCCTGGGATACTGTCGCTGAGTACCCTGTGGGCTGTAAGGCATTCGCCCCGCTCCCTGTCTGGGGCTCTAGGCTGTAGCCTTGCTGCTGAAGCTCCGGAGGATGGCCATGGTGGAAAGTGTAGTAGCCACTATCACCTGTGGACTCCTGAGCCTGTGTGGAGAGAGCACTAGGAGCAACCACATTGCTTCCTGTGGTCCCTAGCCCACTGTCTGCATTGTGGTCAATGGTGACAGCGTGTTTTATGCTATCCACAGTCCTGCTCATGCTAGAGCCCTCAGAATCTCTCTCATAGAACTCAATACATGTCCATCTGCCCCGTCTGAAGGGCTCTCCTGTACTGTGGTCAAGTTTAATGACCCTGAAACGTGAACTACAGCTTGTCGTCGTTGTAGAGCTAGGCGCCACGGGGGGCGTCTGAGATACACTTGGGGAAACATTCGCAGCAGGGCCAGCGTTGACTGTTGTCGGCTGCTGGGTGGCCGAGGTTGGAATGGAGGGCTGACTCGCAGTCGGTACAGGACCACTACCCCCTAAAAAGTGTGGGTTGACATGGCTCAGGCCTGTACTTCTAAGAGCATGGCCCCCATTAAAAGGACCTGTTGCAGCCACTGGCTGCCCCTCTTGAAGTAAATGTAAGGCCATGACAGCTGCCTCCGCTTCCCCTGCATTGTTTAAAGTCTCCTCGGATGAACTTCGATCACATACTCCCGGATCGGCCAGGGACACGTCGAATATTTTGGATGACACATCCTCGGTCCTGGATTCGTCCGGGTCGTCCAGACTCTCGGTGTCATCCGTGATGCTACTGGCCGCCACCTGAGCCTGTGTCACACTCGTGATCTGAAAACAACTCTTCTTCTTTGCTGGCATTTTTGACATGTTGAATATCTTTGCTAGTCACTCAATTTACTGTCTATTTCCTTGATAAGTGTTTCGTCTGAGCTCAGTAAGTGATATCTTTTAACGAGCTAGCTAAAGAATTCACAGATTATAGCAGGCAAGTATGCGACATATTCCTTGCTCCCCTCTCCTGTTGCAGATTGTCTGTAAAAAAAAAAAAAAAAAGAACCAGCCCAGCGTCCGAAATCGGACAGGGTAACGTTAGCTAGTCTCTGTGTGACAAGTATCCCTATATCACCACCTCCTACTCCTCCAGTTCTTCCGAACCTGGCCTCCTGCGTGCGTTATTGTCCCGGTCCCGGAGTTGCAAGTAGCCCCCTGTTGCAGTTACCGCTCACCAGCTGCTACCAACACTTTAGTCTGAGGCGGGCTCCGTTCACCACTCTCCCTTTTAGCTGGCTAGCTAATGTAGCTAAAAGCTAACCAAATAATAGCTATCGGTGTCGTTAGTTCGATCCTTACCTATAAACAAGCCTGTACGACATCATGTAAACAAGTCCATATCCTCTTCCAAATCTTCACATTGAATCTATATCCTCCGACAGAGAGAAATTCCTGAATTTAAGAAAGTTTATCTTCCTCGTTCTCTGGTTTTCTCACTAGTTAGAGCTGCTGCTATGACACAAACCTAGTTACTAGCAGCAAGCTAACCGCCGCTCTGCTCTTCCTCTTACCACTCGACAAGATGGCAAAAAAAAAAACGAACTGCACTCTGGGAGGGTTGCGCATTGACTTACGTAAATTATTGGAGAATTCGAATGGGATACGCTGATTTGCTTTTTATATCGTAGAAATTCATGAAAACAAAAATGTACTTTTTTTGTCTTCATTTAAGTTTGGGGTTAGGCATACTATTAGAAGTGTGGTTAAGGGTTAGGTTTAAAATCAGACTTTAGGAAAATATATTGTAGAAATCGGTGGGGTTTATGACTTTGTGTCTGTGGTAACTAGTGACGTCAATTCTGAAGTGACACAAAACCTTTAACCATGCTGTGCTGTATTTGGACACTCTTTTCGATACAGTTACGAACGGAAATTATTTTCGTAGCAGGTTAGGAGAGCATTTTCGCTAACCCTAACCTAATTCTCCTAACCAGCTGCCTAAGTTCTCCTAACCTGCTATGAAAAAGTAACTTCCAGTTGTAGTTTAATCAACGTGCCGTGAAAAGAGCGTTTCTCGTATTCTGAAAGAATTTGATATCCCAAACCGGGACACACTCTTTTCATGCCACTTCGATACAGCTACGACCTGGAGTGATTTTTATAACCGGTAAGGTGAACATTTTCCCTAACCTTAACTTCCGGTTGTAGCTGTCTCAATGGCGTGAAAATAGTGTTTCTCATCTCAAACCACAGTCTAATGCTGCGTTCATGTGCTATCGGATACTCAGAACCTCCAAGTTAAAATTAACAAAAGTTATTTATGTAAAGCGCATGTGTCAAACTCAGTGGCGGTTGCTGAGGAGAGGATTACTCATACTAATGGCTGGAACAGAGCGAATGGAATGGCATGTGTTTGACGTATTTGATACCATTCCACTTACTCCGCTCCAGCCATTAACACAAGCCCATTCTCCCCAATTAAGGTGCCACCAACCTGTGGTCAAACTCATTCCACGGAGGGCCGAGTATCTGCTGGTTTTCACTCCTCCCTTGTACTTTATTAATTAATTAAGGTCACTAATTAGTAAGGAACTCCCCTCACCTGGTTTTTTAAGGTCTTAATTGAAAGGAAAAAACAAAAACCTGCAGACACTTGGCCTTCCATGGAATGAGTTTGACGCTCCTGGCGTAGAGCTTCCTATTGGTTAATTCTGATACTTACCAAGAAATTCAGGATCATCTTTCTACAACGATAAGCACGTCTGAACTTTCGGCGTTCCCGACTAGCACATGAATGTCGCATGACTTCCGACTTGCTTACTCGTTGTTGAAATGCCGCGTTTCCATTGTGTTGGAAACGCTGAAATTTCCAATTTGCTAATCTAGGTGGAAAATTTGGATCCCTAGTTTTTCACTTGGGAGGTATCAGAATAAACCAATAGGAAAATAAGCAAATAATTTACGTTCCTTTTAACTCGGAGGTCCCGAGTGTCCAACATGACATGAATGTGGTAAAATATGATACCCGAGTTTACCACTTAAGAAGTATCAGAATAAAAAAAATAGGAAGCTCTATGCAAATAACTTCCGTTCATTTTAACTCAGAGGTCCTGAGTTTCTGACATGAGATGAACTCGGCATCAAACACTGAGCTACATGTTGGATCTCAAATAAATGTTCTCTACTGAGCCACCCATGTCTAGGAGTTGCGCAAGCTAGACTCGTGAAAGTGTGTGCCACAATCAGTGGAGGCTGCTGAGGGGAGGACGGCATATAATAATGGCTGGAATGGAGCGATTGGAATGGCATCAAACACCTGAAAACTATGGAAACCATGTGTTTGATGTATTTTATAGCGTTCTACTGATTTCCCTCCAGCCATTACCACGAGCCCATCCTCCCAAATTAAGGTGCCACCAACCTCCTGTGTCTCACAATGAATCCAGGTACAATGATTCAGCTTTTGTTCAATCGTTTGTTCAATAGAAAACTGACTCATGACCATGATTAACGGATCAAGATGAATGTAATCATTTTCTTGAATGAATCATTGTTTTTCGTATTGTCAGTTTCTTTTCCCATGCAGCCTGATTGCACATAGTCATTATATAGATATTGCAATGTCAAAGCTATGAAAATGCAATATAGATAAAAAATATTGAAATTATTTTATCAACCTAATATGGCACACATCATTTAGATTAGGCCACCCCACCAAGCATTTAACGTCAGGCATTGTCTTTTGGATGTCTTTTGTTGGTCCTCTGTCTTTTTGGGGTCTTTTTTTGGTGCAGTCCAGACCGACCTTAATTTCTCAACGTCAACAGATGCAGATTTTTGGTCCAGTTCAGACCAGACTAGATCTGAACCAATCATAGATTTCCACAGATGTCCGGTCTATACGTGGTCTTCCTGTCTGGGTTGGCGGCCACACTTGAGCCCCCCTTTGGGTTGTGCCGTGGCGGAGATCTTTGTGGGCTATACTCGGCCTTGTCCCGGGATGGTATGTTGGTGGTTGGAGATATCCCTCCAGTGGTGTGGGGGCTGTGCTTTGGCAAAGTGGGTGGGGTTATATCCTACCTGTTTGGCCCTGTCTGGGGGTTTCATCGGATGGGGCCACAGTGTCTCCTGACCCCTCCTGTCTCAGCCTTCAGTATTTATGCTGCAGTAGTTTATGTGTCGGGGGGCTAGGGTCAGTCTGTCACATCTGGAGTATTTCTCTTGTCTTTTCCGGTGTCCTGTGTGAATTTAAATATGCTCTCTCTAATTCTCTCTTTCTTTCTCTCTTTCTTTCTTTCTCTCTCTCGGAGGACCTGAGCCCTAGGACCATGCCACAGGACTACCTGGCTTGATGACTCCTTGCTGTCCCCAGTTCACCTGGCCGTGCTGCTGCTCCAGTTCCAACTGTTCTGCCTGCAGCTATGGAACCCTGACCTGTTCACCGGACGTGCTACCTGTCCCAGACCTGCTGTCCCAGACCTGCTGGAACCCTGACCTGTTCACCTGACGTGCTACCTGTCCCAGACCTGCTGTTTTCAACTCTCTAGAGACAGCAGGAGCGGTAGAGATACTCTCAAAGATCGGCCATGAAAAAGCCAACTGACACTTACTCTGTGTTACTGACTTGTTGCACCCTCGACAACTACTATGATTATTATTATTTGACCATGCTGGTCATTTATGAACATTTGAACATCTAGGCCATGTGCTGTTATAATCTCCACCCGGCACAGCCAGAAGAGGACTGGCCACCCCTCATAGCCTGGTTCCTCTCTAGGTTTCTTCCTAGGTTTTGGCCTTTCTAGGGAGTTTTTCCTAGCCACTGTGCTTCTACACCTGCATTGCTTGCTGTTTGGGGTTTTAGGCTGGGTTTCTGCACAGCACTTTGAGATATCAGCTGATGTAAGAAGGGCCATATAAATAAATTTGATTTGATATATTTGGCCCAAACTTAGACGTTCAGATTTGGTCCGGACTGGCCTTGATTTATCCCAAACATAGACATCTATAATTATATAACATAGACATGTCAATTATTTACATATTTAATCATATTTAATATGCAAATACTTTTTGATAAACTTTTTTATTTTGTAATAGCTAAATGAGTGCAGATTAAGTCTTCATATCATGTATTGGATTTTTTCTCTAAATTGACGAAAAACAGTGTTGTCAACAAGTTAGATAGCTAAAGCTAATGCTCATGCTAGCTATCCGGTGTGTGTTTTCATTTGAATTACACCTACTGACTCTGGGTTGTTTTTCACCAACGGTGACTCAAGAGGAGGTTTTGAATAGAGAGGTGGCAGTGGGACAGCTTTTTCATTGCTCAGGGAGATAATTCTGAAGTAAGGAGTGGGCTGTGCTCTGTGGGGAGCTAAAACTTCATCACAGAGTCCCAATACAGAGAATCTGCAAACAGACTTGCTGACCTGACCACCAGCTCCGACCACCACTTCCGCTGACCATCTAGCTATGAGCTTCCAGATCCTCTCATGACCACAGCTGCCCGTCTGCTGGAGGCTTCAAGAAGCACACGGTATAAAAGTTGAATAAAGTATTATTATTAATGATGGTGATTGGTTCAGATTTCCGGGCCATTTCTGAACCAATCACAGACATCTATGTACTTTTTCCACCACTGAGTACAGTAGAGCACAGCACAGTACATTAGAACACAGCACAGTACAGTACAGTAGAGAGCAGCAGAGCACAGTTGAGTACAGTACAGTAGAGCAGAGTAGAGCACAGTACAGTAGAGCACAGCAGAGTACAGTACAGTAGAGCCCAGCAGAGTACAGTAGAGTAGAGCACAGCAGAGTACAGCACATTACAGTAGAGTACAGCACATTACAGTAGAGCCCAGCAGAGTACAGCACATTACAGTAGAGCACAGCAGAGTACAGCACATTACAGTAGAGCACAGCAGAGTACAGCACATTACAGTAGAGCACAGCAGAGTACAGCACATTACAGTAGAGCACAGCAGAGTATAGTAACGAAAGGTAGTATAGTAGAGTACAGTACAGTACAATACAATACAGTATAGCACACTAGAGTACAGTAAAGTAAAGACAATTATAGTGTACTGTATTGCACTCTACTCTAATGTACTCTACTAGGGCAGCGAGCCAAGCGGTTGCGAGCGTTGAGACAGTAACCAAAAGGTTGCTGGTTCAAATCCCCGAGCTGACTAGATGAAAAATATGTCGATGTGCACTTGAGCAAGACACTTAACCCTGTAAGTCGCTCTGGATAAGCGTCTCCACTAAATGACTAAAATGTATACTCTACTGCACACTACTTTACTGTCCAATACACATATTGTACTGTGTTCTATTGTACTAAACCATGCTTTACAGTGCTGTTCAATCTTGTGAAACATAGCCTAGACATCTATGATTAGTTTTAATCTGACTCTGGTCCACATCGACCAAATCTGTACTGGTTTGCGGGCAAAGCTCATTCGAATAATAAGTGTTTTTTTTGTTCATTCACCAGCCAGAGTGACTTACAATCAGTGCATTCAACTAAGGTAGATAAACAACAGCATATGACAGTCATAGCAAGAAAAAAAATATCTGTAACTGTTACTCAGAATGTTGTTGAAGTGGTCTGTTGGTTTATTCTGTCGGTTGGACGACTTTGAACATCATTGCTGCCAGTTTTTAAAGCTTTTGAAACAGCTACAATAAGTGCATGTGATAGATGGGAGCAATAATACATTTTTTGTTGTAGTCCCGTGTGGCTCAGTTGGTAGAGCATGATGCTTTCAATGCCAGAATTGTGGGTTTGATTGCCACAGGGGACCACTTCGATATTTTAATACAAATGTAAGTCGCTCTGGATAAGAGCGTATGAGACAATATTTCCTATTAAGAGTTGTGAAAAACTGTTATTTTGAAATAATGTATACTTAATTGAGAATGTATAGTAGTTCAAATACTGACCATAGAATCAATGAGGGTAAAATACTTTTCAATGTCTGTAAATTAGATATTTTTAACGTCCGGAAAATATGTATTTTAACCTTTCGTTCAGCACTAAAAATGCACCTGATTTCAACGTCTGAAAAAGAGTCATGTTCATCGTCTCGAAAATATATATTTTTAATGTCCGGAAAATATGTATTTTCAACGTCTGGAAAATACGTATTTTTGACGTCCATTTAAGACGTCTTTCAACGGCCATCTAAACTTTCATTCGCCGCCTGAAATGCACACGTTGTCAACATCTGGAAAAGACATCTAAAATACGTATTTTCAATGTCATTTTGCTTACTGGGACGCTACTGGGACTCTATTAAACATCCAATTTTATAAGCAAATATTATGACACACCACCACAGTCTATAGAAAACCTACTGCCCAACTAAAGTAGTTGTGCCGGCAAGTATACAACACTGACTCCAAATCTGCTCCAAATAGCCATAAAAATGTTCTCCGTTGCAAAACAACGTTTTGTGCCAAAAATCTGTTATATTCATCTGAAGCGAATGAAAAACTGATTTTTACTGCCAAAACAACCATAGGCCGAGTTCAATTTTTCTGATGTATCTGAATATAGTTAGAGTCAGATTTATGCAAAACTTGCCCTGATGAAGCATAATGGTCCTTATAGTTGATATTTGAAGAAAACAAAGTGTGTGACTGCATTAGACTTTATAACATGGTGGTCCCTGCGGCTGTCTTTCCAACATCTTAGCCATAAAATAGATGTAACTTCCTGACAAGGTCGCTAAGGTTTGTACTAAGGTTTCTACACTCCACCCTTCCTTTAGACAATGTGGGGGGGGGGGGGGGGGGGGGGGGGTAGCTGTACCAGGACTTGAACCTGGGTTCCATGTGACTGTCAGTCCAACACTTCTACATCAAGACGTCTGAACCTCTTGACAAGGTCAGTAGGTGTTGAAGGTTGCTACAGTATCTAGTCTAACCAGTGCTTTACAAGTGCTCTTTAATCTTGTGAACTGCATGATTCTAGTAGTGCCTGTCCTCAGATAACCAAGCAGGAATGGAACCGGTACTTCAATTGATCAGATGTCCTCAAGCAATGTGGCATGGAAGTGGTTTGCCCAGGGCTCTGGGTTGGACTAGAAGGACAGACTTAATTACAGCTGTCAGTTTTTCCTCAAATGTTGATTTACTGTATGTTGTAAAATGTGAGTGAAAGGTTAAGATAGGCCATTTGTCAGCTTTAGGGAAATATTATAAACACACACACACACACACACACACACACACACACACACACACACACACACACACACACACACACACACACACACACACACACACACACACACACACACACACCACACACACACACACACACACAAATGACCAGGCATCCTGCCAATGAATTTCCCTGTTGTTCCCCTCCCATGCACAGAATGCAGTGTAGCATTCCGTTGGGAGCAGTAAACCTGTAGAGATCATATGCTTCACTTGTCTGAATTAGGTGATATTGAAGTTGTCAAAATTGTATTTTTATGAGTAGATTACACGCATGGATCCATAGAAAGATCTCAAAGAGATATAGGGCTCAATATCTATGCATGTATCTTTTATCTGTCAATGAAATATCAAACCAACTGATTTCAAGTCAGTATATTATCCAGATAGATGCTGTATGTTGTAATATCCTATGACTGTGACATGTATTGGCTTTTGTTGATTTTAATGTATTTCCTTCTATCAAATACAGCCAGTATGTCTGCATCTAATGCAGTCTTTCTCACTCGCTCTCTCTCTCTCTTCTTCAGCTTGCCATACAAACATAATGTCAAAAAAATCTATAAATGAGTCACTGATGCAATTGATTTGATCTCCTCCATATGTTGGGGGGGGGGGGGGGGGGGGGGGGGCTTGCTGCCTAAGTTCAGTGAAAACATCCGCTCATGAACTAGAGAGCTAGAGAACTGTTGTCACAAGCTCAACCCCATGACATGCAGCAAAACATCCTTTGACAAGCAGAGTGTCTTTGGTCACGCTGTGTTTTTTTACTTCATTGTAGAATCCATTCATCTTGAATTAGACTTGAGGGTTCGTAGTGGAATGTGTCATGGGAAGTGTATTGATACGCTGACTTTGCTTTGTTGTTGGAAGCAGCTGCTTCATAAATATATAATCAGCCTGATGCTTTCTGGCAGTCTCTGTTGGAAGGGGTGAAATTATGAAGAAGTCTAACTCAGAGCCTTCCCACCCACCCCCAGGTGAATGCATGGTCACAGAGGCCATTTAGGGTTTCCTTACTCGAAAACCCCCTCTCTCGTCCTCCAGCCTAACCTTAACCCCTAACACTCTTTCATCCTCCAGCCTAACCTGAACCCCTAACCAGTGGAGGCTGCTGAGGAGAGAACGGCTCATAATAATGGCCCGGAACGAAGCAAATGGAATGGCATCAAACACCTGGAAACCATGTGTTTGATGTATTTGATACCATTCCACTGATTCCGCTCCAGTCATTACCACAAGCCCATTCTCCCCAATTAAGGTGCCACCAACCTCCTGTGTTCCTAACCCTCTCGTGTCCTCCAGCCTAACCTTAACCCTTAACCCATAACTCTCACTCGTCCTCCAGCCTAACCTTAACCCCTAACCCTCTTTCGTCCTCCAGCCTAACATTAACCCTTACCCCTAACCTTAACCCTTAACCCCTAACCCTCTCTCGTCCTCCAGCCTAACCTTAACCCCTAACCTTCTCTCATCCTCCAGCCTAACCTTAACCCTTAACCCCTAACCCTCTCTCGTCCTCCAGCCTAACCTTAACCCCTAACCCTATCTCGTCCTCCAGCCTAACCTTAACCCCTAACCCTCTTTCGTCCTCCAGCCTAACATTAACCCTTACCCTTACCCCTAACCTTAACCCTTAACCCCTAACCCTCTCTCGTCC
Organism: Salmo salar; assembly: GCF_965601325.2. Lineage (NCBI taxonomy): Eukaryota > Metazoa > Chordata > Actinopteri > Salmoniformes > Salmonidae > Salmo > Salmo salar. The sequence goes on along the minus strand of NC_138306.1, from coordinate 52,956,256 downwards.
TCCAGCCTAACCTTAACCCCTAACCTTCTCTCATCCTCCAGCCTAACCTTAACCCTTAACCCCTAACCCTCTCTCGTTCTCCAGCCTAACCTTAACCCTTAACCCCTAACACTCTCTCTGGTCCTCCAGTTCTTATATAAGACATTTCACAGTCAAGTTTAAATTTAGGTAATAATGTAGGCCTCCTAGACCACCAGGTGTTGTGTTCAAAGTTCATACACGTGAGAACGTTCATCTTTGTGTTTGGTAGTGTGATGTTATGTGCATATTACGACACATATACATACAAATACCTCAAATACCTTCCGCCTTTGGTACAGTATCAAATACATGTATGTCGCATTCTATTTATTTTGGGGGATTTTGAAGATTATAGTTATAAACAATATCTTTTGATCTGTGTTTATGAAATACTGTAACCAAGTGTTTCTTCTGTGATGTACAGCAAAAAATTATATATTGGAAGGCAATCAAATCAGTGTAGTTTTCACCCGTATTTACAGTGTCCACTAGACTGTGCTAAAGAACATAGAACCAAGACTGTTTACATCAAAGAGAGAAAAACCTCTGCATTCTTTCAACAGTTTAACTAACGATCAAATTATACTCTTACTTACAAGGATATAACATCTATAGAAGAGACAGGAATGCTCATGGGGGAGGTGTTGCTGTATATATTCAGAGCCATATCCCTGTCATGCTTAGACAAGATCTTATGTCAAGTGTTATTGAAGTGTTGTGGTTGCAGGTTCACTTGGCACATCTAAAGCCTTTTCTTTTGGGGTGTTGCTATAGGCCACCAAGTGCTAACAGTCAGTATCTAAATAATATGTGTGAAATGCTTGATCGTCTATGTGATTTAAACAGAGGTCTACTTTCTTGGGGACCTGAATATTGACTGGTTTTCATCAAGCTGTCCGCTCAAGAGGAAGCTTCTTGCTGTAACCAGTGCCTGCAATCTGGTTCAGGTTATTAATCAACCTACCAGGATGTTTACAAACACTACAGGAACAAGATCATCCACATGTATCGATCACATTTTTACTAATACTGTAGAACTTTGTTCTAAATCTGTTTCCGTACCCATTGGATGCAGTGATCACAATATAGTGGCTATATCAAGGAAAGCCAAAGTTCCAACAGCTGGGCCTAAAATAGTGTATAAGAGATCATACAAAAGATTTTGCTGTGACTCTTATGTGGATGATGTTGTTGGTCTGATGTGATTAATCAGGAGCATCCAGACGCTGCACTTGATTAATTTATAAAATTGCTTCTTCCAATTATTGATGAACATGCACCTGTTAAGAAACGGACTGTTAGAACTGTTAAGGCTCCATGGTTGGTGAGGAATTGAAAAACTGTATGGTTGTGTCACGACTTCCTCTGAAGTCGGTCCCTCTCCTTGTTCGGGCAGCATTCGGCGGTCGACGTTGCCGACCTTCTAGCCATCGCCGATCCACTTTTCATTTTCCATTGGTTTTGTCTTGTCTTCCATCACACCTGGTTCCAATTCCATCAATTACATGTTGTGTATTTAACCCTCTCTTCCCCCCATGTCCTTGTCCGTAATTGTTTCTTGTAGTGCTTGTGCACGGTATGCTGGTTATTACCGGGTTTTGTTTGACCCATTTCATGTATTGTTCTATCGACGGTGGTTTATGTTTATTAAACGACACCGTTGTAAATCAGTTTTCGCTCTCCTGCGTCTGACTTCTCTGCCGCCAGTATGCACCTCATTACAGATTGAAAGAGATGGGGCAAAAGGAGTGGCTAATAAGTCTGGCTGCTTTTTATTTTTTATTTATTTAACTAGGCAAGTCAGTTAAAAACAAATTCTTATTGATAATGACGGCCTAGGAGCAGTGGGTTAACTGCCTTTTTCAGAACGACAGATTTTTACCTTGTCAGCTTGGGGATTCTATCCACCAACCTTGAGGTTACTGGCCCAACGCTCTAACCACTAGGCTACCTGCCACCCCTACTTACTCCAAATTGAGAAATGATGTGACTAAACTCAACAAAAAGAGGAATAAACTTTATTATGAAGCCAAGATAAACGATATAAAGAATGATGGAAAAAAACTTTGGAGTACTTTAAATGAAATGATGGGCAGAAAGACAAATTCAACTCCGTCTTTCATCAAATCAGATGGCTTATTCATCACAAAACCATCTGATGTTGCCAATTATTTTAATGATTATTTCATTGGCAAAGTGGGCAAATTTAGGCAGGAAATGCCAACAACGAACAGTGAGCGATTGTATTCATGCATAAAAAAACGAATAATGAAAGAAAAGCATTGCAAGTTTGAATTTAGTAAAGTTAGTGTGGGAGAGGTGGAAAAATGATTGTTATCGATCAATAATGACAAACCTCCTGGCATTGACAACTTAGATGGAAAGCTACTGAGGATGGTAGCTGACTCTATAGCCACTCCTATCTGTCATATTTTTAATCTGAGCCTAGAGGAAAGTCTTTGTCCTCAGGCCTGGAAGGAAGCCAAAGTCATTCTGCTACCCAAGAGTGGTAAAGCGGCTGTTACGGATACAAGTGTGTATCCTGTGTGTTTCTTTTCTCTCCTTCTCCCCTCACAGGTGACAATCATCAGTCCCCAATCAGAAGACACCGGTTCCTTTTCCCTCAACCAATCACAGTCCCTTTCCCTTGGTTTAAAAACCCAGTCAGTTGTTTTCTCTCCAGCTCATTTTTATCTCGCGAGCTCATTTTTATCTCACGAGCTCATTCGCACTCTGTGATCAATCTTTGTGCTCATTCGCTCTTGTGTCCAATCTCTATCTCCCTGTGTCTCTCTCTCTGTATTGATCTCTTTTGTTTTTGCAAACTACATGTCACATTTGTCCGGTAATCCTGTGAGTTTTGTTATTTGACTGTTTGTTTGTTTGGTGGGAAAAGGGGGTACCAAGACAAGTCGCCCATGGGCATACATTACCCGTAGGAATACTGTGTCTAAGTACCCTAGTTAGAACTGGGCGGACCACCCAGTGTATTTTTGGTTAGTTAGCTAGCTGTTGTTGAAATAGGCTAGTCTAGTTTAGGGGTGGTTTTGGATTATTGTTTAGTTGCTTGGGTCCAGCTCAGCCCCTTTTCTCACACCCCTTTACCGTGTGTTTAAAATAAACCTTTTGAGTTTGACGGTAGATTTCAGTTGTCTGTGGTTTTTGGTTCTCACTGTTACATGTCACGATTATAATTTGCATGATTTATGTTACGGGTCTCGTATCCATCACCCCCTAGACCGCTGGGCCAAAGAGGTTCGTAACAGCGGCCTTTACTGGTTCCAACAGCAGACCTACAAGCTTGCTGCCAGCTCTTAGCAAAATGTTGGAAAAAATTGTTTGACCAAATACAATGCTATTTCTCTGTACACTAATTAACAACAGACTTTCAGCATGCTTATTTAAAAAAAAAATGTTTATTTCACCTTTATTTAATCAGGTAGGCAAGTTGAGAACAAGTTGTCATTTACAACTGCGACCTGGCCAAGATAAAGCAAAGCAGTTCGACACATATAACAACACAGAGTTACACATGGAGTAAAACAAACATACAGTCAATAATACAGCAGAAAAATAAGTCTACATACAATGTGAGCAAATGAGGTGAGATAAGGGATGTAAAGGCAATAAATAGGCCATGGTGGCAAAGTAAATACAATATAGCAATTAAAACAATGGAATGGTAGATTTGACAGTAGATGAGTGTCCAAAGTAGAAATACTGGGGTGCAAAGGAGCAAAATAAATAAATACAGTAGGGGAAGAGGTAGTTGTTTGGGCTATTTATAGATGGGCTATGTACAGGTGCAGTGATCTGTGAGCTGCTCTGACAGCTGGTGCTTAAAGCTAGTGAGGGAGATAAGTGTTTCCAGTTTCAGATATTTTTGTAGTTCGTTCCAGTCATTGGCAGCAGAGAACTGGAAGGAGAGGCGGCCAAAGGAGGAATTGGCTTTGGGGGTGACAAGTGAGATACAGTGGGGGGAAAAGTATTTGATCCCTGCTGATTTTGAACGTTTGCCCACTTACAAAGAAATTATCAGTCTATAATTTTAATGGTAGGTTTATTTGAACAGTGAGAGACAGAATAACAACAAAGAAATCCAGAAAAACGCATGTCAAAAATGTTATAAAATGATTTGCATTTTAATGGGGGAAATAAGTATTTGACCCCTCTGCAAAACATGACTTAGTACTTGGTGGCAAAACCCTTGTTGGCAATCACAGAGGTCAGACGTTTCTTGTAGTTGGCCACCAGGTTTGCACACATCTCAGGAGGGATTTTGTCCCACTCCCCTTTGCAGATCTTCTCCAAGTCATTAAAGTTTCGAGGCTGACGTTTGGCAACTCGAACCTTCAGCTCCCTCCACAGATTTTCTATGGGATTAAGGTCTGGAGACTGGCTAGGCCACTCCAGGACCTTAATGTGCTTCTTCTTGAGCCACTCCTTTGTTGCCTTGGCCGTGTGTTTTGGGTCATTGTCATGCTGGAATACCCATCCACGACCCATTTTCAATGCCCTGGCTAAGGGAAGGATGTTCTCACCCAAGATTAGATGGTACATGGCCCCGTCTATCGTCCCTTTGATGCGGTGAAGATGTCCTGTCCCCTTAGCAGAAAAACACCCCCAAAGCATAATGTTTCCACCTCCATGTTTGACGGTGGAGATGGTGTTCTTGGGGTCATAGGCAGCATTCCTCCTCCTCCAAACACGGCGAGTTGAGTTGATGCCAAAGAGCTCCATTTTGGTCTCATCTGACCACAACACTTTCACCAGTTGTCCTCTGAATCATTCAGATGTTCATTGGCAAACTTCAGACGGGCATGTATATGTATTCTTGAGCAGGGGGACCATGCAGGCACTGCAGGATTTCAGTCCTTCACAGCATAGTGTGTTACCAATTATTTTCTTGGTGACTATGGTCCCAGCTGCCTTGAGATCATTGTCAAGATCCCCCCGTGTAGTTCTGGGCTGATTCCTCACCGTTCTCATGATCATTGCAACCCCACGAGGTGAGATCTTGCATGGAGCCCCAGGCCGAGAGATATTGACAGTTCTTTTGTGTTTCTTCCATTTGCGAATAATCGCACCAAATGTTGTCACCTTCTCACCAAGCTGCTTGGCGATGGTCTTGTAGCCTATTCCAGCCTTGTATAGGTCTACAATCTTGTCCCTGACATCCTTGGAGAGCTCTTTGGTCTTGGCCATGGTTGAGAGTTTGGAATCTGATTGATTGCTTCTGTGGACAGGTGTCTTTTTTACATGTAACAAGCTGCAGTTAGGAGCACTCCCTTTAAGAGTGTGCTCCTAATCTCAGCTCGTTACCTGTATAAAAGACACCCGGGAGCCAGAAATCTTTCTGATTGAGAGGGGGTCAAATACTTATTTCCCTTATTAAAATGCAAATCAATTTATAACATTTTTGACATGCGTTTTTCTGGATATTTTTGTTGTTATTCTGTCTCTCACTGTTCAAATAAACCTACCATTAAAATTATAGGCTGATCATTTCTTTATCAGTGGGCAAACGTACAAAATCGTCAGGGATCAAATACTTTTCCCCCCCACTGTATACCTGCTGGAACGCGTGCTACGGGTGGGTGCAGATTTGGTGACAAGCGAGCAGAGATAAGGCAGGACTTTACCTAGCAGGGTCTTGTAGATGACCTGGAGCCAGTGGGTTTGGCGACGAGTATGAAGCGAGGGCCAGCCAACGAGAGCATACTGGTCACAATGGTGGGTAGTATATGGGGCTTTGGTGACAAAACGGATGGCACTGTGATAGACTGCATCCAATTTGTTGAGTAGGGTGTTGGAGGCTATTTTGTAAATGACATCGCCAAAGTTGAGGATCGGTAAGATGGTCAGTTTTACAAGGGTATGTTTGGCAGCATGAGTGAAGGATGCTTTGTTGCGAAATAGGAAGCAAATTCTAGATTTAACTTTGGATTGGAGATGTTTTATGTGAGTCTGGAAGGAGAGTTTACAGTCTAACCTGACACCTAGGTATTTGTAGTTGTCCACATATTCTAAGTCAGAACCATCCAGAGTAGTGATGCTGGACGGGCGGGCAAGTGCAGGCAGCGATCGGTTGAAGAGCATGCATTTCGTTTTACTTGTATTTAAGAGCAGTTGTAGGCCACGGAAGGAGAGTTGTATGGCATTGAAGCTCGTCTGGAGGGTTGTTAACACAGTGTCCTAAGAAGTATACAGAATGGTGTTGTCTGCGTAGACGTGGATCAGAGACTCACCAGCAGCAAGAGCGACATCAATGACATATACAGAGAAGAGAGTCGGCCCAAGAATTGAACCCTGTGGCACCCCGATAGAGACTGCCAGAGGCCCGGACAACAGGCCCTCAGATTTGACACACTGAACTCTGTCGGAGAAGTAGTTGGTGAACCAGTCGAGGCAATCATTTGAGAAACCAAGGCTACTGAGTCTGCCGATGAGGATGTGGTGATTGACAGAGTCGAAAGCCTTGGCCAGGTCAATGAATACGGCTGCACAGTACTGTTTCTTATCGATGGCGGTTAAGATATCTTTTAGGACCTTGAGCATGGCTGAGGTGCACCCATGACTAGCTCTGAAACCAGATTGCATAGCGGAGAAGGTACGGTGGGATTCGAAATGGTCGGTGATCTATTTGTTAACTTGGCTTTCGAAGACCTTAGAAAGGCAGGGTAGGATAGATATAGGTCTGTAGCAGTTTGGGTCAAGAGTGACTGCAGCTGCTTTCCAATCTTTGGGAATCTCAGATGACACGAAAGAGAGGTTGAACAGGCTAGTAATAGGGATTGCAACAATTTCGGCAGATCATTTTATAAAGAAAGGGTCCAGATTGTCTAGCCCGGCTGATTTGTGGGGGTCCAGATTTTGCAGTTCTTTCAGAAAATCAGCTGACTGGATTTGGGAGAAGGAGAAATGGGGAAGGCTTGGGCGAGTTGCTGTGGGGGGTGCAGTGCTGTTGACCGGGGTAGGGGTGGCCAGGTGGAAAGCATGGCCAGCCGTAGTAAAATGCTTATTGAAATTCTCAATTATAGTGGATTTATCGGTGGTGACAGAGTTTCCTATCCTCAGTGCAGTGGGCAGCTGGGAGGAGGTGCTCTTATTCTCCATGGACTTTACAATGTCCCAGAACTTTTTTGAGTTTGTTGCAGGAAGCAAATTTCTGCTTGAAAAAGCTCGCCTTGGCTTTTCTAACAGCCTGTGTATATTGGTTTCTAACTTCCCTAAAAAGTTGCATTTCACAGGGGCTGTTCGATGCTAATGCAGAACGCCACAGGATGTTTTTGTGTTGGTTAAGGGCAGTCAGGTCTGGAGAGAACCAAGGGCTATATCTGTTCCTGGTTCTAAATTTCTTGAATGGGGCATGCTTATTTAAGATGGTGAGGAAGGCTTTTTTTTTTTAAATAACCAGGCATCCTCTACTGACGAGATGAGGTCGATATCCTTCCAGGATACCCGGGCCAGGTTGATTAGAAAGGCCTGCTCGCTGAAGTGTTTCAGGGAGCGTTAGATAGTGATGAGTGGAGGTCGTTTGACCGCTTACCCATTACGGATACAGGCAATGAGGCAGTGGATCTTGGTTGAAAACAGCAGAGGTGTATTTAGAGGGCAAGTTGGTTAGGATGATATCTATGAGGGTGCCCGTGTTTACGGCATTGGGGTTGTACCTGGTAGGTTCATTGATCATTTGTGTGAGATTGAGGGCATCAAGCTTAGATTGTAGGATGGCCGGGGTTTTAAGTATGTCACAGTTTAGGTCACCTAGCAGCACAAACTCTGAAGATAGATGGAGGGCAATCAGTTCACATGGTATCCAGAGCACAGCTGGGGGCAGAGGGTGGTCTATAGCAGGCGGCAACGGTGAGAGACTTGTATTTAGAGTGGTGGATTTTTAAAAGTAGAAGTTAAAATTGTTTGGGTGCAGACCTGGATAGTAGGACAGAACTCTGCAGGCTATCTCTGCAGTAGATTGCAACACCGCCCCCTTTGGCCGTTCTATCTTGTCTGAAAATGTTGTAGTTAGAGATGGAGATTTCAGAGTTATTGGTGGTCTTCCTAAGCCAGGATTCAGACACGGCTAAGACATCTGGGTTGGCAGAGTGTGCTAAAGCAGTGAATAAAACAAACTTAGGGAGGAGGCTTCTAATGTTAACATGCATGAAATCAAGGCTTTTACGATTACAGAAGTCATCGATAAGAAACAGTACTGTGCTGCCGTATTCATTGACCTGGCCAAGGCTTTCGACTCTGTCAATCACCACATCCTCATCGGCAGACTCAGTAGCCTTGGTTTCTCAAATGATTGCCTCGCCTTGTTCTCCAACTCCTTCTCTGATAGAGTTCAATGTGTCAAATCGGATGGCCTGTTGTCCGGGCCTCTGGCAGTCTCTATGGGGGTGCCACAGAGTTCAATTCTTGGGCCAACTCTTTTCTCTGTATGCATCAATGATGTCGCTCTTGCTGCTGGTGAGTGTCACGTCCTGACCAGCAGAGGGAGTATTGTATTAGTATTTTGGTCAGGACGTGGCAGAAGGGTTTGTGTTGTATGGTTTTTCTAGTATGTCTGTTTCTTTGTTGGTCTGTGTGGCTCCCGATCAGGAACAGCTGGTTATCGTTGTTCCTGATTGGGAGTCATATATTAGGAGTGTGTTTTTTACCTGGGGTTTGTGGGTTGTTGATTTTGCACTGCTAGTATTTGTTATAGCCTGCAAAACTGTTCCTGTCGGTCGTTGTTTCTTGTTTTTTCTTGGTGTTCACATTTAATAAATATAATGATGAGCACGCAACCCGCTGCGTATTGGTCCACTTTTTCTGACAGCGATTTCTCCCTATCTTCAGACGAAGAGGAGCGTTACAGTGAGTCTCTGATCAACCTCTACGCAGACGATACCATTCTGTATACTTCTGGCCCTTCTTTGGACACTGTGTTAACAACCCTCCAGACGAGCTTTAATGCCATACAACTCTCCTTCCGTGGCCTACAACTGCTCTTAAATACAAGTAAAACTAAATGCATGCTCTTCAACCAATCGCTGCCTGCACCTGCCCGCCCGTCCAGCATCACTACTCTGGACGGAACTGACTTAGAATATGTAGACAACTACAAATACCTAGGTGTCTGGTTAGACTGTAAACTCTCCTTCCAGACTCACATAAAACATCTCCAATCCAAAGTTAAATCTAGAATTGGCTTCCTATTTCGCAACAAAGCATCCTTCACTCATGCTGCCAAACATACCCTCGTAAAACTGACCATCTTACCGATCCTCGACTTTGGCGGTGTCATTTACAAAATAGCCTCCAACACCCTACTCAACAAATTGGATGCAGTCTATCACAGTGCCATCTGTCTTGTCACCAAAGCCCCATACACTACCCACCACTGCGACCTGTACGCTCTCGTTGGCTGGCCCTCGCTTCATACTCGTCGCCAAACCCACTGGCTCCAGGTCATCTACAAGACCCTGCTAGGTAAAGTCCTGCCTTATCTCTGCTCGCTGGTCACCATAGCTGCACCCACCCGTAGCACGCGTTCCAGCAGGTATATCTCACTTGTCACCCCCAAAGCCAATTCCTCCTTTGGCCGCCTCTCATTCCAGTTTTCTGCTGCCAATGACTGGAACGAATTACAAAAATCTCTGAAACTGGAAACACTTATCTCCCTCACTAGCTTTAAGCACCAGCTGTCACAGCGGCTCACAGATCACTGCACCTGTACATAGCCCATCCATAAATAGCCCAAACAACTACCTCTTCCTCTACTGTATTTATTTATTTTGCTCCTTTGCACCCCAGTATTTCTACTTTGCACACTCATCTACTGTCAAATCTACCATTCCAGTGTTTTAATTGCTATATTGTATTTACTTCGCCACCATGGCCTATTTATTGCCTTTACATCCCTTATCTCACCTCATTTGCTCACATTGTACATAGACTTATTTTTATACTGTATTATTGACTATGTTTGTTTTACTCCATGTGTAACTCTGTGTTGTTATATGTGTCGAACTGCTTTGCTTTATCTTGGCCAGGTCGCAGTTGTAAATGAGAACTTGTTCTCAACTTGCCTACCTGGTTAAATAAAGGTGAAATAAATAAATAAATGTTAACATGGCATAAGTCATGGCAAACTGAGTAGAATTGCATGATATGTGTTATAAAATTACTAAATGTTCTCTCCGTGCCATTGCAAAATGTGTATAACTGCAAAAAACTTTCTTAAAATTGCCACACTTTCTCTACACCTCTTGGGAAAATGTTTCAATAGGGGAGGCAAATAAATTGTTTTGCCCGTGAGGTGGGAGGGCAAAACATATTAGCTCTAACAGTTCATGGAAATATATCTATTTCTGTCGTGAGGTTTGGTTACAATGGCACATCTCACACGAACTGCCTGACAAAGTTGCGACATCCTTACTTAGAAACAGATCCTAAAAACTAGCTTCGGCTCTTCCAGACTGGCCCAACTGTTTGTGTAGCTGGACATGTTTATTTGCACTGGTCTGAGGATTGGCTCTTGCCAGTGACTGAGCACTGTGTTACACTTCGGTTTGGGCCCAGTTTCAGAGTCTCAGCGATAACAAGTCAGGCATTGTGTGGCCAGCCTTTTTCAGGAGAGAGGTCCTGGCCAGTGGTCACTCTCTGTGGTCCAACCTGGTTCACCTCTGACCTCTACCGAAGCGCCTGCGGGCTGAGAGAGCATGGTAAACAAACATGTTTGACAAAAGATCACTCAGTACATTCTAAAATGGTAGGCCCCCGAAAGGGCACAAGGAGTCATCCCAGGTCATATCTGAACATTTTAAATAATAAATAATAAGCATGTGTTCTTTGCGCATTGCTGAAGCTTTTATTAAAAATGGCCAGATTATTCCATTTTTTTTAATTGTAAGTGTGGCGTTATGGGTGTGTTAGTGAGTTGCCAGTAAATGGAAAAACTTGGAATGAATTCAAATTAACCCCTAAGGGTGAGCTGAACAGCATGATGTGGGATTTGGGGTAGCTATTCTGAGAAAGGAAAGCAGCCAGATGGATTCAGAAGATACTAGAACCTTGACAAGACTTTTGTCCTTGATAAATGACCAACATCAAGCATCTGTTGTACTGTTTAAAAGAGTACATGAATGAATAAATACCATGATACACTTAGATTGGTAACTGTGAGCTTATAAATGTTTGTAAATGTGTATAAATGCCTATGAATTGTAAGGCTTATAATCATTATAGCTAAATGTTTATAAATAATGAAATGCATATTTATTAATAGTTTATTAGTCATTTATTAATGCATAATCATGAATGTTATTATGAAGTTACACTTACATGTGTAACTTCATGTATTTTTATAATGTAATGTCTGTTTAAGCCATAAGGCAACCCAGCCATGGACTCTTCTCTCTGCTACGGCACAGCAAGCGGTATATACCAGGCGGTGTTAGAGTAAGGCCCAAAAATGTGTCAAAGACTCCAGTCACCCAAGCCATTGACTCTTCTCTCTGTTACGGCACAGCAAGCGGTACCGGTGCACCAAGTCTGGAACCAACAGGACCCTAAACAGCTTCTACCCCCAACTGATAAACAAGACTGCTAAATAGCTCATTAAATGGCTACCTGGACTACTTGCATTAACCCTTTTTTGCACTAACTCTCTTGCACTGACTCTATACACACACACTGGACTCTACCCACACACTAATACCTACACTGTAAAACCAGATAAGTTCTGGCTACTCAAACATTTTGAGGAAACCGATTACCTAAAAAAAAAAAACTTAATTAGCTGAAGTTAGCAGTACTACCTTCATATGATTAATACAAATATATATTTTTTTAACCTCTATGGGCTAGGTGGGACGCTTGCGTCCCACCTACTCAACAGCCAGTGTAATCCCGTGGCGCGATATTCAAATACCTCAAAAATGCAAAAACTTCAATTTTTCAAACATATGACTATTTTACACCAATTTAAAGACAAGACTCTCGTTAATCTAACCACACTGTCCGATTTCAAAAGGCTTTACAACGAAAGCAAAACATTAGATTATGTCAGCAGAGTACCCAGCCAGAAATAATCAGACACCCATTTTTCAAGCTAGCATATAATGTCACATAAACCCAAACCACAGCTAAATGCAGCACTAACCTTTGATCTTCATCAGGTTACAACCCTAGGACATTATGTTATACAATACATGCATGTTTTGTTCAATCAAGTTCATATTTATATCAAAAAACAGCTTTTTACATTAGCATGTGACTAGCATGTGACTAGCATTCCGACCGAACACTGCCGGTGAATTACTAAATTACTCACGATAAACGTTCACAAAAAAACATAACAATTATTTTAAGAATTATAGATACAGAACTCCTCTATGCACTCGATATGTCCGATTTTAAAATAGCTTTTCGGTGAAAGCACATTTTGCAATACTCTAAGTAGATAGCCCGGCATCACAGGGCTAGCTATTTAGACACCCAGCAAGTTTAGCACTCACCAAAGTCAGATTTACTATAAGAAAAATGTTATTACCTTTGCTGTTCTTCGTCAGAATGCACTCCCAGGACTTCTACTTCAATAACAAATGTTGGTTTGGTCCAAACAATCCATTGTTATATCCAAATAGCGGCGTTTTGTTATGCTAGCAAGACACTATCCGAAAGGGTAAATAAGGGTGACGAGCATGGCGCATTTCGTGACCAAAAAATTCTAAATATTCCAGTACCGTACTTCGAAGCATGTCAACCGCTGTTTAAAATCTATTTTTATGTCATTTTTCTCGTAAAAAAGCGATAATATTCCGACCGGGAAAGCGTGTATACGTACAAAGAGAGTGAAAATAAAAACATCTCGTGCCCTTGTGCACGAGCCTGAGTCTCAGAGTACTCTGACCAGCCACTTGCCAAACGCGATAATGTGTTTCAGCCTGGGGCTGCCTCGATATCATTCAGCTTTTCCCCGGGCTCTGAGAGCCTATGGGAGCCGTAGGAAGTGTCACGTTACAGCAAAGATCCTCAGTCTTCAATAAAAAGAGCCAAGATGAACAACAACTTGTCAGACAGGCCACTTCCTGTTCAGAATCTTCTCAGGTTTTTGCCTGCCATATGAGTTCTGTTATACTCACAGACACCATTCAAACAGTTTTAGAAACTTTAGGGTGTTTTCTATCCAAAGCCAATAATTATATGCATATTCTAGTTACTGGGCAGGAGTAGTAACCAGATTAAATCGGGTACGTTTTTTATCCGGCCGTGTCAATACTGCCCCCTAGCCCTAACAGGTTAAGGTATACTTACATTTAACACATTTAAGCCACGCTTCCAATACTTTCCCATAGTGCCTTGCCTTTTCTTTTGAATTGTAGAGTTACCATTCATGACTGTATTCGTTAGCGACAGAGACATGCTTGTTGAATTCATTATATTGATGGGCATTCAGGCTCTTTTCAGCTTGTTCGGCTCAACTCACCAAGAAAGCCGGCTCTTTTGGCTCCCAAATGGCTCTTTAAAAAAAAAATGTTTTGTCTTTTTTCAAGTCAAATAGTTTGACTATGATTGGTGTTAAAACAATTCTAATTAAATTATTAAATAAAATCATACTCTACCTTAACCAGAATGTATTTAAAAATGCATTGGTTTGTTATGAAAAATAATGCTATTAAACGTTTGCATTTAAAGTATAACTTTTTTAATGTATATAAACAAAGTGCATATAAATGTAACAATTCAAAACGAATACAATCTGAACAACATAATAATAGAATATTGCACCATATCAAAGAAAAGTAAATAACAATATACAAAACTGCAGCATCCCACTTAAAACATTAAACTGGTTCCTCTTTCCTCTCTCTTCTTTATTGCCATGTTATAACCAGCAGCACTGAAGCCTGTGTGCTCTCATACAGTTGTGGAATAAGTGATTTTGAAAGGGTTTTCCTGCTTGGAATTGTGTACTTTGGATTTAGACTATTGCTATAATTTCTAAAACCTCTGTCCTCCACGATCGAAAATGGCTGGAAATCGGTGGCAATCATTTTAGCCAATGCAATATCAATTTGGCCTTGTTTTGCTACAGACATAGACTTTGGGATACACTGGTCCATAGAAGACTGCGTTGCTGTGGGTCGCGGAGTAGCAGGCCTACTGGACTGAGTGGATACATCTCCACGTGTGGAGGTGCTGGCTCCACCACTATCACTAGCAGGCCTACTGGACTGAGTGGATACCGGCTCCACCACTATCACTAGCAGGCCTACTGGACTGAGTGGATACATCACCACGTGTGGAGGTGCTGGCTCCACCACTATCACTAGCAGGCCTACTGGACTGAGTGGATACCGGCTCCACCACTATCACTAGCAGGCCTACTGGACTGAGTGGATACATCACCACGTGTGGAGGTGCTGGCTCCACCACTATCACTAGCAGGCCTACTGGACTGAGTGGATACATCTCCACGTGTGGAGGTGCTGGCTCCACCACCATCACTAGCAGGCCCGCTGGTTTCTCGAAGCTCCGCTACAGCTAGCTTCACAGTTGGGTGCACAGTTCACATATGCCGCTGTAGGTTGTGTGTAGAACCGGCTTTATATGAGATTTTGTTTTGGCAAATTCTACACTGTGCTCTACCATTGTCTACATTATTAAAACGCAGGGTTTTATGGGTTGCGAAATTCAACACACTTCCTCAAAATGTTTCCGAGTAATCTTCCAACCAGGATTTCTGGAAAACCTACCTGAATTGTGCAACCGTAACTGTGGATCACATTATACTGGCTTGCAAAGTGTTGTGTAATTCCTAATGGAAAATAGTCAGCATTAGGCTATCCAACTGCAACCTGTACTCATAATGGCTGCCCGAGTTTAAAAAAAGTGGAAGGAAACTATCTAAGACATTTCAACTGGAACAACCATTTCAGTAACGGGTGCTGATTGGATGATTGCATTAGTTTAGAAAAAAAGTATTTATCTTTGAAGAGCCTAACATTTAATCAATCAATCACTCAATGTCCGTGAAAAAACACAGATATTAAAAACAATTCCAAACAATCAACCTGCAGTAGAGCATGAAAGAAGTTCATTTGTTATCATAACTTAAACATTTTAGTTGGTAATAATGACTTTTCATTGATTTTGAGTTCAACTTACTAGAAGTATTTGAGTTAAAAATGCCTTGGGGTTTACAGTGTACATACACTGACACCCTAACGCGCATACACACACACGCACGCACGCACGCGCACACACACACACACACACACACACACATTTTCACACTGACCACATCCGCTTCTGTTACTGTCTATTATCTATCCTGTTGCCTAGTCACTTTACCCCTACCTACAGTATACTGCTGTTAATGTATATTATCTATCCTGTTGCCTAGTCACTTTACCCCTACCTACAGTATACTGCTGTTAATGTATATTATCTATCCTGTTGCCTAGTCACTTTACCCCTACCTACAGTATACTGCTGTTAATGTATATTATCTATCCTGTTGCCTAGTCACTTTACCCCTACCTACAGTATACTGCTGTTAATGTATATTATCTATCCTGTTGCCTAGTCACTTTACCCCTACCTACAGTATACTGCTGTTAATGTATATTATCTATCCTGTTGCCTAGTCACTTTACCCCTACCTAACAGTGCATTCGGAAAGTATGCAGACCCCTTTACGTTTTGCACATACCCTTCCCATATCTGTGCCTCGAGACAGTCCTGTCTCTGAGCTCTACGGACAATTATTTTGTCCTCGTGGCTTGGATTTTGCACTGTCAACTGTGGGACCTTATATAAACAGGTGTGTGCCTTTCGAAATCATGTCCAATCAATTGAATTTACCAAAATAAAAAATAAAACTGTTTTCGCTTTGTCATTATGTGGTATTGTGTGTAGATTGATAAGGGGAAAAAATGTATTTAGTCCATTTTAGAATAAGGCTGTAACGTAACAAAATGTGGAAAAAGGGAAGGTGTCTGAATACTTATCAAATTATATTTATTTAAGCTAGGTCAAATTGGTTGTTGATCATTGCTAGACAACCATTTTCAGGTCTTGCCATAGATTTTGAAGTAGATTTACATTTTAGTCATTTAGCAGACACTCTTATCCAGAGCGACTTACAGTAGTGAATGCATACATTTCATACATTTTTTTATTTTTAATATTTTATTTTATTTTATTATTATTATTTAAAAAAATGTAGTACTGGTCCCCCGTGGGAATCAAACCCACAACCCTGGCGTTGCGAACACCATGCTCTACCAACTGAGCCACACGGGACCCTTCACTGCCTTCTTGGTAAGCAACTTCAGTGTATATTTGGCCTTGTGTTTAAGGTTATTGTCCTGCTGAAAGGTGAATTAATCTCCCAGTGTCTGTCAGAAAGCCAACTGAACCAGGTTTTCCTCTAGGATTTTGCCTGTGCTTAGCTCTATTCTGTTGAAATTTTTTAGGCTTGCCATAACAAAGTGGTTGAATACTTATTTACTCAAGATATTTCAGCTTTTCATTTTTAATGAATTTGTCAGATAAAATCAAACATTTTTAAAAACAGGTTTTCACTTTATTATAATACGAGTCTTTAGGGGCCTGTGTGTAGATTGGTGACAATTTTATGGGGAATAAGTTAAGGGGTATGAATACTTTCTGAAGGCATTGTATATAATTAGTAATATATAATATAGTTATTATATAATAACTGGGTAATATTGCTACAGATTTTAATAACTGTGTAATATTGCTACAGATTTTAATAACTGTGTAATATTGCTACAGAAAACTTTTCCCAAAATGGTCTTTCTCACCTTTCCGCATTCTATCTAATTTTGGTTTGACTTGCTTAAGTCTTGAGACTGATGATGGCTTGGTGACCGAAACACGTCCTTTAGACTGCTACTACAACACATCTAAAGAAATAACTTAATTTGTTATTTGATCATGTTTGATTACTTTATTTGCGTTATGAACATGTTGGGTTACTCTTGGGCTACTGCACCCAAAAATGTAGCAACATATCGCGTTAAGAGGTGGGCCCACCAGATTTTTCATTTGAAGCCTTGACGCCACCGCCTTGTTAACTTTTGTATCGCATATTGATGCCAGACTGATTGATATGTTTGACAGGTTTTAACGTGTTTATCTTTTCTTTGGAAACAGACGCTGAGACTAATACACACTGCGCAAAGACAAATAATGGTAAGAATTAAATGGTTTTAGATATCATCATTGGATGAAACACTTGGAAACACTTCACATGAGGGAAACATAGTCACCAAATAAAGTCAAAACAAAATATACTAGCTCAGTGGCGGTTGGTGTCGTTGAAGATGAAGGAGGATGATTATTTTTAATGAGCATGGCTTTATTTCTATTACAGCATATTGGATGACCGTCATTCATTTTCGATTCACCCAGTTCAATCTGTCATCGATAGATTTAGGCTACTACATGATACTCGCATTTTCCCTGTACCCCATCACGAGGTTGCTACAACCTATCAAATCAAATCAAATCAAAGTTTATTTTACACGTGCGCCGAATACAACAGGTGTAGACCTTACAGTGAAATGCTTTCTTACAGGCTCTAACCAATAGTGCAAAAAAGGTATTAGGTGAACAACAGGTCAGTAAAGAAATAAAAACAACAGTAAAAAGACTGTGAAAAATAACAGTAGCGAGGCTATATACAGTAGCGAGGCTATAACAGTAGCGAGGCTATATACAGTAGCGAGGCTATATACAGTAGCGAGGCTATAACAGTAGCGAGGCTATAACAATAGCGAGGCTATATACAGTAGCGAGGCTATAACAGTAGCGAGGCTATATATAGTAGCGAGGCTATATATAGTAGCGAGGCTATA
Source organism: Salmo salar (assembly GCF_965601325.2). Classification (NCBI taxonomy): domain Eukaryota; kingdom Metazoa; phylum Chordata; class Actinopteri; order Salmoniformes; family Salmonidae; genus Salmo; species Salmo salar. Next base: position 52,938,356 of record NC_138306.1, on the reverse strand, counting down.
TACAGTAGCGAGGCTATAACAGTAGCGAGGCTATAACAATAGCGAGGCTATATACAGTAGCGAGGCTATATACAGTAGCGAGGCTATATACAGTAGCGAGGCTATAACAGTAGCGAGGCTATATACAGTAGCGAGGCTATAACAGTAGTGAGGCTATAACAGTAGCAAGGCTATATACAGACACCGGTTAGTCAGGCTTATTGAGGTAGTATGTACATGTAGGTATGGTTAAAGTGACTATGCATATATGATGAACAGAGAGTAGCAGTAGCGTAAAAGAGGGGTTGATGGGTGCTGGGACACAATGCAGATAGCCCGGCTAGCCAATGTGCGGGGGCACTGGTTGGTCGGGCCAATTGAGGTAGTATGTACATGAATGTATAGTTAAAGTGACTATGCATATATGATAAACAGAGAGTAGCAGCAGCGTAAAAGAGGGGTTGGGGGGTGGCACACAATGCAAATAGTCTGGGTAACCATTTTGTTACCTGTTCAGGAGTCTTATGGCTTGGGGGTAAAAACTGTTGAGAAGCCTTTTTGTCCTAGACTTGGCACTCCGGTACCGCTTGCCATGCGGTAGTAGAGAGAACAGTCTATGACTGGGGTGGCTGGGGTCTTTGACAATTTTTAGGGCCTTCCTCTGACACCGCCTGGTGTAGAGGTCCTGGATGGCAGGCAGCTTAGCCCCAGTGATGTACTGGGCTGTACGCACTACCCTCTGTAGTGCCTTGCAGTCGGAAGCCGAGCAATTGCCGTACCAGGCAGTGATGTAACCAGTCAGGATGCTCTCGATGTTGCAGCTGTAGAACCTTTTGAGGATCTGAGGACCCATGCCAAATCCTTTTAGTTCCTGAGGGGGAATAGGCTTTGTCCTCTTCATGACTGTCTTGGTGTGTTTGGACCATTGTAATTTGTTGGTGATGTGGACACCAAGGAACTTGAAGCTCTCAAGCTGCTTCACTACAGTCCTGTCGATGAGAATGGGGGCGTGCTCGGTCCTCCTTTTCCTGTAGTCCACAATCATCTCCTTAGTCTTGGTTACGTTGAGGGATAGGTTGTTATTCTGGCACCACCCGGCCAGGTCTCTGACCTCCTCCCTATAGGCTGTCTTGTCGTTGTCGGTGATCAGGCACTGTTGTGTCGTCTGCAAACATAATGATGGTGTTGGAGTCGTGCCTGGCCATGCAGTCGTGGGTGAGCAGGGAGTACAGGAAGGGACTGAGCACGCACCCCTGAGGGGCTCCAGTGTTGAGGATCAGCGTGGCAGATGTGTTGCTACCTACCCTCACCACCTGGGGGTGGCCCGTCATGAAGTCCAGCATCCAGTTGCAGGGGAGGTGTTTAGTCCCAGGATCCTTAGCTTAGTGATGAGCTTTGAGGGTACTATGGTGTTGACTGCTGAGCTGTAGTCAATGAATAGCATTCTCACGTAGGTGTTCCTTTTGTCCAGGTGGGAAAGGGCAGTGTGGAGTGCAGTAGAGATTCCATCATCTGTGGATCTGTTTAGGCGGTATGCAAATTGGAGTGGGTCTAGGGTTTCTGGGATAATGGTGTTGATGTGAACCATTACCAGCCTTTCAAAGCACTTCATGGCTACGGACGCGAGTGCTACGGGTTTGTAGTCATTTAAGCATGTTGCCTACAAATGAAAGTTTACAACGTAGGTGCACAGGTTGAGAGAAATTTTGAGTAATCAAGGTGACAGACAGTGACACATTCAATACCACATTGCACACTCTTGCCTGCCTCTAGCTGATCTAGGGTGTAATCATTAGTCCAACGGTTGCAAACCAGAGTTTCTATTGGACAAATTCAGGTATGTTTATCCCCGTTTCGTCCCATTTACTTCCATTAAAGAAATGTTTTTCAACAGAATCGGTGCAATGAATACACCCCCTGATCACACGTAAACACAGTTCACCTTCATAGCAGCCACATACAAACAGCATGATCACTTTCATAGCAGCCACATACAAACAGCTCGTTGTATATTTAATTCCTTCTCGCATCTATCTACATTCTCTCCTCCAATCATCTAATTCCCTTCAACATAGTTACTAGAACTAACGTTTTAGTAAATCCTCTACAATCCTGCAGTAAAGTGTTGTCAGCAGCAATCAGTTTAGCAGTTACACCGACGAGCTCTGGTGGCAATAAATTAATAAAACTAAAAGCTTACCTTGACTTGGAAGAGTTCCAGTGTTAGATAGTCATAGCCAGCTAGCTAAAATAGAATCCCTCTCTGTTTGACCTGGGTGTTTGAGTAGGCTAAACTAGCTAGTTGCATTTGACACTAAGTAAGTGAAAGTGGAAAAAAAATTACTATGAAATATAGCTATCTCTCTCTCTCTCTTGCTTCTCCTTAATTTTGGAAGAAATTAATTTGTTCAAAACTGTTCAAATATTGTCTTTCTCTCTCTTTGAGTCAACTACTCACCACATTTTGTGCATTGCAGTGCTAGCTAGCTGTAGATTATGCTTTCAGTACTAGATTCATTCTCTGATCCTTTGATTGGGTCGACAACATGTCAGTGCATGTTGCAAGAGCTCTGAAGTTCTCATAATTACTGTGTAAGTCTATGGAAGGGGGTGAGAACCATGAGCCTCCTAAGTTTTGTATTGAAGTCAATGTACCCAGAGGAGGACAGAAGCGAGCTGTTCTCTGGCTACACCACGGTGCTATCCTACAGAGTGCTGTTGAGGGTACTGTAGACCTTCATTGCAAAACAGTGTGTTTTAATCAATTATTTGGTGACACGTGAATATGTTTAGTATAGTGTTATCTAAAGGATAACTTTTTTAATGTTTCACTATTATTTATTTATTTATTCACTGAGGACGGTGGTCCTCCACTGACAAGTAAAAAAAAAATACTATATTGTAAAAAAATCATGAAAACAAAAATTTGCTTTTCGGTCTTAATTTAAGGTTAGGCTTAGGCAGGGTTAGCAGTGTGGTTAAGGCTAGGGTTAAGGTTATGGTTAGGTTTAAAATCAGATTTTATGACTTTGTGGTTGTGCCAGCTATTTTGGCTCTGTCAGCTAGTGTGCCAGCCAATGACCACTAGAGCTACTTCCAGAACAATATTCATGACGAAAAGCGCTAACCTGTGGAAATCTCTCCTATTCAAGAATTTGACCGAAGCATTAGGCCTGTGTGTTTGGTCTGACCAGTGAGAGGCCAGGGGTCACATTGTGTGTGTGGGTGCATGCTTGTGTGACAGAAGTTCAGAGCATCTAAACAAGACCTGTATAATAGCAGTAACCATTGAAGCATAAATTGCGCATAAGTTATGTGTCGTCTCGTCTCTCTTTTCTCCTTCGGTAAAGTGAAGATTGAAAGTGGAAAATAATGGAAAATAATATCTTAAATTAAACCATCAAGAAGTAGACATGTTGTCATGGTAACTCTAATCTTAGATTTGACACCTAAAACTGTTTTTACGGGTTTCCTATTGTGACTTCACCAACATAATCTAAATTAAAATCTTTAGATTGTCATCTCTGCAGTATGGCCAACCTGTTGCAACGAGTGGCTCTGTTTCCTGAGGAACAGGTTTGCTTGGAGAAAGAAAAACATCCCAATCCCAACACCACACTGTAAAATCAAATGTTTAGGATCTGAACACATAACTAAACATGTTTCTGTAACACTTTAGATTTTAAACACCAGAACATGTTTATTCGTTGTAATCATTTTTAAACATGAACACATTTATTCAACATAAGGCATTTCGGTTTTAAACACGAAACACTGGGGGTGTTGTTTTAACACTGTAGCGTGTAAAGCCATATTTGCATATTTCCCAGCATTCCTTCCAAGTGAATGTGATAGATACGCACTCATGATTGTGTTTGTTAGTGATAGAGACATGGTTGTTGCATTCAATAACTTCCATTCCTGAAGCCTTCACCAAGTGACTGCTTAAGTGAATGTGTTTCAACTTAAAGTTAACCCTTTCTGACCACACCCTTTATAACCACATTTCCTAAGGCCTTTAGTTATGGCCTAGTTATCCTCGACATTGCGGTCTGAAAATCAGGCCTGCAAGTCAGAATATGCCGGTTTGTTAAGGGATTATAGATTCCTATCAGAATCCAGCCAGAATATTTAATATTCTATCACCCACAACCTGTACTCAGAATGACTGCTATGGTAAAGGACTGAACAAATATGACCTAAACCATCTAAACTGGAACAACAATGTCAGTAACGAGTGAAATAAGTCGAACCCATTACAGATTGGATTAGTTTAGAAAAATGTAAGTTATTATTTCATTATTTTAAATATTTTAATTATTTATCTTTATATAGTATAAGATCCATTAATCAATCAATGTGCAGAAACATAGATATTAAAACAAACTATTCTAAAAATCTACTTGCAACAAAGTATGCTTGGAAATATGATAATGATGCCCTTGCCATGTCTTTTTCACTCTGAGAGAGTTAACAGAAATTAATTCAACACAGTTGAATAAGAACAACAGCACGCAATTGAACATATTTTTTTAATCTAATGTCCTGTTCAGTTTTGCTGAAATGTAGGTAAGGTGACAGACATTCCTAACACTGATCTGAATAAAAGGCATTGAAAGACACATCAACTTCTAATTGCTAAAAGTACTCTAAACAGGATGATGGTAAAGTAAAATCTGAATACTTAGAAGATATACAGTTGAAATCGGAAGTTTACATACACTTAGTTTGGAGTCATTAAAACAAATTTTTACCACTCCACAAATGTCTTGTTAACAAACTATAGTTTTGGCAAGTCGGTTAAGACATCTACTTTGTGCATGACACAAGTAATTTTTCCAACAATTGTTTACAGACAGATTATTTCACTTATAATTCACTGTATCACAATTCCAGTGGGGCAGAAGTTTACATACACTAAGTTGACTGTCCCTTTAAACAGCTTGGAAATTTCCAGAAAATTATGTCATGGTTTTAGAAGCTTCTGATACGCTAATTGACATCATTTGAGTCAATTGGAGATGTACCTGTCGATGTATTTCAAGGCCTACCTTTAAACTCAGTGCCTCTTTGCTTGACATCATGGGAAAATCAAAAGAAATCAGCCAAGACCTCAGAAAAACAATTGTAGACCTCCACAAGTCTAGTTCATCCTTGGGAGCAATTTCCAAACGCCTGAAGGTACCACATTCATCTGTACAAACAATAGTACGCAAGAATAAACACCATGGGACCACGCAGCCGTCATACCGCTCAGGAAGGAGACGCGTTCTGTCTCCTAGAGATTAACGTACTTTGGTGCAAAAAGTGCAAATCAATCCCAGAACAACAGCAAAGGACCTTGCTGGAGGAAACAGGTACAAAAGTATCTATATCCACAGTAAAAACGAATCCTAAATCGACATAACCTGAAAGGCTGCTCAGCAAGGAAGAAGCCACTGCTCCAAAACCGCCATAAAAAAGCCAGACTACCATTTGCAACTGCACATGGGGACAAAGATTGTACTTTTTTAGGAGAAATATCCTCTGGTCTGATGAAACAAAAATAGAACTGTTTGGCCATAATGACCATCGTTATGTTTGGAGAAAAAAGGGGGAGGCTTGCAAGCCGAAGAACACCATCCCAACTGTGAAGCATGGAGGTGGCAGCATCATGTTGTGGGGTGCTTTGTTGCAGGAGGGACTAGTGCACTTCACAAAATAGATGGCATCATGAGGAAGGGAAATTAGTTGGATATATTGAAGAAACATCTCAAGACATCAGTCAGGAAGTTAAAGCTTGGTTGCAAATGGGTCTTCCAAATGGACAATGACCGCAAGCATACTTCCAAAGTTGTGGCAAAATGGCTTAAGGACAACAACGTCAAGGTATTGGAGTGGCCATCACAAAGCCCTGACCTCAATCCTATAGAAAATTTGTGGGCAGAACTGAAAAAGTGTGTGCGAGCAAGGAGGCCTACAAACCTGACTCAGTTACACCAGCTCTGTCAGGAGGAATGGGCCAAAATTCACCCAACTTATTGTGGGAAGCTTGTGGAAGGCTACCCAAAACGTTAGACCCAAGTTAAACAATTTAAAGGCAATGCTACCAAATACTAATTGAGTGTATGTAAACGTCTGACCCACTGGGAATGTGATGAAAGATATAAAGCTGAAATAAATAATTCTCTCTACTATTATTCTGACATTTCACATTGTTAAAATAAGGTGGTGATCGTAACTGACCTAAGACAGGGAATTTTTTACTAGGATTAAATGTCAGGAATTGTGAAAAACAGAGTTTTTAATTGTTTTCGGCTGATGTGTAGCTACACTTCCTGCTTCAACTGTAGGTGTTCTCCTGGTTGGAAACTATTATGTTTAATCGTTGCATTCTAAATGTCTGTTTTAGAAATAGAACACTTTTTGGCTAATATAAATGCCTAATGTTTTAAACACTGACATTTAGGTTATAAACGTGTCACATGTTTCATGGTTTTACAGTGCACCACATAACCTGCTTATAACACGCCATTAAAAAGTGGCATGTGTGTGTGTGTCTGTGTGTGTGTGTCTCTGTATCTGTGTCTTTCTGGTTTCTGTGTGAATGTGTTTGTATGTGGTGCCAATGTGTGTGTGTGTGAGGTTTTTTGGTTTTCTTTGGCTTGTTCGTTTGCACTGCTCACGTCATTGAAGGTGCTATACATAGGATTTTTATACATTTTTGCATTGTAATTTCAGAAAATGTCCATAATATAGCTGCAGTAATAGGGGAATGATAGTCAGTTCCCGTCACAACTTGCAGACTTGTTTACGTGCTGCTGTGTGTTTTGTTGCCAACCTGACTTTGCTACCTGACAACTTTACGGTTTTGACTTTTTAATTACCATTTATATTTTTTGTTTTTCCCTCGCTAGACTTTTTTTCATTCAACTTTTTCACTCCGGACGCTTTATCTGGGCATGGTTCGTCAGGACATCCACCAGTCAAAGCTAAGTAGTAACATTAACATGATGCCTTCTAATTGCAGTCGGTGTATTCATAATATACAGGAGAACGATCGCCTTACGGCGAGGATAGCTGTGTTGCAAGCCCAGCTTCAGACGCAATCCTTAGGCAAGGGTAATTTCAGTGTAGGAAAGGATGAAACAGCGTCTGTGCCACCAGTAAGTACAGATAGTAGTATAAATCCCCTCGCACAGTCCCCGCAGCCGGACAACTTTCTTATGGTTTCTGGAGGGAAACACTGTAGGAATGCTCAACCAGTGTCGCTCATTCAGCCGACAGAAACTTTCAACCGGTTCTCCCCATTAAGCAGTGAGTCGGAGTCAGAGGCCGAGCCTTCTCTGGTCTCTACTCCTCCCGTTACGGGGTCTGAGATGCCGAAGACTCCAACCATTAGCTCTGACAAATTGAAAACCCTAGTCATTGGCAACTCCATTACCCGCAGTATTAGACTTAAAACGAATCATCCAACGATCATACACTGTTTACCAGGGGGCAGGGCTACCGACGTTAAGGCTAATCTGAAGATGGTGCTGGCTAAAGCTAAAACTAGCGAGTGTAGAGAGTATAGGGATATTGTTATCCACATTGGCACCAACGATGTTAGGATGAAACAGTTAGAGGGTTAGAAGGATTACTTAATCCTATCAAATGTATTCCTTAAAGAGGTGGGGTTTCAGGTGTCTCCGGAAGGTGGTGATTGACTCCGCTGTCCTGGCGTCGTGAGGGAGCTTGTTCCACCATTGGGGTGCCAGAGCAGCGAACAGTTTTGACTGGGCTGAGCTGGAACTGTGCTTCTGCAGAGGTAGGGAGGCGAGCAGGCCAGAGGTGGATGAACGCAGTGCCCTTCTTTGGGTGTAGGGACTGATCAGAGCCTGAAGGTACGGAGGTGCCGTTCCCCTCACAGCTCTGTAGGCAAGCACCATGGTCTTGTAGCAGATGCGAGCTTCAACTGGAAGCCAGTGGAGTGTGCGGAGGAGCGGGGTGACGTGAGAGAACTTGGGAAGATTGAACACCAGATGGGCTGCGGCGTTCTGGATGAGTTGTAGGGGTTTAACCTGTTATGGCCAGGGGGCAGTATTTTCACGGCTGGATAAAAAACGTACCCGATTTAATCTGGTTACCACTCCTACCCAGTAACTAGAATATGCATATACTTATTACATATGGATAGAAAACACCCTAAAGTTTCTAAAACTGTTTGAATGGTGTCTGTGAGTATAACAGAACTCATTTGGCAGGCAAAAAACTGAGAAGGTTTCATGCAGGAAGTGGCCTGTCTGACAAGGTGTCGTTCTTCTTGTCTCTGTTTATTGAAGAGTGAGGATCTTAGCTGTCCCGTGACACTTCCTACGGCTGCCATAGGTTCTCAGAAGGCGGCAAAAAGCGGAATCGTGGCTTTGCAGGCTCTGGCTGAAAAAAAGTACCGCGTTTGGGTAGTGGCAGGTTACAGTACTGTGAGACTCAGGCTCGTGCCCGCGTCGACCGAAAGCATTGTTTACTTTCCTCTGTTTAGCTAAATGGACATTCCCGGTCGGAATATTATCGCTTTTTTTACGAGAAAAATGGCATAAAAATGGATTTTAAACAGCGGTTGACATGCTTCGAAGTACGGTAATGGAATATTTAGATTTTTTTGTCACGAATTGCGCCATGCACGCGACCCTTATTTACCCTTTCAGATAGTGTCTGGAACGCACTAACAAAACGCTGCAATTTGGATATAACGATGGATTATTTTGGACCAAACCAACATTTGTTATTGAAGTAGCAGTCCTGGGAGTGCATTCTGACGAAGACAACAAAAGGTAATCAAACTTTTATAATAGTAAATCTGATATTGGTGAGTGCTAAACTTGCCGGGTGTCTAAATAGCTAGCCCTGTGATGCCGGGCTATGTACTTAGAATATTGCAAAATGTGCTTTCACCAAAAAGCTATTTTAAAATCGGACATATCGAGTGCATAGAGGAGTTCTGTATCTATAATTCTTAAAATAATTGTTGTGCTTTTTGTGAACGTTTATCGTGAGTAATTTAGTAAATTGTTAGCAAATTCCTCCGGAAGTTTGCGGGGGGTATGCTAGTTCTGAACGTCACATGCTAATGTAAAAAGCTGTTTTTTGATATAAATATGAACTTGATTGAACAAAACATGCATGTATTGTATAACATAATGTCCTAGGTGTGTCATCTGATGAAGATCATCAAAGGTTAGTGCTGCATTTAGCTGTCTTCTGGGTTTTTGTGACATTATATGCTAGCTTGAAAAATGGGTGTCTGATTATTTCTGGCTTGGTACTCTGCTGACATAATCTAATGTTTTGCTTCCGCTGTAAAGCCTTTTTGAAATCGGACAGTGTGGTTAGATAAAGGAGAGTCTTGTCTTTAAAATGCTGTGAAATAGTCATATGTTTGAAAAATTGAAGTTTTTGTATTTTTGAGGAATTTGTCATTCGCGCCACGCCTATCATTGGATATTGGAGCAGGTGTTCCGCTAGCGGAACGTCTAGATGTAAGAGGTTAATGGCACAGGCAGGGAGCCCCGCCAACAGCGAGTTGCAGTAATCCAGACGGGAGATGACAAGTGCCTGGATTAGGACCTGCGCCACTTCCTGTGTGAGGCAGGGTCGTACTCTACGAATGTTGTAGAGCATGAACCTACAGGATCGGGTCACCGCCTTGATGTTAGCGGAGAACGACAGGGTGTTGTCCAGGGTCACACCAAGACCCCATCATAGCACTGAGACTGCACTTGTGAAGATGGTAAATTACCTTTTAATGGCGTCAGACCGAAGCTCTGCATCTGTCCTTGTTCTCCTAGACCTTTGTGCTGCTTTTGATATCATCGATCACCACGTTCTTTTGGAGAGATTGGAAACCCAAATTGGTCTTCACGGACAAGTTCTGGCCTGGTTTAGATCTTATCTATTGGAAAGATATCAGTTTGTCTCTGTGGATGGTTTTTCCTCTGACAAATCAACTGTACATTTCGGTGTTCCTCAAGGTTCCGTTTTAGGACCACTATTGTTTTCACTATATATTTTACCTCTTGGTGATGTCATTCAGAAACATAATGTTAACTTTCACTGCTATGCGGATTACACACAGCTGTACATTTTGATGAAACATGGTGAAGCCCCAAAATTGCCCTCACTGGAAGCCTGTGTTTCAGACATAAAGAAGTGGATGGCTGCAAATGTTCTACTTTTAAACTCAGACAAAATAGAGATGCTTGTTCTAGGTCCCAAGAAACAAAGAGATCTTCTGTTGAATCTGACAATTAATCTCGATGGTTGTACAGTCGTCTCAAATAAAACTGTGAAAGACCTTGGCATTACTCTGGACCCTGATCTCTCTTTTGATGAACATATCAAGACTGTTTCAAGGACAGCTTTTTCCCATCTAGGTAACATTGCAAAAATCAGAAACTTTCTGTCCAAAAATGATGCAGAAAAATTCATCCATACTTTTGTCACTTCTAGGTTAGACTACTGCAATGCTCTACTTTCTGGCTACCCGGATAAAGCACTAAATAAACTTCAGTTAGTGCTAAACACGGCTGCTAGAATCTTGACTAGAACCAAAAAATGTGATCATGTTACTCCAGTGCTAGCCTCTCTACACTGACTTCCTGTTAAGGCAAAGGCTGATTTCAAGGTTTTACTGCTAACCTACAAAGCATTACATGGGCTTGCTCCTACCTATCTTTTCGATTTGGTCCTGCCGTACATACCTACACGTATGCTTCGGTCACAAGATGCAGGCCTCCTAACTGTCCCTAGAATATCTAAGCAAACAGCTGGAGGCTTGGCTTTCTCCTATAGAGCTCCATTTTTATGGAATGGTCTGCCTACCCATGTGAGAGACGTAGACTCGGTCTCAACCTTTAAGTCTTTATTAAAGACTCATCTCTTCAGTATGATTGAGTGTAGTCTGGCCCAGGAGTGTGAAGGTGAACGGAATGGCACTGAAGCAACGAACCGCCCTTGCTGTCTCTGCCTGGCCGGTTCCCCTCTCTCCACTGGGATTCTCTGCCTTTAACCCTATTACAGGGGCTGAGTCACTGGTTTTCTGGTGCTCTTCCATGTCGTCCCTAGGAGGGGTGTGTCACTTGAGTGGGTTGAGTCACTGATGTGATCTTCCTGTCTGGGTTGGCGCCCCCCCCCCTTGGGTTGTGCCGTGGCGGAGATCTTGTGGGCTATACTCGGCCTTGTCTCAGGATGGTGAGTTGGTGTTTGAAGATATCCCTCTAGTGGTGTGGGGGATGTGCTTTGGCAAAGTGGGTGGGGTTATATCCTGCCCGTTTGGCCCTGTCCGGGGGTAACATCGGGTGGGGCCACAGTGTCTCCCGACCCCTCCTGCCTCAGCCTCCAGTAATTATGCTGCAGTAGTTTATGTGGCGGGGGCTAGGGTCAGTCTGTTATATCTGGAGTATTTCTCCTGTCTTATCTGGTGTCCTGTGTGAATTTAAGTATGCTCTCTCTAATTCTCTCCTTTCTTTCTTTCTTTCTTTCTTTCTTTCTTTCTTTCTTTCTTTCTTTCTTTCTTTCTTTCTTTCTTTCTTTCTTTCTTTCTTTCTTTCTTTCTTTCTTTCTTTCTTCTTTCTTTCTTTCTTTCTTTCTTTCTTTCTTTCTCTCTCTCTCTCTCTCGGAGGACCTGAGTCCTAGGACCATGCCTCAGGACTACCTGGCCTGATGACTCCTTGCTGTCCCCACTCCACCTGGCCATGCTGCTGCTACAGTTTCAACTGTTCTGCCAGCGGCTATGGAACCCTGACCTGTTCACCGGACGTGCTACCTGTCCCAGACCTGCTGTTTTCAACTCTCTAGAGACAGCAGGAGCAGTAGAGATACTCTGAATGATCGGCTATGAAAGCCAACTGACATTTACTCCTGAGGTGCTGACCTGTTGCACCCTCGACAACCACTGTAATTATTATTATTTGACCCTGCTGGTCATCTATGAACATTTGGACATTTTGGCCATGTTCTGTTATAATCTCCACCCGGCACAGCCAGAAGAGGACTGGCCACCCCTCATAGCCTAGGGAGTTTTTCCTTGCCACCGTGCTTCTACACCTGGATTGCTTGCTGTTTGGGGTTTTAGGCTGGGTTTCTGTACAGCACTTTGAGATGTCAGCTGATATAAGAAGGGCTTTATCAATAAATTTGATTTGATTTGATAGTGTTTCACAGTATTACTTACCCGTCAGTGTTGTAATTGGCTGTGATATTCGCCTATTGATTTCTCCTGCCGAAATAGGAAAGCTGTTTTGACTTTGTGGCTGGGTTATTTAGTGCAAATCGGGTCAAGTGGCCATTGTAGAAATCAGTCTGTCATTTCCTGGTTTCTAAAATTCTACATTTACATTTACATTTATGTCATTTAGCTTCTACACCGGTTCTCTCAATTTCAGTTTATGTGAGAAAGCACTGAATAGTATAAGGTATCATTGTACCATCTAAATCGCTGAGAAATATATTTTCAATAACAAAAAATATAATTTTTTACAGCTGTTTGAAGCTAGTGGACCAAAACCAAAAGTAAAATGCTCGAGTCTCCAGCATGTTACGGAGAAATGGGATTTTGAATGCAGCCTAGTGCTGTTGCAATTCACCTCGCTTCCACACATGGGGAGAAATTCTGAGAAATTGTAGGTGTTGCACTTTCAACACAGATGGAAAGTTAATGAGGACTACTCCAATACCTCTCGTGAAATTTGAAAACTTAAAGGGGCAATCCGGGATTTGAAAAACAACAAAAATGGTTACCACACCACTTGTTTTGGTAAACAGCTGAGAGTTGGGGCTCGAGAAATGTAACCACTCTCAAAGACAGAGCGCTATGGATGCAAGGACTGTCCATCCATCCATCCATCCATCCATCCATCCATCGTTTTAACCATGTTTTGAAGCTATGAAGTGTTTGTTTACAATTACATTGTTAACAAACAATGGAGTAAAACAAACTTATTTGGGTTCTGATGGGGTATGATAGCTGAACTAAGTTCATGAGGCATTTAAAAGCTATATTCTTAAACAATCAATGGCGACATTTAAAAGTACCAAAATGGTTGTTGCAATCTCGGATTGCCGCTTTAAATAGGCCAATACTGTATTTAGTTTTACAGCCAGGATTACATATACAACAGCAATTAGTCTGGGTGAATGAGCCAATTGGAAAGTGTTGCCCTTAGGACCCATAAGTGGCTCAGTGGTCTAAGGTACTGTATCTCAGTGCTAGTTATTGCAAAAATGGAAATGACGGCCTAGTTTATCACTATATGCCAATCAGAAGGGCCTGGCTTCGGAATTCATAGATATTGCAAAAATGCGGGTGGGTATTACGTGTCTGTGTCTCAATCGTCACTTTACAACCACAAAGACATAAAGCGGGAAGTGTGTGTGTGTGTGTGTGTGTGTGTGTGTGTGTGTGTGGTCATGGAAATGTACAGCACATGCTATGAATGTTTTTTTTTTGGTTACACCACTCAGACACGACACAAGACTAAAGAAGTTCAAACCAAACAACCTCCCCTGTCAACCAGTCACTTATTCTCTCATTGGTCAAACTCCTCCAGACAGAGTTCCATGTTAGACATCAACAGGGGGAAAGGAGGTAACTGGGGCAAATGGTGAGTGGGATGAGTGCTACCCTTGGACAGGTTGCTAATTTCTGGGTTGACTCAGACTAGTGTCATGTGACTACTAGACACCGGAGGAACATTTCAATGCTATTTTACCAAAGGAATTTCCCTGATGCCGAAGACCTCTGAAGACCTCTAGGGTACAGGATCCAACTCATTCCACTGAGGGCCGAGTGTCTTCGAGTTTTTGATCCTTCCCTGTACTTGATTGGTGAATTAAGGTCCCTAATTAGTAAGGAAGTCCCCTCACCTGGTTTTCTTGGTCTTAATTGGAGAGAAAAAAACAGCAGAAACAAGGCCCTCCAGGGAATGAATTTGAAACCCCTGCTCTAGGGTTTGCTCTACCTAAACCGCTGCCACTTTTTAGCCTCATCATTGGCTTACCATTTAGCATCTTTAGCCTCATCATTGGCTTACCATTTAGCATCGTTAGCCTCATCATTGGCTTACCATTTAGCATCGTTAGCCTCATCATTGGCTTACCATTTAGCATCGTTAGCCTCATCATTGGCTTACCATTTAGCATCGTTAGCCTCATCATTGGCTTCCCATTTAGCATCGTTAGCCTCATCATTGGCTTCCCATTTAGCATCGTTAGCCTCATCATTGGCTTACCATTTAGCATCGTTAGCCTCATCATTGGCTTACCATTTAGCATCTTTCTAAACACTCATAAATACACTCACTACGCAAGGGAACCAACAACTGACGAGAGCCACTTTCGCAGAAGGACAAACTAGGGTAAACTCGCTATAAAGTCAAATTCATAATCATCCCTAGTAATTGGTATCATTAAGTGCTTTATAAATGAATTTAATTCATTGATTGATTGAATGATTGAATGATTGATTGCTGCTAATAGAAACAGCCTATGACCCTATGCAGTGTTTGTTAGAACAGTGGTGGAAGTGTGACAGTGTTGGAGTGGCAGCAATGCAATAGTATAATATCTCATAGCTGAAATATGGTGTTGGATAAAAATCATCACAGATTCTATATGACCCCACATAAACGCTGTGGTAGCAATGAGAACCTAGACAAAAAGTCACAGGCTTAGTCGGCATATAAATGAAAGGGGACACGTCCCCTCCAATATTCTAGAGCGCTATTTTGTCCCCACTCAATAATATTTAATCCACTAAATGCGCTGCTTTATTCATAGACCCAAGGTTACGTCAGTAACCTCCGATAACAGCAATTAGCAGATGTGATAAACAGAGTGGTTTCTGTCTCCTTCCTCAAATTTGGGTCTAATTTTTGAACGGGTGCTTTCTGATGCGTTTCAGTCTCTACAAACCAGTAATATTTCAGATAAAAATGTTAGGCTACTTGACATGACATACCTTTGTGTGTTATTTAGTGCACTTAATGAGGTAATGGCAGTTAGGCCAAGATTTGTTTTATTTAACTAGGCAAGTCAGTTAGGAACAAATTCTTATTTACAATGACGGCCTACAGGGGAACAGTGGGTTAACTGCCTTGTTCAGGGGCAGAACAACAGATTTTTACCTTGTCAGCTCGGGATTCAATCCAGCAACCTTTCAGTTACAGGCCCAACACTCTAACCACTATGTTACCTGCCACTCTAACAACTAGGCTACCAGCCACTCTAACCACTAGGTTACCTGCCCCTCTAACCACTAGGTTACCTGCCCCTCTAACCACTAGGTTACCAGCCACTCTAACCACTAGGTTACCTGCCACTCTAAACACTAGGCTACCTGCCACTCTAACCACTAGGTTACCTGCCACTCTAACCACTAGGCTACCTGCCATTCTAACCACTAGGTTACCTGCCCCTCTAACCACTAGGTTACCTGCCACTCTAACCACTAGGCTACCTGCCCCTCTAACCACTAGGTTAACTGCCACTCTAACCACTAGGCTACCTGCCACTCTAACCACTAGGTTACCTGCCCCTCTAACCACTAGGTTAACTGCCACTCTAACCACTAGGTTACCTGCCCCTCTAACCACTAGGTTACCTGCCCCTCTAACCACTAGGCTACATGCCACTCTAACCACTAGGCTACCTGCCACTCTAACCACTAGGTTACCTGCCCCTCTAACCACTAGGCTACCTGCCACTCTAACCACTAGGTTACTTGCCACTCTAACCACTAGGCTACCTGCCACTCTAACCACTAGGTTACCTGCCACTCTAACCACTAGATTACCTGCCACTCTAACCACTAGGCTACCTGCCACTCTAACCACTAGGTTACCTGCCCCTCTAACCACTAGGTTACCTGCCACTCTAACCACTAGGCTACCTGCCACTCTAACCACTAGGTTACTTGCCACTCTAACCACTAGATTACCTGCCACTCTAACCACTAGGCTACCTGCCACTCTAACCACTAGGTTACCTGCCACTCTAACCACTAGGTTACCTGCCACTCTAACCACTAGGCTACCTGCCACTCTAACCACTAGGTTACCTGCCCCTCTAACCACTATGTTACCTGCCCCTCTAACCACTAGGTTACCTGCCACTCTAACCACTAGGTTACCTGCCCCTCTAACCACTAGGTTACCTGCCCCTCTAACCACTAGGTTACCTGCCCCTCTAACCACTAGGCTACATGCCACTCTAACCACTAGGTTACCTGCCCCTCTAACCACTAGGTTACTTGCCACTCTAACCACTAGGCTACCTGCCACTCTAACCACTAGGTTACCTGCCCCTCTAACCACTAGGTTACCTGCCACTCTAACCACTAGGTTACCTGCCCCTCTAACCACTAGGTTACCTGCTGCCCCGTTCTAAGTTCTAAAGTTTAATTAAATAATTTCTACACATTAGTTTCTTATTAAACGATACCCCCAGGTGTCCTAAAATTGATAATTGAATAGCTTGACGGTCCATGTTATTACTAACTTCAAACAATTCTATGTGTTAACATAGGCCAAGTAGCTATAGATAAAATCATATTTTTTTTAAGTTTGAGAAATGCAGAAAGAAGCCCCTTGTTCCCTTTCCTTGAATGCAGTGTAAGCAGATAGAGGCCAGTAATGGACCTAAACTCAAACACTCATGAACATACAAAAAAAGGTATTTTAACTTTAGCTACCATTAGCAAAAAAATCAATGGAAGTGATATAGGCATGTGATCCCTGTGACCAAAATCACCTGAATTCAGCTCAAATCAACTCCATATTTGGATTGATGTTACTTAAAGGGGATTTAGCCATACAAAACAAATATGTTCACATGCCCCTATCACCACCATTGATTGTTTACAAACTATTGTTTCTTTTTGACTATTTTCATGGAAAGCTGCTGTAAGGTCCTTAATTGTGACCCAGAAATGATTTGATATTGAGATGAAACGACTGCATTTGGCTCAACGTCTTGAGCAAAATGTCTTAAAGGTTAATTATCAATCTCACTGGAATATTGTCATCTGAGTATACTGTAGGTCATTTTAACTGTGGAAATGTCAAGTTATGACACCCTAAAAGTCTATTGTAACAAATGGCACAATAGACCATTTTGTAGATATTTACTATTAAATAAAATTACAATTTCAATGGTTTGGTTACCAAACACTGAACTATTTAAGACCAATTCCCATACCATTTGAATAATTAAAGCAACTTCACTGCGGAAAGGTGTGAACATCCCACATAGTGTATTTCACTGCATGGGGTCCAATAGAAACACTTTCAGAAAAAGTATGGAAAAGGATTTCTTTATAAGTAAAGAAATAAGTTATTATATGTCACATTCGTCATAATAATGATTGGATTAAGGCGCAGCGTGAGTAGTGTTCCACATCATTTATTAGAAAGTGAAACTTTAGAAAAAAAATACAAAACAAATAAATAATAATGAACCGTGACTACAAAGCAACTACACATAAACAATATCCCATAACCCACAAGTGAAAAACAAGCTACTTAGGTATGATCCCCAATTAGAGACAACGATTACCAGCTGCCTCTAATTGGGAATCATACAAATCACCCAAACATAGAAAAACTAAACTAGAACCCCACATAGAAAATAATAACTAGATAAACCCCCAGTCACGCCCTGACCTACTCTATCATTGTCACGGGTGTCGTTGTGTAGAGAGGACCAAGGCGCAGCGGGTTGCGTGCTCATCATTATAATTTATTAAATAAATGTGAACACGGAAAACAAGAAAACATAGAACGACAAAATGACAGTTTTACAGGCTGAATACTAGCAGTGCAAAATCAACTACCCACAAACAAACAGGTGAACACAAGCTCTTAAATATGGCTCTCAATCAGGAACAACGACGAACAGCTGTTCCTGATCGAGAGCCACACGGACCAACAAAGAAATACACACACTAGAAAAACCTAGAATACAAAAACAAGAACATACACCAAAACCCCAGAATACATAAATAAAACACCCCTCTACATACACACAACCCCCGAACCACATAAAACAAATACCCTCTGCCACGTCCTGACCAACCTACAAATACAAATAACCCCTATACTGGTCAGGACGTGACAATCATAGAAAATAAGAGCTTTCTATGGTCAGGACGTGACATTATATGATCATTATGAGTATTAGAAGTCACACTAACATCATGTGAAAATGCCATATTAGACAAAAATCTGCATTTTTTTTAAAGAAGCCTTTTAATCTACTACCCTAAATGAACTTCCTTCCCGACTCGACCTCTGACACAACTAGCCAATGATACCCCACGGTGTTTATTGTAAGCAGGTCTGCGCCATCTTCTAATCTTTTTATCGCATTGCAAATCCTGAGCGTTAGGGTTATTCTTCATTTCTTAATCGGGGGGGGGGGGGGGGGGGGGGGGGGGTCCCTTATGGATTAGGGTGTGATTTGCTGTCTGAAGTGCACTCGAAAACTTAGATAAGGGGTTAAAATGTTGGTGTCAGTATGTCTACTTCCCCTAATTAGTCACATATAACATGTATGATTCATTCGAATTACCCCTACATTCACTGTGTTTACCTGAGTTTGTATCTGCACCTGTGTATTGATACTTTTTTCATAATCTGTTGTTTGATGTGTTAGTAATGAAATATTTGTCAGTTCATATCAACACACTGTCTAGGTCTGTAGCTTTTAGTAGGTCAAACCGCCAATACAGACAGACAGCTGCAAGGAAGTTGGAAACGTCTTATTCATTTCCATGGAAAGAAGAAAACATAACAAATCCATTTGTGTAATGTTCCCCTCTCCAATTTACCGATATTTTCAGACCATTCCCACACAGCTCATGTGGTCATAACCAACATAATAAAATAACTTGCATGCAAAAAAAAATCAATACTTAAACAAAAGTAGGTCGATTATATTTTCATATTTTAATTGCCCTGCATGTGCACAAATCATAACATTTGCCGGACAATAAAACGACGCTGACTGAATTGGATCCAATCAGTGTTTAGCTTCTCACATTGTTACATTGTAATTAGCTCACAGGGATCATTTGAAACAACAAGTCACTGTAACTCAGTCTCAAGCAGTCTTTGTGCACCATCTATGTGGCATTCTGCTCATTACACCATATAACTTTTTTTTTCTCCAGAAAATGAATTAAACTTCAGTTACAGGCTCAAGCCACTGTGTGTCTTCATTGAGCGGTAACACATTCAACGAGAGGAGACACCCAGTTCACAATGGGTTAGTGCTATCAGGAATCCTTGGGACGTCCCTATCCTAACCCTGAACTTAATCCTTACCTAACCCTAACTTTAACCCTTATCGCCCATCAGAACCCAAAATATAAGCTTGTTTTACTCCAATGGTTGTAAACAAAGTAAATGTAGCATCAAAACATGGTTACAATTATAATATATAAATAATTGTGATACCATGGATGGTCAGACCTTGCATCCGTAGCTTGCATCCACAGCTCTCACTCGCTGTACGTGGGTGGTTTCATTTCTCCAGCCCCATCCCTCAGTTTTTTACCCAAATGCTTTGTTATTGTTTCAACTGCTGATTGGTCCTTTAAAGGGGAAGTGGCAGCCATGGATCACATTCCTTCATCCTTATCAGTTAATTATGATCCTGTACTTTCACCTGTTTAGTGTGAATGTATAAAACCCAATATGAATGTTGTCTTCTCTATCTCACAGTAATTGTGTGGATTGGAAAGTACCAGCCTTGCTTCCCAGCTGTGGTGGTGAATCTGATCTTTCCCTGTTAAAGACGAGTTGTGTGTAATCAATATTGTCTAAATATGGGCACTTTGCTCATAGTCATGTGATTCCCATGGGGGTCTATTTGACCTTGTGGTTTCACATCAATCTCTTTGTTTGAGAGTGCAGCAGAAGAATTAAGATATATCCTCCATTATTGGCAGACTGCCTGAGAAGAAACACCAACTTTGTCCTTTGTTAGCAGCCCTGGCATATACAAGCCAATTTTCCCAATTCCCATACATTCACAACAGTTTGATGCAGTACTATACTGATGCAGATATTGAATCAATCCCTTCAATTGCTCATCCCTAACACGACTCAGGACAAGACAAGATGCAGACGCAGGAGGCAGACAGTTAGAATCTCAGATGTTTATTACAAAACAGGGGGCAGGCAAACTGCAAGTCAAGGGCAGGCACAGGTCACTAATCCAAGGCAGTGTAAATCAGGGAAAGAACTGCAAGCAGGCTCAGGGCAGGCAGAATGGTCAGAACCAGGAGGACTGGAAACCAGGTAAACACGCTGGTAAGACTTGACAAGACAAGACGAACTGGCAACAGACCAACAGAAAACACAGGTATAAGTACACAGGGGATAAAGGGAGACACCTGGTGGGGTGGAGACAAGCACAAGACAGGTGAAACAGGTCAGGGTGTGACAATGCAGCTTTTCAAAAACAGCGGTCCACTCCACACCACTCTGAAGAGAAGCTGCCATTGAAAAGAGACACCCTACTACTTCCTAGTCCAGTGAATGGGATATCTGTGTCACCATCATACTTGTCGTTCTGACCTCAGAATGCCTCTCTCTGTTTCTCTGTGCTAGACAAGACCTCTAGTAGAGATGTAGGATCTTAATTTGAGCCTGTTTGCTACAGGAAAAAAATAACCCTGCAGCAACAGGAAATGTGAATTATTAATATGTGGATTATAATGGACTTTTTTTTTTTGTAGGAGTTGATACATTTTTTTGGTATGGAAAATCAAGTCTGCAATTTTCAAGTGGAAATTACAAACCTTAGAAGCCTTTTGAACCTTGAATACATTACAAGTTTGCATTTCCTGCTGTGCAGGTAAATTTCTGCAACATCAGGATGATGAAATGAAGATATGCCCTGCAGCTCTGCTGTCTGTGGTTATTTGCTGCAGGTGACCGGGGGGAGTGGTGCAGTAGTGCTCACAGGCTACTCTTTATTATACATTTTACTTGCAAACGACTGGTGGCTTTATGGAGCACATCTTTGGGTAGCTCTGAGGTAGTCAGTGTAACTGGGACCAAACGAGCAAGGCGAATGCCCCACCCACCCGAGGATTTGTCTTTTTCAGCAATCTATTTTCTGTGTTTGAGAGTTTGCAAAATCCACTTGTCACTTAAATCTCTTTCATAATCTTGCTTCTGCCTCTCATTTTTTTCCCTCATTAACGTTACGACCACGGAAATGTATCCAACAAACCCCATTAATGGCTGGGCTCAAGAGGATACACTGGTTTCCACTGAATCTATAAGAATACGAAAGGTTGGTCTGGGATTTAACACACTGTCTCGACACTCACCTCACAAAAAGAGAGGAAAGATCATTTTATTTTGATGGGCCAATTGAGATCATCATGTGTGACTAACACATTTCAGTTAATTACTATAGCTCCAGCCTTGGGCCAACCCGTGTAATTGTGTAAATGACGGATCTCTACGGCAACACGTACGTTGTTCTAGTCTAGAAAATATTGCGTTGAGGAACCTTTGTCCATAGATGCCACATATCAAGTTTATTGCAGAACGGTAATTCAGTGCCAGAAGACTAGCGTTTAAAGGGTTTTCCACAAAATTCAAAATGGTGGAAAATTCATAATGGCGGACCTTATGGGTTCCTTGTGAGGAGAGGGATCTATGTACCGAATTTCAAGACTATAGGTCAAACTTGGTGAGGCGTGTGACCTTTCAGAGTTTGCATTTTCAATCTCTTGTTATAACGCCACCATCTGCCCAATCAGTGTAATTATGTAAATGCTGGATCTCTATGGCAAGACGCATCATCCAAGAGATTCATCAAAATCAATGTTGTCTGATATATCCTGTGTGACTGACTAACATGCGAACGAACGTACAGACTGACAGAGACAGATCCACAATCCCTCCTCGATTTCATAGTGAGGGACAATGAGGCAGTCTAGACAGCACAGGTGAGTGCAGGTAGGGTAGACAGAGGAGGTGACTGCAGGTAGGGTAGACAGAGCAGGTGAGTTCAGGTAGGGTAGACAGAGCAGGTGAGTACAGGTAGGGTAGACAGAGCAGGTGAGTACAGGTAGGGTGGACAGAGCAGGTGAGTGCAGGTAGGGTAAACAGAGCAGGTGAGTACAGGTAGGGTAGACAGAGCAGGTGAGTACAGGTAGGGTGGACAGAGCAGGTGAGTTCAGGTAGGGTAGACAGAGAAGGTGAGTTCAGGTAGGGTAGACAGAGCAGGTAAGTTCAGGTAGGGTAGACAGAGCAGGTGAGTGCAGGTAGGGTTGACAGAGCAGGTGAGTTCGGGTAGGGTAGACAGAGCAGGTGAGTTCAGGTAGGGTAGACAGAGAAGGTGAGTTCAGGTAGGGTAGACAGAGCAGGTGAGTTCAGGTAGGGTAGACAGAGCAGGTGAGTGCAGGTAGGGTAGACAGAGCAGGTGAGTTCAGGTAGGGTAGACAGAGCAGGTGAGTACAGGTAGGGTACCAGAGCAGGTGAGTTCAGGTAGGGTAGACAGAGCAGGTGAGTGCAGGTTGGGTAGACAAAGCAGGTGAGTACAGGTAGGGTATACAGAGCAGGTTAGTTCAGGTAGGGTAGACAGAGCAGGTGAGTGCAGGTAGGGTAGACAGAGCAGGTGTGTAATGGTAGGGTTGACAGCAGGTGAGTACAGGTAGGGTAGACAGCAGGTGAGTGCAGGTAGGGTAGACAGAGCAGGTGAATACAGGTAGGGTAGACAGAGCAGGTGTGTACAGGTAGGGTTGACAGCAGGTGAGTACAGGTAGGGTAGACAGAGCAGGTGAGTTCAGGTATGGTATACAGAGCAGGTGAGTTCAGGTAGGGTTGACAGAGCAGGTGTGTACAGGTAGGGTTGACAGAGCAGGTGAGTTCGGGTAGGGTAGACAGAGAAGGTGAGTTCATGTAGGGTAGACAGAGCAGGTGAGTGCAGGTAGGGTAGACGGAGCAGGTGAGTTCATGTAGGGTAGACAGAGCAGGTGAGTGCAGGTAGGGTTGACAGAGCAGGTGAGTTCAGGTAGGGTAGACAGAGCAGGTGAGTGCAGGTAGGGTTAACAGAGCAGGTGAGTGCAGGTAGGGTTAGACAGAGCAGGTGAGTACAGGTAGGGTTGACAGAGCAGGTGAGTTCAGGTAGGGTAGACAGAGCAGGTGAGTGCAGGTAGGGTTGACAGAGCAGGTGAGTTCAGGTAGGGTAGACAGAGCAGGTGAGTACAGGTAGGGTTAACAGAGCAGGTGAGTGCAGGTAGGGTAGACAGAGCAGGTGAGTTCAGGTAGGGTAGACAGAGCAGGTGAGTGCAGGTAGGGTTGACAGAGCAGGTGAGTTCAGGTAGGGTAGACAGAGCAGGTGAGTACAGGTAGGGTAGACAGAGCAGGTGAGTACAGGTAGGGTAGACAGAGCAGGTGAGTTCAGGTAGGGTAGACAGAGCAGGTGAGTGCAGGTAGGGTAGACAGAGCAGGTGAGTTCATGTAGGGTAGACAGAGCAGGTGAGTGCAGGTAGGGTTGACAGAGCAGGTGAGTTCAGGTAGGGTAGACAGAGCAGGTGAGTGCAGGTAGGGTAGACAGAGCAGGTGAGTGCAGGTAGGGTAGACAGAGCAGGTGAGTGCAGGTAGGGTAGACAGAGCAGGTGAGTACAGGTAGGGTAGACAGAGCAGGTGAGTGCAGGTAGGGTAGACAGAGCAGGTGAGTGCAGGTAGGGTAGACAGAGCAGGTGAGTACAGGTAGGGTTGACAGAGCAGGTGAGTCAGGTAGGGTAGACAGGCAGGTGAGTACAGGTAGGGTAGACAGAGCAGGTGAGTACAGGTAGGGTAGACAGAGCAGGTGAGTACAGGTAGGGTTGACAGAGCAGGTGAGTGCAGGTAGGGTAGACAGAGCAGGTGAGTGCAGGTAGGGTAGACAGAGCAGGTGAGTGCAGGTAGGGTAGACAGAGCAGGTGAGAACAGGTAGGGTAGACAGAGCAGGTGAGTACAGGTAGGGTAGACAGAGCAGGTGAGTTCAGGTAGGGTAGACAGAGCAGGTGAGTTCAGGTAGGGTTGACAGAGCAGGTGTGTACAGGTAGGGTTGACAGAGCAGGTGAGTTCGGGTAGGGTAGACAGAGCAGGTGAGTTCATGTAGGGTAGACAGAGCAGGTGAGTGCAGGTAGGGTAGACGGAGCAGGTGAGTTCATGTAGGGTAGACAGAGCAGGTGAGTGCAGGTAGGGTTGACAGAGCAGGTGAGTTCAGGTAGGGTAGACAGAGCAGGTGAGTGCAGGTAGGGTTAACAGAGCTGGTGAGTGCAGGTAGGGTAGACAGAGCAGGTGAGTACAGGTAGGGTAGACAGAGCAGGTGAGTACAGGTAGGGTTGACAGAGCAGGTGAGTGCAGGTAGGGTAGACAGAGCAGGTGAGTACAGGTAGGTTAGACAGGGCAGGTGAGTACAGGTAGGGTAGACAGAGCAGGTGAGTACAGGTAGGGTTGACAGAGCAGGTGAGTGCAGGTAGGGTTGACAGAGCAGGTGAGCGCAGGTGGGGTTAACAGAGCAGGTGAGTGCAGGTAGGGTTAACAGAGCAGGTGAGTACAGGTAGGGTTAACAGAGCAGGTGAGTTCAGGTAGGGTAGACAGAGCAGGTGAGTTCAGGTAGGGTAGACAGAGCAGGTGAGTACAGGTAGGGTGGACAGAGCAGGTGAGTTCAGGTAGGGTAGACAGAGCAGGTGAGTGTAGGTAGGGTAGACAGAGCAGGTGAGTACAGGTAGGGTAGACAGAGCAGGTGAGTACAGGTAGGGTAGACAGAGCAGGTGAGTACAGGTAGGGTAGACAGAGCAGGTGAGTTCATGTAGGGTAGACAGAGCAGGTGAGTGCAGGTAGGGTAAACAGAGCAGGTGAGTTCATGTAGGGTAGACAGAGCAGGTGAGTGCAGGTAGGGTTGACAGAGCAGGTGAGTTCAGGTAGGGTAGACAGAGCAGGTGAATGCAGGTAGGGTAGACAGAGCAGGTGAGTGCAGGTAGGGTTGACAGAGCAGGTGAGTGCAGGTAGGGTAGACAGAGCAGGTGAGTACAGGTAGGGTAGACAGAGCAGGTGAGTACAGGTAGGGTTGACAGAACAGGTGAGTGCAGGTAGGGTAGACAGAGCAGGTGAGTACAGGTAGGTTAGACAGGGCAGGTGAGTACAGGTAGGGTAGACAGAGCAGGTGAGTACAGGTAGGGTTGACAGAGCAGGTGAGTGCAGGTAGGGTAGACAGAGCAGGTGAGTGCAGGTAGGGTAGACGGAGCAGGTGAGTGCAGGTAGGGTAGACAGAGCAGGTGAGAACAGGTAGGGTAGACAGAGCAGGTGAGAACAGGTAGGGTAGACAGAGCAGGTGAGTTCAGGTAGGGTAGACAGAGCAGGTGAGTTCAGGTAGGGTTGACAGAGCAGGTGTGTACAGGTAGGGTTGACAGAGCAGGTGAGTTCGGGTAGGGTAGACAGAGCAGGAGAGTTCATGTAGGGTAGACAGAGCAGGTGAGTGCAGGTAGGGTAGACGGAGCAGGTGAGTTCATGTAGGGTTGACAGAGCAGGTGAGTGCAGGTAGGGTTGACAGAGCAGGTGAGTTCAGGTAGGGTAGACAGAGCAGGTGAGTGCAGGTAGGGTTAACAGAGCTGGTGAGTACAGGTAGGGTTGACAGAGCAGGTGAGTTCATGTAGGGTAGACAGAGCAGGTGAGTGCAGGTAGGGTTGACAGAGCAGGTGAGTTCAGGTAGGGTAGACAGAGCAGGTGAGTACAGGTAGGGTTAACAGAGCAGGTGAGTGCAGGTAGGGTAGAAAGCAGGTGAGTGCAGGTAGGGTTAACAGAGCAGGTGAATTCAGGTAGGGTAGACAGAGCAGGTGTGTACAGGTAGGGGTGACAGAGCAGGTGAGTTCGGGTAGGGTAGACAGAGCAGGTGAGTTCATGTAGGGTAGACAGAGCAGGTGAGTGCAGGTAGGGTAAACAGAGCAGGTGAGTTCATGTAGGGTAGACAGAGCAGGTGAGTGCAGGTAGGGTTGACAGAGCAGGTGAGTTCAGGTAGGGTAGACAGAGCAGGTGAATGCAGGTAGGGTTGACAGAGCAGGTGAGTGCAGGTAGGGTTGACAGAGCAGGTGAGTGCAGGTAGGGTTAACAGAGCAGGTGAGTGCAGGTAGGGTTAACAGAGCAGGTGAGTACAGGTAGGGTTAACAGAGCAGGTGAGTTCAGGTAGGGTAGACAGAGCAGGTGAGTTCAGGTAGGGTAGACAGAGCAGGTGAGTACAGGTAGGGTGGACAGAGCAGGTGAGTTCAGGTAGGGTAGACAGAGCAGGTGAGTGTAGGTAGGGTAGACAGAGCAGGTGAGTACAGGTAGGGTAGACAGAGCAGGTGAGTACAGGTAGGGTAGACAGAGCAGGTGAGTACAGGTAGGGTAGACAGAGCAGGTGAGTTCATGTAGGGTAGACAGAGCAGGTGAGTGCAGGTAGGGTAAACAGAGCAGGTGAGTTCATGTAGGGTAGACAGAGCAGGTGAGTGCAGGTAGGGTTGACAGAGCAGGTGAGTTCAGGTAGGGTAGACAGAGCAGGTGAATGCAGGTAGGGTAGACAGAGCAGGTGAGTACAGGTAGGGTTGACAGAGCAGGTGAGTGCAGGTAGGGTAGACTTAGCAGGTGAGTGCAGGTAGGGTAGACGGAGCAGGTGAGTACAGGTAGGGTAGACAGTTCAGGTGAGTACAGGTAGGGTAGACAGAGCAGGTGAGTACAGTTAGGGTAGACAGAGCAGTGAGTTCAGGTAGGGTAGACAGAGCAGGTGAGTTCAGGTAGGGTTGACAGAGCAGGTGTGTACAGGTAGGGTTGACAGAGCAGGTGAGTTCGGGTAGGGTGGACAGAGCAGGTGAGTTCATGTAGGGTAGACAGAGCAGGTGAGTGCAGGTAGGGTAGACGGAGCAAGTGAGTTCATGTAGGGTTGACAGAGCAGGTGAGTGCAGGTAGGGTTGACAGAGCAGGTGAGTTCAGGTAGGGTAGACAGAGCAGGTGAGTGCAGGTAGGGTTAACAGAGCTGGTGAGTACAGGTAGGGTTGACAGAGCAGGTGAGTTCATGTAGGGTAGACAGAGCAGGTGAGTGCAGGTAGGGTAGACAGAGCAGGTGAGTTCAGGTAGGGTAGACAGAGCAGGTGAGTACAGGTAGGGTTAACAGAGCAGGTGAGTGCAGGTAGGGTAGAAAGCAGGTGAGTGCAGGTAGGGTTAACAGAGCAGGTGAATTCAGGTAGGGTAGACAGAGCAGGTGTGTACAGGTAGGGTTGACAGAGCAGGTGAGTTCAGGTAGGGTAGACAGAGCAGGTGAATGCAGGTAGGGTTGACAGAGCAGGTGAGTGCAGGTAGGGTTGACAGAGCAGGTGAGTGCAGGTAGGGTTAACAGAGCAGGTGAGTGCAGGTAGGGTTAACAGAGCAGGTGAGTACAGGTAGGGTTAACAGAGCAGGTGAGTTCAGGTAGGGTAGACAGAGAAGGTGAGTTCAGGTAGGGTAGACAGAGCAGGTGAGTACAGGTAGGGTGGACAGAGCAGGTGAGTTCAGGTAGGGTAGACAGAGCAGGTGAGTGTAGGTAGGGTAGACAGAGCAGGTGAGTACAGGTAGGGTAGACAGAGCAGGTGAGTACAGGTAGGGTAGACAGAGCAGGTGAGTACAGGTAGGGTAGACAGAGCAGGTGAGTTCATGTAGGGTAGACAGAGCAGGTGAGTGCAGGTAGGGTAAACAGAGCAGGTGAGTTCATGTAGGGTAGACAGAGCAGGTGAGTGCAGGTAGGGTTGACAGAGCAGGTGAGTTCAGGTAGGGTAGACAGAGCAGGTGAATGCAGGTAGGGTAGACAGAGCAGGTGAGTACAGGTAGGGTTGACAGAGCAGGTGAGTGCAGGTAGGGTAGACAGAGCAGGTGAGTGCAGGTAGGGTAGACGGAGCAGGTGAGTACAGGTAGGGTAGACAGTTCAGGTGAGTACAGGTAGGGTAGACAGAGCAGGTGAGTACAGGTAGGGTAGACGGAGCAAGTGAGTTCATGTAGGGTTGACAGAGCAGGTGAGTGCAGGTAGGGTTGACAGAGCAGGTGAGTTCAGGTAGGGTAGACAGAGCAGGTGAGTGCAGGTAGGTTTAACAGAGCTGGTGAGTACAGGTAGGGTTGACAGAGCAGGTGAGTTCATGTAGGGTAGACAGAGCAGGTGAGTGCAGGTAGGGTAGACAGAGCAGGTGAGTTCAGGTAGGGTAGACAGAGCAGGTGAGTACAGGTAGGGTTAACAGAGCAGGTGAGTGCAGGTAGGGTAGAAAGCAGGTGAGTGCAGGTAGGGTTAACAGAGCAGGTGAATTCAGGTAGGGTAGACAGAGCAGGTGTGTACAGGTAGGGTTGACAGAGCAGGTGAGTTCGGGTTGGGTAGACAGAGCAGGTGAGTTCATGTAGGGTAGACAGAGCAGGTGAGTGCAGGTAGGGTAAACAGAGCAGGTGAGTTCATGTAGGGTAGACAGAGCAGGTGAGTGCAGGTAGGGTTGACAGAGCAGGTGAGTTCAGGTAGGGTAGACAGAGCAGGTGAATGCAGGTAGGGTTGACAGAGCAGGTGAGTGCAGGTAGGGTTGACAGAGCAGGTGAGTGCAGGTAGGGTTAACAGAGCAGGTGAGTGCAGGTAGGGTTAACAGAGCAGGTGAGTACAGGTAGGGTTAACAGAGCAGGTGAGTTCAGGTAGGGTAGACAGAGCAGGTGAGTTCAGGTAGGGTAGACAGAGCAGGTGAGTACAGGTAGGGTGGACAGAGCAGGTGAGTTCAGGTAGGGTAGACAGAGCAGGTGAGTGTAGGTAGGGTAGACAGAGCAGGTGAGTACAGGTAGGGTAGACAGAGCAGGTGAGTACAGGTAGGGTAGACAGAGCAGGTGAGTACAGGTAGGGTAGACAGAGCAGGTGAGTACAGGTAGGGTACACAGAGCAGGTGAGTACTGGTTAGGGTAGACAGAGCAGGTGAGTGCAGGTAGGGTTGACAGAGCAGGTGAGTACAGGTAGGGTTGACAGAGCAGGTGAGTACAGGTAGGGTGGACAGAGCAGGTGAGTACAGGTAGGGTTGACAGAGCAGGTGAGTGCAGGTAGGGTAGACAGAGCAGGTGAGTACAGGTAGGGTAAACAGAGCAGGTGAGTACAGGTAGGGTTGACAGAGCAGGTGAGTGCAGGTAGGGTAGACAGAGCAGGTGAGTACAGGTAGGTTAGACAGGGCAGGTGAGTACAGGTAGGGTAGACAGGGCAGGTGAGTACAGGTAGGGTAGACAGAGCAGGTGAGTACAGGTAGGGTTGACAGAGCAGGTGAGTGCAGGTAGGGTAGACAGAGCAGGTGAGTGCAGGTAGGGTAGACGGAGCAGGTGAGTGCAGGTAGGGTAGACAGAGCAGGTGAGAACAGGTAGGGTAGACAGAGCAGGTGAGAACAGGTAGGGTAGACAGAGCAGGTGAGTTCAGGTAGGGTAGACAGAGCAGGTGAGTTCAGGTAGGGTTGACAGAGCAGGTGAGTTCGGGTAGGGTAGACAGAGCAGGAGAGTTCATGTAGGGTAGACAGAGCAGGTGAGTGCAGGTAGGGTAGACGGAGCAGGTGAGTTCATGTAGGGTTGACAGAGCAGGTGAGTGCAGGTAGGGTTGACAGAGCAGGTGAGTTCAGGTAGGGTAGACAGAGCAGGTGAGTGCAGGTAGGGTTAACAGAGCTGGTGAGTACAGGTAGGGTTGACAGAGCAGGTGAGTTCATGTAGGGTAGACAGAGCAGGTGAGTGCAGGTAGGGTTGACAGAGCAGGTGAGTTCAGGTAGGGTAGACAGAGCAGGTGAGTACAGGTAGGGTTAACAGAGCAGGTGAGTGCAGGTAGGGTAGAAAGCAGGTGAGTGCAGGTAGGGTTAACAGAGCAGGTGAATTCAGGTAGGGTAGACAGAGCAGGTGTGTACAGGTAGGGGTGACAGAGCAGGTGAGTTCGGGTAGGGTAGACAGAGCAGATGAGTTCATGTAGGGTAGACAGAGCAGGTGAGTGCAGGTAGGGTAAACAGAGCAGGTGAGTTCATGTAGGGTAGACAGAGCAGGTGAGTGCAGGTAGGGTTGACAGAGCAGGTGAGTTCAGGTAGGGTAGACAGAGCAGGTGAATGCAGGTAGGGTTGACAGAGCAGGTGAGTGCAGGTAGGGTTGACAGAGCAGGTGAGTGCAGGTAGGGTTAACAGAGCAGGTGAGTGCAGGTAGGGTTAACAGAGCAGGTGAGTACAGGTAGGGTTAACAGAGCAGGTGAGTTCAGGTAGGGTAGACAGAGCAGGTGAGTTCAGGTAGGGTAGACAGAGCAGGTGAGTACAGGTAGGGTGGACAGAGCAGGTGAGTTCAGGTAGGGTAGACAGAGCAGGTGAGTGTAGGTAGGGTAGACAGAGCAGGTGAGTACAGGTAGGGTAGACAGAGCAGGTGAGTACAGGTAGGGTAGACAGAGCAGGTGAGTACAGGTAGGGTAGACAGAGCAGGTGAGTTCATGTAGGGTAGACAGAGCAGGTGAGTGCAGGTAGGGTAAACAGAGCAGGTGAGTTCATGTAGGGTAGACAGAGCAGGTGAGTGCAGGTAGGGTTGACAGAGCAGGTGAGTTCAGGTAGGGTAGACAGAGCAGGTGAATGCAGGTAGGGTAGACAGAGCAGGTGAGTACAGGTAGGGTTGACAGAGCAGGTGAGTGCAGGTAGGGTAGACTTAGCAGGTGAGTGCAGGTAGGGTAGACGGAGCAGGTGAGTACAGGTAGGGTAGACAGTTCAGGTGAGTACAGGTAGGGTAGACAGAGCAGGTGAGTACAGGTAGGGTAGACAGAGCAGTGAGTTCAGGTAGGGTAGACAGAGCAGGTGAGTTCAGGTAGGGTTGACAGAGCAGGTGTGTACAGGTAGGGTTGACAGAGCAGGTGAGTTCGGGTAGGGTGGACAGAGCAGGTGAGTTCATGTAGGGTAGACAGAGCAGGTGAGTGCAGGTAGGGTAGACGGAGCAAGTGAGTTCATGTAGGGTTGACAGAGCAGGTGAGTGCAGGTAGGGTTGACAGAGCAGGTGAGTTCAGGTAGGGTAGACAGAGCAGGTGAGTGCAGGTAGGGTTAACAGAGCTGGTGAGTACAGGTAGGGTTGACAGAGCAGGTGAGTTCATGTAGGGTAGACAGAGCAGGTGAGTGCAGGTAGGGTAGACAGAGCAGGTGAGTTCAGGTAGGGTAGACAGAGCAGGTGAGTACAGGTAGGGTTAACAGAGCAGGTGAGTGCAGGTAGGGTAGAAAGCAGGTGAGTGCAGGTAGGGTTAACAGAGCAGGTGAATTCAGGTAGGGTAGACAGAGCAGGTGTGTACAGGTAGGGTTGACAGAGCAGGTGAGTTCAGGTAGGGTAGACAGAGCAGGTGAATGCAGGTAGGGTTGACAGAGCAGGTGAGTGCAGGTAGGGTTGACAGAGCAGGTGAGTGCAGGTAGGGTTAACAGAGCAGGTGAGTGCAGGTAGGGTTAACAGAGCAGGTGAGTACAGGTAGGGTTAACAGAGCAGGTGAGTTCAGGTAGGGTAGACAGAGAAGGTGAGTTCAGGTAGGGTAGACAGAGCAGGTGAGTACAGGTAGGGTGGACAGAGCAGGTGAGTTCAGGTAGGGTAGACAGAGCAGGTGAGTGTAGGTAGGGTAGACAGAGCAGGTGAGTACAGGTAGGGTAGACAGAGCAGGTGAGTACAGGTAGGGTAGACAGAGCAGGTGAGTACAGGTAGGGTAGACAGAGCAGGTGAGTTCATGTAGGGTAGACAGAGCAGGTGAGTGCAGGTAGGGTAAACAGAGCAGGTGAGTTCATGTAGGGTAGACAGAGCAGGTGAGTGCAGGTAGGGTTGACAGAGCAGGTGAGTTCAGGTAGGGTAGACAGAGCAGGTGAATGCAGGTAGGGTAGACAGAGCAGGTGAGTACAGGTAGGGTTGACAGAGCAGGTGAGTGCAGGTAGGGTAGACAGAGCAGGTGAGTGCAGGTAGGGTAGACGGAGCAGGTGAGTACAGGTAGGGTAGACAGTTCAGGTGAGTACAGGTAGGGTAGACAGAGCAGGTGAGTACAGGTAGGGTAGACGGAGCAAGTGAGTTCATGTAGGGTTGACAGAGCAGGTGAGTGCAGGTAGGGTTGACAGAGCAGGTGAGTTCAGGTAGGGTAGACAGAGCAGGTGAGTGCAGGTAGGTTTAACAGAGCTGGTGAGTACAGGTAGGGTTGACAGAGCAGGTGAGTTCATGTAGGGTAGACAGAGCAGGTGAGTGCAGGTAGGGTAGACAGAGCAGGTGAGTTCAGGTAGGGTAGACAGAGCAGGTGAGTACAGGTAGGGTTAACAGAGCAGGTGAGTGCAGGTAGGGTAGAAAGCAGGTGAGTGCAGGTAGGGTTAACAGAGCAGGTGAATTCAGGTAGGGTAGACAGAGCAGGTGTGTACAGGTAGGGTTGACAGAGCAGGTGAGTTCGGGTTGGGTAGACAGAGCAGGTGAGTTCATGTAGGGTAGACAGAGCAGGTGAGTGCAGGTAGGGTAAACAGAGCAGGTGAGTTCATGTAGGGTAGACAGAGCAGGTGAGTGCAGGTAGGGTTGACAGAGCAGGTGAGTTCAGGTAGGGTAGACAGAGCAGGTGAATGCAGGTAGGGTTGACAGAGCAGGTGAGTGCAGGTAGGGTTGACAGAGCAGGTGAGTGCAGGTAGGGTTAACAGAGCAGGTGAGTGCAGGTAGGGTTAACAGAGCAGGTGAGTACAGGTAGGGTTAACAGAGCAGGTGAGTTCAGGTAGGGTAGACAGAGCAGGTGAGTTCAGGTAGGGTAGACAGAGCAGGTGAGTACAGGTAGGGTGGACAGAGCAGGTGAGTTCAGGTAGGGTAGACAGAGCAGGTGAGTGTAGGTAGGGTAGACAGAGCAGGTGAGTACAGGTAGGGTAGACAGAGCAGGTGAGTACAGGTAGGGTAGACAGAGCAGGTGAGTACAGGTAGGGTAGACAGAGCAGGTGAGTACAGGTAGGGTACACAGAGCAGGTGAGTACTGGTTAGGGTAGACAGAGCAGGTGAGTGCAGGTAGGGTTGACAGAGCAGGTGAGTACAGGTAGGGTTGACAGAGCAGGTGAGTACAGGTAGGGTGGACAGAGCAGGTGAGTACAGGTAGGGTTGACAGAGCAGGTGAGTGCAGGTAGGGTAGACAGAGCAGGTGAGTACAGGTAGGGTAAACAGAGCAGGTGAGTACAGGTAGGGTTGACAGAGCAGGTGAGTGCAGGTAGGGTAGACAGAGCAGGTGAGTACAGGTAGGTTAGACAGGGCAGGTGAGTACAGGTAGGGTAGACAGAGCAGGTGAGTACAGGTAGGGTTGACAGAGCAGGTGAGTGCAGGTAGGGTAGACAGAGCAGGTGAGTGCAGGTAGGGTAGACAGAGCAGGTGAGTACAGGTAGGGTGGACAGAGCAGGTGAGTGCAGGTAGGGTGGACAGAGCAGGTGAGTGCAGGTAGGGTAAACAGAGCAGGTGAGTACAGGTAGGGTAGACAGAGCAGGTGAGTGCAGGTAGGGTAGACAGAGCAGGTGAGTGCAGGTAGGGGAGACAGAGCAGGTGAGTGCAGGTAGGGTAGACAGAGCAGGTGAGTTCAGGTAGGGTAGACAGAGCAGGTGAGTGCAGGTAGGGTAGACAGAGCAGGTGAGTGCAGGTAGGGTAGACAGAGCAGGTGAGTGCAGGTAGGGTAGACAGAGCAGGTGAGTACAGGTAGGGTAGACAGCAGGTGAGTGCAGGTAGGGTAGACAGAGCAGGTGAGTGCAGGTAGGGTAGACAGAGCAGGTGAGTGCAGGTAGGGTAGACAGAGCAGGTGAGTGCAGGTAGGGTAGACAGAGCAGGTGAGTGCAGGTAGGGTTGACAGAGCAGGTGAGTACAGGTAGGGTTGACAGAGCAGGTGAGTACAGGTAGGGTGGACAGAGCAGGTGAGTACAGGTAGGGTAGACAGAGCAGGTGAGTGCAGGTAGGGTTGACAGAGCAGGTGAGTGCAGGTAGGGTTGACAGAGCAGGTGAGTGCAGGTAGGGTTAACAGAGCAGGTGAGTGCAGGTAGGGTTAACAGAGCAGGTGAGTACAGGTAGGGTTAACAGAGCAGGTGAGTTCAGGTAGGGTAGACAGAGCAGGTGCGTTCAGGTAGGGTAGACAGAGCAGGTGAGTGCAGGTAGGGTAGACAGAGCAGGTGAGTACAGGTAGGGTAGACAGAGCAGGTGAGTACAGGTAGGGTAGACAGAGCAGGTGAGTACAGGTAGGGTATCACAGAGCAGGTGAGTACAGGTAGGGTAGACAGAGCAGGTGAGTGCAAGTAGGGTTGACAGAGCAGGTGAGCACAGGTAGGGTTGACAGAGCAGGTGAGTACAGGTAGGGTGGACAGAGCAGGTGAGTACAGGTAGGGTTGACAGAGCAGGTGAGTGCAGGTAGGGTTGACAGAGCAGGTGAGTACAGGTAGGTTAGACAGGGCAGGTGAGTACAGGTAGGGTGGACAGAGCAGGTGAGTACAGGTAGGGTTGACAGAGCAGGTGAGTGCAGGTAGGGTAGACAGAGCAGGTGAGTGCAGGTAGGGTAGACAGAGCAGGTGAGTACAGGTAGGGTGGACAGAGCAGGTGAGTACAGGTAGGGTAGACAGTGCAGGTGAGTACAGGTAGGGTAGACAGAGCAGGTGAGTACAGGTAGGGTAGACAGAGCAGGTGAGTACAGGTAGGGTAGACAGAGCAGGTGAGTACAGGTAGGGTAGACAGAGCAGGTGAGTGCAGGTAGGGTGGACAGAGCAGGTGAGTGCAGGTAGGGTAGACAGAGCAGGTGAGAGCAGGTAGGGTAGACAGAGCAGGTGAGTGCAGGTAGGGTAGACAGAGCAGGTGAGTGTAGGTAGGGTAGACAGAGCAGGTGAGTACAGGTAGGGTAGACAGAGCAGGTGAGTACAGGTAGGGTAGACAGAGCAGGTGAGTACAGGTAGGGTACCCAGAGCAGGTGAGGTCATGTAGGGTAGACAGAGCAGGTGAGTGCAGGTAGGGTAAACAGAGCAGGTGAGTTCATGTAGGGTAGACAGAGCAGGTGAGTGCAGGTAGGGTTGACAGAGCAGGTGAGTTCAGGTAGGGTAGACAGAGCAGGTGAATGCAGGTAGGGTAAGACAGAGCAGGTGAGTGCAGGTAGGGTTGACAGAGCAGGTGAGTGCAGGTAGGGTAGACAGAGCAGGTGAGTACAGGTAGGGTAGACAGAGCAGGTGAGTACAGGTAGGGTTGACAGAGCAGGTGAGTGCAGGTATGGTAGACAGAGCAGGTGAGTACAGGTAGGTTAGACAGGGCAGGTGAGTACAGGTAGGGTAGACAGAGCAGGTGAGTACAGGTAGGGTTGACAGAGCAGGTGAGTGCAGGTAGGGTTGACAGAGCAGGTGAGTGCAGGTGGGGTTAACAGAGCAGGTGAGTGCAGGTAGGGTTAACAGAGCAGGTGAGTACAGGTAGGGTTAACAGAGCAGGTGAGTTCAGGTAGGGTAGACAGAGCAGGTGAGTTCAGGTAGGGTAGACAGAGCAGGTGAGTACAGGTAGGGTGGACAGAGCAGGTGAGTTCAGGTAGGGTAGACAGAGCATGTGAGTGTAGGTAGGGTAGACAGAGCAGGTGAGTACAGGTAGGGTAGACAGAGCAGGTGAGTACAGGTAGGGTAGACAGAGCAGGTGAGTACAGGTAGGGTAGACAGAGCAGGTGAGTTCATGTAGGGTAGACAGAGCAGGTGAGTGCAGGTAGGGTAAACAGAGCAGGTGAGTTCATGTAGGGTAGACAGAGCAGGTGAGTGCAGGTAGGGTTGACAGAGCAGGTGAGTTCAGGTAGGGTAGACAGAGCAGGTGAATGCAGGTAGGGTAGACAGAGCAGGTGAGTGCAGGTAGGGTTGACAGAGCAGGTGAGTGCAGGTAGGGTAGACAGAGCAGGTGAGTACAGGTAGGGTAGACAGAGCAGGTGAGTACAGGTAGGGTTGACAGAGCAGGTGAGTGCAGGTAGGGTAGACAGAGCAGGTGAGTACAGGTAGGTTAGACAGGGCAGGTGAGTACAGGTAGGGTAGACAGAGCAGGTGAGTACAGGTAGGGTTGACAGAGCAGGTGAGTGCAGGTAGGGTAGACAGAGCAGGTGAGTGCAGGTAGGGTAGACGGAGCAGGTGAGTGCAGGTAGGGTAGACAGAGCAGGTGAGAACAGGTAGGGTAGACAGAGCAGGTGAGAACAGGTAGGGTAGACAGAGCAGGTGAGTTCAGGTAGGGTAGACAGAGCAGGTGAGTTCAGGTAGGGTTGACAGAGCAGGTGTGTACAGGTAGGGTTGACAGAGCAGGTGAGTTCGGGTAGGGTAGACAGAGCAGGTGAGTTCATGTAGGGTAGACAGAGCAGGTGAGTGCAGGTAGGGTAGACGGAGCAGGTGAGTTCATGTAGGGTTGACAGAGCAGGTGAGTGCAGGTAGGGTTGACAGAGCAGGTGAGTTCAGGTAGGGTAGACAGAGCAGGTGAGTACAGGTAGGGTAGACAGAGCAGGTGAGTACAGGTAGGGTAGACAGAGCAGGTGAGTACAGGTAGGGTACCCAGAGCAGGTGAGTTCATGTAGGGTAGACAGAGCAGTTGAGTGCAGGTAGGGTAAACAGAGCAGGTGAGTTCATGTAGGGTAGACAGAGCAGGTGAGTGCAGGTAGGGTTAGACAGAGCAGGTGAGTTCAGGTAGGGTAGACAGAGCAGGTGAATGCAGGTAGGGTAAGACAGAGCAGGTGAGTGCAGGTAGGGTTGACAGAGCAGGTGAGTGCAGGTAGGGTTAACAGAGCAGGTGAGTGCAGGTAGGGTTAACAGAGCAGGTGAGTACAGGTAGGGTTAACAGAGCAGGTGAGTTCAGGTAGGGTAGACAGAGCAGGTGAGTTCAGGTAGGGTAGACAGAGCAGGTGAGTACAGGTAGGGTGGACAGAGCAGGTGAGTTCAGGTAGGGTAGACAGAGCAGGTGAGTGTAGGTAGGGTAGACAGAGCAGGTGAGTACAGGTAGGGTAGACAGAGCAGGTGAGTACAGGTAGGGTAGACAGAGCAGGTGAGTACAGGTAGGGTAGACAGAGCAGGTGAGTACAGGTAGGGTAGACAGAGCAGGTGAGTACAGGTAGGGTAGACAGAGCAGGTGAGTGCAGGTAGGGTTGACAGAGCAGGTGAGTACAGGTAGGGTTGACAGAGCAGGTGAGTACAGGTAGGGTGGACAGAGCAGGTGAGTACAGGTAGGGTTGACAGAGCAGGTGAGTGCAGGTAGGGTAGACAGAGCAGGTGAGTACAGGTAGGGTAGACAGAGCAGGTGAGTACAGGTAGGGTTGACAGAGCAGGTGAGTGCAGGTAGGGTAGACAGAGCAGGTGAGTACAGGTAGGTTAGACAGGGCAGGTGAGTACAGGTAGGGTAGACAGAGCAGGTGAGTACAGGTAGGGTTGACAGAGCAGGTGAGTGCAGGTAGGGTAGACAGAGCAGGTGAGTGCAGGTAGGGTAGACAGAGCAGGTGAGTACAGGTAGGGTGGACAGAGCAGGTGAGTGCAGGTAGGGTGGACAGAGCAGGTGAGTGCAGGTAGGGTAAACAGAGCAGGTGAGTACAGGTAGGGTAGACAGAGCAGGTGAGTGCAGGTAGGGTAGACAGAGCAGGTGAGTGCAGGTAGGGGAGACAGAGCAGGTGAGTGCAGGTAGGGTAGACAGAGCAGGTGAGTTCAGGTAGGGTAGACAGAGCAGGTGAGTGCAGGTAGGGTAGACAGAGCAGGTGAGTGCAGGTAGGGTAGACAGAGCAGGTGAGTGCAGGTAGGGTAGACAGAGCAGGTGAGTACAGGTAGGGTAGACAGCAGGTGAGTGCAGGTAGGGTAGACAGAGCAGGTGAGTGCAGGTAGGGTAGACAGAGCAGGTGAGTGCAGGTAGGGTAGACAGAGCAGGTGAGTGCAGGTAGGGTAGACAGAGCAGGTGAGTGCAGGTAGGGTTGACAGAGCAGGTGAGTACAGGTAGGGTTGACAGAGCAGGTGAGTACAGGTAGGGTGGACAGAGCAGGTGAGTACAGGTAGGGTAGACAGAGCAGGTGAGTGCAGGTAGGGTTGACAGAGCAGGTGAGTGCAGGTAGGGTTGACAGAGCAGGTGAGTGCAGGTAGGGTTAACAGAGCAGGTGAGTGCAGGTAGGGTTAACAGAGCAGGTGAGTACAGGTAGGGTTAACAGAGCAGGTGAGTTCAGGTAGGGTAGACAGAGCAGGTGCGTTCAGGTAGGGTAGACAGAGCAGGTGAGTGCAGGTAGGGTAGACAGAGCAGGTGAGTACAGGTAGGGTAGACAGAGCAGGTGAGTACAGGTAGGGTAGACAGAGCAGGTGAGTACAGGTAGGGTATCACAGAGCAGGTGAGTACAGGTAGGGTAGACAGAGCAGGTGAGTGCAAGTAGGGTTGACAGAGCAGGTGAGCACAGGTAGGGTTGACAGAGCAGGTGAGTACAGGTAGGGTGGACAGAGCAGGTGAGTACAGGTAGGGTTGACAGAGCAGGTGAGTGCAGGTAGGGTTGACAGAGCAGGTGAGTACAGGTAGGTTAGACAGGGCAGGTGAGTACAGGTAGGGTGGACAGAGCAGGTGAGTACAGGTAGGGTTGACAGAGCAGGTGAGTGCAGGTAGGGTAGACAGAGCAGGTGAGTGCAGGTAGGGTAGACAGAGCAGGTGAGTACAGGTAGGGTGGACAGAGCAGGTGAGTACAGGTAGGGTAGACAGTGCAGGTGAGTACAGGTAGGGTAGACAGAGCAGGTGAGTACAGGTAGGGTAGACAGAGCAGGTGAGTACAGGTAGGGTAGACAGAGCAGGTGAGTACAGGTAGGGTAGACAGAGCAGGTGAGAGTACAGGTAGGGTAGACAGAGCAGGTGAGTGCAGGTAGGGTGGACAGAGCAGGTGAGTGCAGGTAGGGTAGACAGAGCAGGTGAGAGCAGGTAGGGTAGACAGAGCAGGTGAGTGCAGGTAGGGTAGACAGAGCAGGTGAGTGTAGGTAGGGTAGACAGAGCAGGTGAGTACAGGTAGGGTAGACAGAGCAGGTGAGTACAGGTAGGGTAGACAGAGCAGGTGAGTACAGGTAGGGTACCCAGAGCAGGTGAGTTCATGTAGGGTAGACAGAGCAGTTGAGTGCAGGTAGGGTAAACAGAGCAGGTGAGTTCATGTAGGGTAGACAGAGCAGGTGAGTGCAGGTAGGGTTGACAGAGCAGGTGAGTTCAGGTAGGGTAGACAGAGCAGGTGAATGCAGGTAGGGTAAGACAGAGCAGGTGAGTGCAGGTAGGGTTGACAGAGCAGGTGAGTGCAGGTAGGGTAGACAGAGCAGGTGAGTACAGGTAGGGTAGACAGAGCAGGTGAGTACAGGTAGGGTTGACAGAGCAGGTGAGTGCAGGTATGGTAGACAGAGCAGGTGAGTACAGGTAGGTTAGACAGGGCAGGTGAGTACAGGTAGGGTAGACAGAGCAGGTGAGTACAGGTAGGGTTGACAGAGCAGGTGAGTGCAGGTAGGGTTGACAGAGCAGGTGAGTGCAGGTGGGGTTAACAGAGCAGGTGAGTGCAGGTAGGGTTAACAGAGCAGGTGAGTACAGGTAGGGTTAACAGAGCAGGTGAGTTCAGGTAGGGTAGACAGAGCAGGTGAGTTCAGGTAGGGTAGACAGAGCAGGTGAGTACAGGTAGGGTGGACAGAGCAGGTGAGTTCAGGTAGGGTAGACAGAGCATGTGAGTGTAGGTAGGGTAGACAGAGCAGGTGAGTACAGGTAGGGTAGACAGAGCAGGTGAGTACAGGTAGGGTAGACAGAGCAGGTGAGTACAGGTAGGGTAGACAGAGCAGGTGAGTTCATGTAGGGTAGACAGAGCAGGTGAGTGCAGGTAGGGTAAACAGAGCAGGTGAGTTCATGTAGGGTAGACAGAGCAGGTGAGTGCAGGTAGGGTTGACAGAGCAGGTGAGTTCAGGTAGGGTAGACAGAGCAGGTGAATGCAGGTAGGGTAGACAGAGCAGGTGAGTGCAGGTAGGGTTGACAGAGCAGGTGAGTGCAGGTAGGGTAGACAGAGCAGGTGAGTACAGGTAGGGTAGACAGAGCAGGTGAGTACAGGTAGGGTTGACAGAGCAGGTGAGTGCAGGTAGGGTAGACAGAGCAGGTGAGTACAGGTAGGTTAGACAGGGCAGGTGAGTACAGGTAGGGTAGACAGAGCAGGTGAGTACAGGTAGGGTTGACAGAGCAGGTGAGTGCAGGTAGGGTAGACAGAGCAGGTGAGTGCAGGTAGGGTAGACGGAGCAGGTGAGTGCAGGTAGGGTAGACAGAGCAGGTGAGAACAGGTAGGGTAGACAGAGCAGGTGAGAACAGGTAGGGTAGACAGAGCAGGTGAGTTCAGGTAGGGTAGACAGAGCAGGTGAGTTCAGGTAGGGTTGACAGAGCAGGTGTGTACAGGTAGGGTTGACAGAGCAGGTGAGTTCGGGTAGGGTAGACAGAGCAGGTGAGTTCATGTAGGGTAGACAGAGCAGGTGAGTGCAGGTAGGGTAGACGGAGCAGGTGAGTTCATGTAGGGTTGACAGAGCAGGTGAGTGCAGGTAGGGTTGACAGAGCAGGTGAGTTCAGGTAGGGTAGACAGAGCAGGTGAGTGCAGGTAGGGTTAACAGAGCTGGTGAGTACAGGTAGGGTTGACAGAGCAGGTGAGTTCATGTAGGGTAGACAGAGCAGGTGAGTGCAGGTAGGGTTGACAGAGCAGGTGAGTTCAGGTAGGGTAGACAGAGCAGGTGAGTACAGGTAGGGTTAACAGAGCAGGTGAGTGCAGGTAGGGTAGAAAGCAGGTGAGTGCAGGTAGGGTTAACAGAGCAGGTGAATTCAGGTAGGGGAGACAGAGCAGGTGTGTACAGGTAGGGGTGACAGAGCAGGTGAGTTCGGGTAGGGTAGACAGAGCAGGTGAGTTCATGTAGGGTAGACAGAGCAGGTGAGTGCAGGTAGGGTAAACAGAGCAGGTGAGTTCATGTAGGGTAGACAGAGCAGGTGAGTGCAGGTAGGGTTGACAGAGCAGGTGAGTTCAGGTAGGGTAGACAGAGCAGGTGAATGCAGGTAGGGTTGACAGAGCAGGTGAGTGCAGGTAGGGTTGACAGAGCAGGTGAGTGCAGGTAGGGTTAACAGAGCAGGTGAGTGCAGGTAGGGTTAACAGAGCAGGTGAGTACAGGTAGGGTTAACAGAGCAGGTGAGTTCAGGTAGGGTAGACAGAGCAGGTGAGTTCAGGTAGGGTAGACAGAGCAGGTGAGTACAGGTAGGGTGGACAGAGCAGGTGAGTTCAGGTAGGGTAGACAGAGCAGGTGAGTGTAGGTAGGGTAGACAGAGCAGGTGAGTACAGGTAGGGTAGACAGAGCAGGTGAGTACAGGTAGGGTAGACAGAGCAGGTGAGTGCAGGTAGGGTAGACAGAGCAGGTGAGTGCAGGTAGGGTAGACAGAGCAGGTGAGTACAGGTAGGGTAGACAGAGCAGGTGAGTACAGGTAGGGTAGACAGAGCAGGTGAGTGCAGGTAGGGTAGACAGAGCAGGTGAGTTCAGGTAGGGTAGACAGAGCAGGTGAGTTCAGGTAGGGTTGACAGAGCAGGTGAGTACAGGTAGGGTTGACAGAGCAGGTGAGTGCAGGTAGGGTGGACAGAGCAGGTGAGTTCAGGTAGGGTAGACAGAGCAGGTGAGTGCAGGTAGGGTAGACAGAGCAGGTGAGTACAGGTAGGGTTGACAGAGCAGGTGAGTGCAGGTAGGGTAGACAGAGCAGGTGAGTGCAGGTAGGGTAGACAGAGCAGGTGAGTACAGGTAGGGTAGACAGAGCAGGTGAGTACAGGTAGGGTAGACAGAGCAGGTGAGTACAGGTAGGGTAGACAGAGCAGGTGAGTTCAGGTAGGGTAGACAGAGCAGGTGAGTTCAGGTAGGGTAGACAGAGCAGGTGTGTACAGGTAGGGTTGACAGAGCAGGTGAGTTCGGGTAGGGTAGACAGAGCAGGTGAGTTCATGTAGGGTAGACAGAGCAGGTGAGTGCAGGTAGGGTAGACGGAGCAGGTGAGTTCATGTAGGGTTGACAGAGCAGGTGAGTGCAGGTAGGGTTGACAGAGCAGGTGAGTTCAGGTAGGGTAGACAGAGCAGGTGAGTGCAGGTAGGGTTAACAGAGCTGGTGAGTACAGGTAGGGTTGACAGAGCAGGTGAGTTCATGTAGGGTAGACAGAGCAGGTGAGTGCAGGTAGGGTTGACAGAGCAGGTGAGTTCAGGTAGGGTAGACAGAGCAGGTGAGTACAGGTAGGGTTAACAGAGCAGGTGAGTGCAGGTAGGGTAGAAAGCAGGTGAGTGCAGGTAGGGTTAACAGAGCAGGTGAATTCAGGTAGGGTAGACAGAGCAGGTGTGTACAGGTAGGGGTGACAGAGCAGGTGAGTTCGGGTAGGGTAGACAGAGCAGGTGAGTTCATGTAGGGTAGACAGAGCAGGTGAGTGCAGGTAGGGTAAACAGAGCAGGTGAGTTCATGTAGGGTAGACAGAGCAGGTGAATGCAGGTAGGGTTGACAGAGCAGGTGAGTGCAGGTAGGGTTGACAGAGCAGGTGAGTGCAGGTAGGGTTAACAGAGCAGGTGAGTGCAGGTAGGGTTAACAGAGCAGGTGAGTACAGGTAGGGTTAACAGAGCAGGTGAGTTCAGGTAGGGTAGACAGAGCAGGTGAGTTCAGGTAGGGTAGACAGAGCAGGTGAGTACAGGTAGGGTGGACAGAGCAGGTGAGTTCAGGTAGGGTAGACAGAGCAGGTGAGTGTAGGTAGGGTAGACAGAGCAGGTGAGTACAGGTAGGGTAGACAGAGCAGGTGAGTACAGGTAGGGTAGACAGAGCAGGTGAGTACAGGTAGGGTAGACAGAGCAGGTGAGTTCATGTAGGGTAGACAGAGCAGGTGAGTGCAGGTAGGGTAAACAGAGCAGGTGAGTTCATGTAGGGTAGACAGAGCAGGTGAGTGCAGGTAGGGTTGACAGAGCAGGTGAGTTCAGGTAGGGTAGACAGAGCAGGTGAATGCAGGTAGGGTAGACAGAGCAGGTGAGTACAGGTAGGGTTGACAGAGCAGGTGAGTGCAGGTAGGGTAGACAGAGCAGGTGAGTGCAGGTAGGGTAGACGGAGCAGGTGAGTACAGGTAGGGTAGACAGAGCAGGTGAGTACAGGTAGGGTAGACAGAGCAGGTGAGTACAGGTAGGGTAGACAGAGCAGTGAGTTCAGGTAGGGTAGACAGAGCAGGTGAGTTCAGGTAGGGTTGACAGAGCAGGTGTGTACAGGTAGGGTTGACAGAGCAGGTGAGTTCGGGTAGGGTGGACAGAGCAGGTGAGTTC
Source organism: Salmo salar (assembly GCF_965601325.2). Lineage (NCBI taxonomy): Eukaryota > Metazoa > Chordata > Actinopteri > Salmoniformes > Salmonidae > Salmo > Salmo salar. The sequence goes on along the minus strand of NC_138306.1, from coordinate 52,895,072 downwards.
ATGTAGGGTAGACAGAGCAGGTGAGTGCAGGTAGGGTAGACGGAGCAAGTGAGTTCATGTAGGGTTGACAGAGCAGGTGAGTGCAGGTAGGGTAGACAGAGCAGGTGAGTGCAGGTAGGGTTAACAGAGCTGGTGAGTACAGGTAGGGTTGACAGAGCAGGTGAGTTCAGGTAGGGTAGACAGAGCTGGTGAGTACAGGTAGGGTTAACAGAGCAGGTGAGTGCAGGTAGGGTAGAAAGCAGGTGAGTGCAGGTAGGGTTAACAGAGCAGGTGAATTCAGGTAGGGTAGACAGAGCAGGTGTGTACAGGTAGGGTTGACAGAGCAGGTGAGTTCGGGTTGGGTAGACAGAGCAGGTGAGTTCATGTAGGGTAGACAGAGCAGGTGAGTGCAGGTAGGGTAAACAGAGCAGGTGAGTTCATGTAGGGTAGACAGAGCAGGTGAGTGCAGGTAGGGTTGACAGAGCAGGTGAGTTCAGGTAGGGTAGACAGAGCAGGTGAATGCAGGTAGGGTTGACAGAGCAGGTGAGTGCAGGTAGGGTTGACAGAGCAGGTGAGTGCAGGTAGGGTTAACAGAGCAGGTGAGTGCAGGTAGGGTTAACAGAGCAGGTGAGTACAGGTAGGGTTAACAGAGCAGGTGAGTTCAGGTAGGGTAGACAGAGCAGGTGAGTTCAGGTAGGGTAGACAGAGCAGGTGAGTACAGGTAGGGTGGACAGAGCAGGTGAGTTCAGGTAGGGTAGACAGAGCAGGTGAGTGTAGGTAGGGTAGACAGAGCAGGTGAGTACAGGTAGGGTAGACATAGCAGGTGAGTACAGGTAGGGTAGACAGAGCAGGTGAGTACAGGTAGGGTAGACAGAGCAGGTGAGTACAGGTAGGGTTAACAGAGCAGGTGAGTACAGGTAGGGTAGACAGAGCAGGTGAGTGCAGGTAGGGTTGACAGAGCAGGTGAGTACAGGTAGGGTTGACAGAGCAGGTGAGTACAGGTAGGGTGGACAGAGCAGGTGAGTACAGGTAGGGTTGACAGAGCAGGTGAGTGCAGGTAGGGTAGACAGAGCAGGTGAGTACAGGTAGGGTAGACAGAGCAGGTGAGTACAGGTAGGGTTGACAGAGCAGGTGAGTGCATGTAGGGTAGACAGAGCAGGTGAGTACAGGTAGGTTAGACAGGGCAGGTGAGTACAGGTAGGGTAGACAGAGCAGGTGAGTACAGGTAGGGTTGACAGAGCAGGTGAGTGCAGGTAGGGTAGACAGAGCAGGTGAGTGCAGGTAGGGTAGACAGAGCAGGTGAGTACAGGTAGGGTAGACAGAGCAGGTGTGTACAGGTAGGGTAGACAGAGCAGGTGAGTACAGGTAGGGTAGACAGAGCAGGTGAGTACAGGTAGGGTAGACAGAGCAGGTGAGTGCAGGTAGGGTGGACAGAGCAGGTGAGTGCAGGTAGGGTAAACAGAGCAGGTGAGTACAGGTAGGGTAGACAGAGCAGGTGAGTACAGGTAGGGTGGACAGAGCAGGTGAGTGCAGGTAGGGTGGACAGAGCAGGTGAGTGCAGGTAGGGTAAACAGAGCAGGTGAGTACAGGTAGGGTAGACAGAGCAGGTGAGTGCAGGTAGGGTAGACAGAGCAGGTGAGTGCAGGTAGGGGAGACAGAGCAGGTGAGTGCAGGTAGGGTAGACAGAGCAGGTGAGTTCAGGTAGGGTAGACAGAGCAGGTGAGTGCAGGTAGGGTAGACAGAGCAGGTGAGTGCAGGTAGGGTTGACAGAGCAGGTGAGTGCAGGTAGGGTAGACAGAGCAGGTGAGTACAGGTAGGGTAGACAGAGCAGGTGAGTGCAGGTAGGGTAGACAGAGCAGGTGAGTGCAGGTAGGGTAGACAGAGCAGGTGAGTGCAGGTAGGGTTGACAGAGCAGGTGAGTGCAGGTAGGGTTGACAGAGCAGGTGAGTGCAGGTAGGGTTAGACAGAGCAGGTGAGTGCAGGTAGGGTTAACAGAGCAGGTGAGTACAGGTAGGGTTAACAGAGCAGGTGAGTTCAGGTAGGGTAGACAGAGCAGGTGCGTTCAGGTAGGGTAGACAGAGCAGGTGAGTGCAGGTAGGGTAGACAGAGCAGGTGAGTACAGGTAGGGTAGACAGAGCAGGTGAGTACAGGTAGGGTAGACAGAGCAGGTGAGTACAGGTAGGGTAGACAGAGCAGGTGAGTACAGGTAGGGTATCACAGAGCAGGTGAGTACAGGTAGGGTAGACAGAGCAGGTGAGTGCAGGTAGGGTTGACAGAGCAGGTGAGTACAGGTAGGATTGACAGAGCAGGTGAGTACAGGTAGGGTGGACAGAGCAGGTGAGTACAGGTAGGGTTGACAGAGCAGGTGAGTGCAGGTAGGGTGGACAGAGCAGGTGAGTACAGGTAGGGTGGACAGAGCAGGTGAGTACAGGTAGGGTAGACAGAGCAGGTGAGTGCAGGTAGGGTTGACAGAGCAGGTGAGTGCAGGTAGGGTTGACAGAGCAGGTGAGTGCAGGTAGGGTTAACAGAGCAGGTGAGTGCAGGTAGGGTTAACAGAGCAGGTGAGTACAGGTAGGGTTAACAGAGCAGGTGAGTTCAGGTAGGGTAGACAGAGCAGGTGCGTTCAGGTAGGGTAGACAGAGCAGGTGAGTGCAGGTAGGGTAGACAGAGCAGGTGAGTACAGGTAGGGTAGACAGAGCAGGTGAGTACAGGTAGGGTAGACAGAGCAGGTGAGTACAGGTAGGGTAGACAGAGCAGGTGAGTACAGGTAGGGTATCACAGAGCAGGTGAGTACAGGTAGGGTAGACAGAGCAGGTGAGTGCAGGTAGGGTTGACAGAGCAGGTGAGTACAGGTAGGGTTGACAGAGCAGGTGAGTACAGGTAGGGTGGACAGAGCAGGTGAGTACAGGTAGGGTTGACAGAGCAGGTGAGTACAGGTAGGGTGGACAGAGCAGGTGAGTACAGGTAGGGTTGACAGAGCAGGTGAGTGCAGGTAGGGTTGACAGAGCAGGTGAGTACAGGTAGGTTAGACAGGGCAGGTGAGTACAGGTAGGGTGGACAGAGCAGGTGAGTACAGGTAGGGTTGACAGAGCAGGTGAGTGCAGGTAGGGTAGACAGAGCAGGTGAGTGCAGGTAGGGTAGACAGAGCAGGTGAGTACAGGTAGGGTGGACAGAGCAGGTGAGTACAGGTAGGGTAGACAGAGCAGGTGAGTACAGGTAGGGTAGACAGAGCAGGTGAGTACAGGTAGGGTAGACAGAGCAGGTGAGTACAGGTAGGGTAGACAGAGCAGGTGAGTACAGGTAGGGTAGACAGAGCAGGTGAGTGCAGGTAGGGTGGACAGAGCAGGTGAGTGCAGGTAGGGTGGACAGAGCAGGTGAGAGCAGGTAGGGTAGACAGAGCAGGTGAGTGCAGGTAGGGTGGACAGGGCAGGTGAGTGCAGGTAGGGTAAACAGAGCAGGTGAGTACAGGTAGGGTAGACAGAGCAGGTGAGTGCAGGTAGGGTAGACTGAGCAGGTGAGTGCAGGTAGGGTAGACAGAGCAGGTGAGTACAGGTAGGGTTGACAGAGCAGGTGAGTGCAGGTAGGGTAGACAGAGCAGGTGAGTTCAGGTAGGGTAGACAGAGCAGGTGAGTGCAGGTAGGGTTAACAGAGCAGGTGAGTACAGGTAGGGTAGACAGAGCAGGTGAGTGCAGGTAGGGTAGACAGAGCAGGTGAGTGCAGGTAGGGTAGACAGAGCAGGTGAGTGCAGGTAGGGTTAACAGAGCAGGTGAGTACAGGTAGGGTACTAATCCTAGGACCCAAGACTATTCTGAATGTATAACTCCTCAGGCAAATGTGGCTTTCCAAGGACAGGACTCCAGTTCTCCTTCAGATGAATCACTTCCATTCAGTCCCCAGAACAGTTGACTATTATACCAGACTGTACATTATAATACCATCCTTCCATGTAGAAAGACTATGTGCATCTGCACTGTGCATAATACATTAATACCATACTTCCACAAAGCCAATGAGTGTCTCTATCTATAATCCATCTCCATCTAAGTTATTTGGAGACTGACTGATATGTAACTGAGTAGTTGTTCTGCATGACTTAATGGTCTTTTGGTGGCTTGCCGCTGGTTAAGGGACAGTGAGCATCAGTTACGTGGTGGCTGGGACTTGGCGGGAGGAGGGTGCCCCTGGAGAGGGGGTGTGAAGGGGGGATTCTGTGAGCACCGTCCAGGGGCGGGAGGCTGACTCTCAGGGGCACAGTCGGCTGCAGCTGTCCTCTGAGCTGGTTTATGGCTGCAGATGGGCAGAAGTGAGTGGTGGAGCACAGCATGGCTCTGTCATATCCCCCCCTGCCGCTTTCTTCTGGCAGAGACACAGGGTATGAGCCCACCATACCACAAGTGAATCCAAAGGCCTTGGGGCAGCCATGTCCAGTGTGCATGTGTGCATGTTTTGCGTGCATGCATGCGGGCATGTGTGTGTGTGTGTGTATGTGTATGTGTGTGTGTGACACTCCCGCGTTGCAGTCATGAGGTTGGCTCAATGGTTGTGTTGATCCACTCTCCACGGAGGGTGTGAGGGTGTTGTGGGGGCGAATGGGTGACCAATGAACACACTGTCTTTTTGTATGGGTCGCTACTGGACATGCTGGGATTTGTAACGCAATATGCATTTCACTCATTTGATTGGCAAGTGAGGCTGGACTTCCTTTTGATTCATCATGACCTGTTTGATTAGTGTGAGGGTTAGGATTGGTGGAATTAGTGGGAGTGGTGATGCAGAAGGTGGGAGTGCACTTTTCTGTCATATAGTGTGGAAAGAAGAGGGAGGGAGAGAGAGAGAGAGGGAGAGCACTGTTTACATATTGTGGTATTATATTCATGTTTTACTGCAAATTACACATACTTTTTACACCCTGCTGAAAAAAACTGCATAGTCCAGCATAGGCTAGTCATGCTGGTCACCATCCTTTTCTGTGTTTTTGTTGGTCACCTGTCTTGGCTGTGTTTTTGCTGGTCACCAGTCTTGTCTGTGTTTTTGCTGGTCACCATCCTTTTCTGTGTTTTTGCTGGTCACCAGTCTTGGCTGTATTTTTGCTGGTCACCTGTCTTGGCTGTGTTTTTGTTGTTCACCAGTCTTGTCTGTGTTTTTGCTGGTCACCATCCTTTTCTGTGTTTTTGCTGGTCACCAGTCTTGTCTGTGTTTTTGCTGGTCACCATCCTTTTCTGTGTTTTTGCTGGTCACCAGTCTTGTCTGTGTTTTTGCTGGTCACCATCGTTTTCTGTGTTTTTGCTGGTCACCAGTCTTGTCTGTGTTTTTGCTGGTCACCATCCTTTTCTGTGTTTTTGCTGGTCACCAGTCTTGGCTGTATTTTTGCTGGTCACCTGTCTTGGCTGTGTTTTTGCTGGTCACCAGCCTTGTCTGTATTTTTGTTGGTCACCAGTCTTGGCTGAGTTTTTGCTGGTCACCAGTCTTTCGCTGTGTTTTGGACAGTGTTGACCAACATACCAGCATAAGCTGGTCACCAGTGTACTAGTATATGTTGGTCACCAGTGTACTAGTATATGTTGGTCACCAGTGTACCAGCATCAAGGTGCTTCATTATTTAAGACATTACATTACATACAATTAACTGCCAGAATAAAGGAACCACCAGCATAATGTCTTAATAGGGCGTTGGGCCACGACCAGCCGTCAGAACAGCTTGCAACACCACTCTCCCAAGAGATATACCATCATTTGGTGTTTTGCTGATGGTAGTCAGAAAACACTGTCTCAGGCAGTGCTCCAGAATCTCCTATAAGTGTTGAGAGTTGGTGACTGACTGACTGACTGACTGACTGACTGACTGACACACACACACACACACACACACACACACACACACACACACACACACACACACACGCGCGCGCGGGAAACATACTATATAGATGACTGAGTATAATAGGACGTTAATTGCTTAATTATCTCAGGAACCACACCTGTGAGGGAACACCTGCTTTCAAAATACTTTATATTCCTCATTTACTCGGGTTTCCTTTATTTTTTGCAGTTACCTGTATATCACAAGGCCTTACTTCGAGGGCCTAGTTTTTCCCTAATAGAGTGGCCACATCGGGCCTGCAAGTCACGTTATGCTTCCAGTCATTGCACTAATGCTAGTTAGCATTGGCTCGTGAAACTACCTCTAACTTCCTTCATACTAAAAATTATATCCACGATGGTATCTCTTGTAGCTAATGGGATTCAGAAAAATCCCCCAAAAATATTTTCAAAATTAGATATTATAATTTTTTGTGGACCCCCAACAGCGCAGACCCCAGTTTGAAAACCCCTGAGCTAGACCATTCTGGACCAGCATCACCAGCATAAACTGGTCCACAGCATCACCAGTATAAACTGGTCCACAGCATCACTAGCATAAACTGGTCCACAGCATCACCAGCATAAACTGGTCCACAGCGTCACCAGCATAAACTGGTCCACAGCATCACCAGCATAAACTGGTCCACAGCATCACCAGCATAAACTGGTCCACAGCATCACCAGCATAAACTGGTCCACAGCATCGCCAGCTGGTCAGCCAGTCTAACCAGCTAGACCATTCTGGACCAGCAAAACAAGGATCAAAACAAAAAAATGTAAAGTCCACAAATAAGAAAGTGGCTAGATCTGACCTATTATAGCAATCTCAGGAAGAAATCTTAGACATGTATTGATTGGTGGGGAGTTAAGATAAATGTTATTGTTTTCCCTAACAACAGTGGTGAAACTAACCAATACACATTTTAGTGCTGTTTTATTTCTTCATTCTGTGCTGCGACTCTTGCTGTATTTTTTTTTTTTTTACATGAGACCAGCTTGGCCAACATAGACCAGCATGAACCAGCTTGAAACGTAGACTGGTCTATGCTGTATTTTTCAGCAGGCCAGCTAGGGAGAGACAGTCTACATAACCTGCCTGTTATGAGAATATGGTTTCCTGAAAAACATGATCTCTAAGGATTTTTCGTTTTACTTGGCGCATTGATCAACAATTAGCTGTGGGCTGTTGTATTGATTTTCCACTGGGCGTGACAGAGGGTCAGGAGTGTTGAGGATGAAAACAACCACCAATCCTCCCGTCTTCTCTACCTGCTCCTCCTCAATTTTTAATGCACTACGCTGAAACAGCTCAAGGAAAAAACAACTGTGACTAATGTCACCATTCCTCTTGAATGATGGTCCCTCTGGAAATCCTGCCTCACACCACTCAGACCTCTCACAGGGAAGTGAAATACCTCTGAAATTCCTCTAGCTTCCAGGCTATTCCAGTCATTCACTCCACAACCTCCTTATCTCAAGGCCAAGTCATCACAATGTTCTGCGATAGGCGAGGTGCCGTCTATTAAGTCAGCTAAATAAATTGAATACAAACACCATTTCATGGGTGTGAAACAATGGATGCAGAGGAAGCAAGTGAGGGGAGGACGGCATGGAATGGAGTCAATGGCAGCGTTTCCAAAACTCGATCCTCTGGAGCCCAAGGGGTGCACGTTTTGGATTTTTGCCCTAACACTACACAGCTGAATAAAGTTATCAAAGCTTGATGATGAGTTAATTATTTTAATCATTTGTGTAGTGCTAGGGGCAAAACAAAACAAACGTTCACCCCTCAGGGTCCCGAGGACCGAGTTTGGGAAACCCTGAGTTAAAAGGACTGGTCCTAAACACATGGAAACTATGTGCTTGAGACCGTTCGTGTTTGACGTGTTTGAGACCATTCCATTTATTCTGATCCAGCCATTACTATGAGCCTGTTCTCGCCAGTTAAAGTGCCCTGAGATTACTGTGTGGAAGGGTTGGACAGACACATTCCTTCATTTATTAATGTCGCCTTGAAATGTCGATAAGGAAAGATGCGTTTATGCCGGCAGAAAGGAGAAAACATGGAAAATGAGTAATTCTGAGTTTTTAAATCTCTTGGGGCTTGTAGAATAGAATAGAATGTGAAAGTGTTTACTGATCGGTGGAGGCCACTGAGGGGAGGGCGGCACTAATAATGTCTGGAATGGTGTCCATGGAATGGCATCAAACACCTGGAAACCAATGTGTTTCATGTATTTGATACCATTCCACTGATTCTGCTCCAGTCACTACCACAAGCCCATCCTCCCCAATTAAGGTGCCACCAAACTCCTGTGTTAGTGATATATTAAAATCGCATCTCTCTATATTCAGAGTGCACACACTTCCCCATAATCCATTAGTGCTCTGTGTGCCCTATGAGCACAAGACGTTAAAAAGATTGAATACACATTTTTTTCAATATTTCTTGCTCACTGGGTTTCACAACACCCTCTGAATGGCACACGTACACAATCCATTCATGTCTCTCTCATCTCAAGGTTTACAAATCCTTCTTTAACCTGTCTCCTCCCATTCATCTACACTGATTCAAGTGGATTTAAACAAATCACATCCATCAGGGATCATAGCATTCACCTGGATTCACCTGGATTCACCTGGTCAGTCTATGTCATGGAAAGAGCAGGTGTCCTTAATGTTTTGTACAAGCGGTGTATGAATACAGCAAAATAAATCCCACCTTCATTATTTAATTTCACCCGTTTCATTTTGTTTCATTAAATGACATGTTACCACCACCCAATAACATGATTGCAATCTCCTGATTTGTTTCGGGGGAGGGGGGACACTCAACATAATGAGTGAACAAACTAATTATGGGGCAACATAATTTGTCTGTAATGGAGATAGTCTCCCCAACTATTCACACAGATGGGAAATACAAAACCGCCCAGATTATAGGGATTACCCAAATCAGACAAAGATTTCACGGACCCCACATTGTTGAATGACAGCAGGGGGTCTTGGAAGGCATAAGATTTCTTGTAATCGTTATCTCTCTGGGTCATCTTTAGGGAACAAACCATTGTGGTTCCTCTAGTCCCATATATCACTGTTGTTCCTCTAGTTCCATATATCACTGTTGTTCCTCTAGTTCCATATATCACTGTTGTTCCTCTAGTTCCATATACGTATCACTGTTGTTCCTCTAACCCCATATATCACTGTTGTTCCTCTAATGCCATATATCACTGTTGTTCCTCTAGTACCATATATCACTGTTGTTCCTCTAGTCCCATATATCACTGTTGTTCCTCTAACCCCATATATCACTGTTGTTCCTCTAATGCCATATATCACTGTTGTTCCTCTAGTTCCATATATCACTGTTGTTCCTCTAGTCCCATATATCACTGTTGTTCCTCTAGTCCCATATACGTATCACTGTTGTTCCTCTAACCCCATATATCACTGTTGTTCCACTAGTCCCATATATCACTGTTGTTCCTCTAATCCCATATATCACTGTTGTTCCTCTAGTCCCATATATCACTGTTGTTCCTCTAGTCCCATATATCACTATTGTTCCTCTAGTCACATATATCACTGTTGTTCCTCTAGTTCCATATATCACTGTTGTTCCTCAAGTCCCATATATCACTGTTGTTCCTCTAGTCCCATATATCACTGTTGTTCCTCTAGTCCCATATATCACTGTTGTTCCTCCAGTCCCATATATCACTGTTGTTCCTCTAGTCCCATATATCACTGTTGTTCCTCCAGTCCCATATATCACTATTGTTCCTCTAGTCACATATATCACTGTTGTTCCTCTAGTTCCATATATCACTGTTGTTCCTCAAGTCCCATATATCACTGTTGTTCCTCTAGTTCCATATATCACTGTTGTTCCTCTAGTTCCATATATCACTGTTGTTCCTCAAGTCCCATATATCACTGTTGTTCCTGAAGTCCCATATATCACTGTTGTTCCTCTAGTCCCATATATCACTGTTGTTCCTGTAGTCCCATATATCAATGTTGTTCCTCCAGTCCCATATATCACTGTTGTTCCTCTAGTCCCATATACGTATCACTGTTGTTCCTCTAGTCACATATATCACTGTTGTTCCTCTAGTCCCATTTATCACTGTTGTTCCTCTAGTCCCATATATCACTGTTGTTCCTCTAACCCCATATATCACTGTTGTTGCTCTAGTCACATATATCACTGTTGTTCCTCTAGTCACATATATCACTGTTGTTCCTCTAGTCCCATATATCACTGTTGTTCCTCCAGTCCCATATATCACTATTGTTCCTCTAGTCACATATATCACTGTTGTTCCTCTAGTTCCATATATCACTGTTGTTCCTCAAGTCCCATATATCACTGTTGTTCCTCTAGTTCCATATATCACTGTTGTTCCTCTAGTTCCATATATCACTGTTGTTCCTCAAGTCCCATATATCACTGTTGTTCCTGTAGTCCCATATATCAATGTTGTTCCTCCAGTCCCATATATCACTGTTGTTCCTCTAGTCCCATATACGTATCACTGTTGTTCCTCTAGTCACATATATCACTGTTGTTCCTCTAGTCCCATTTATCACTGTTGTTCCTCTAGTCCCATATATCACTGTTGTTCCTCTAACCCCATATATCACTGTTGTTGCTCTAGTCACATATATCACTGTTGTTCCTCTAGTCACATATATCACTGTTGTTCCTCTAGTCCCATATATCACTGTTGTTCCTCTAGTCCCATATATCACTGTTGTTCCTCTAGTCCCATATATCACTGTTGTTCCTCTAGTCCCATATATCACTGTTGTTCCTCTGGTCCTATATATCACTGTTGTTCCTCTAGTTCCATATATCACTGTTGTTCCTCTAGTTCCATATATCACTGTTGTTCCCCAAGTCCCATATATCACTGTTGTTCCTCTAGTCCCATATACCACTGTTGTTCCTCTAGTTCCATATATCACTGTTGTTCCTCTAGTCCCATATATCACTGTTGTTCCTCTAGTCCCATATATCACTGTTGTTCCTCTAGTCCCATATATCACTGTTGTTCCTCTAGTCCCATATATCACTGTTGTTCCTCTAGTTCCATATACGTATCACTGTTGTTCCTCTAACCCCATATATCACTGTTGTTCCTCTAGTTCCATATTTCACTGTTGTTCCTCTAGTCCCATATATCACTGTTGTTCCTCTAGTCCCATATATCACTGTTGTTCCTCTAGTTCCATATACGTATCACTGTTGTTCCTCTAACCCCATATATCACTGTGGTTCCTCTAGTCCCATTTTCACTGTTGTTCCTCTAGTCCCATTTATCACTGTTGTTCCTCTAGTCCCATATATCACTGTTGTTCCTCTAGTCCCATATATCACTGTTGTTCCTCTAGTCCCATATACGTATCACTGTTGTTCCTCTAGTCCCATATATCACTGTTGTTCCTCTAGTTCCATATACGTATCACTGTTGTTCCTCTAACCCCATATATCACTGTTGTTCCTCTAGTCCCATATATCACTGTTGTTCCTCTAACCCCATATATCACTGTTGTTCCTCTAGTTCCATATATCACTGTTGTTCCTCTAGTTCCATATATCACTGTTGTTCCTCTAGTCCCATATTTCACTGTTGTTCCTCTAACCCCATATATCACTGTTGTTCCTCTAGTCCCATATATCACTGTTGTTCCTCTAGTCCCATATATCACTGTTGTTCCTCTAACCCCATATATCACTGTTGTTCCTCTAGTCCCATATATCACTGTTGTTCCTCTAGTTCCATATATCACTGTTGTTCCTCAAGTCCCATATATCACTGTTGTTCCTCTAACCCCATATATCACTGTTGTTGCTCTAGTCACATATATCACTGTTGTTCCTCTAGTCCCATTTATCACTGTTGTTCCTCTAGTCCCATATATCACTGTTGTTCCTCTAACCCCATATATCACTGTTGTTCCTCCAGTCCCATATATCACTGTTGTTCCTCTAGTCCCATATATCACTGTTGTTCCTCTAGTCCCATATATCACTGTTGTTCCTCTAGTCCCATATATCACTGTTGTTCCTCTAGTTCCATATATCACTGTTGTTCTTCTAACCCCATATATCACTGTTGTTCCTCTAGTCCCATATATCACTGTTGTTCCTCTAGTCCCATATATCACTGTTGTTCCTCCAGTCCCATATATCACTGTTGTTCCTCTAGTCCCATATATCACTGTTGTTCCTCTAGTCCCATATATCACTGTTGTTCCTCTAGTCCCATATATCACTGTTGTTCCTCTAGTCCTATATATCACTGTTGTTCCTCTAGTTCCATATATCACTGTTGTTCCTCCAGTCCCATATATCACTGTTGTTCCTCTAGTCCCATATATCACTGTTGTTCCTCCAGTCCCATATATCACTGTTGTTCCTCTAGTCCCATATATCACTGTTGTTCCTCTAACCCCATATATCACTGTTGTTCCTCCAGTCCCATATATCACTGTTGTTCCTCTAGTCCCATATATCACTGTTGTTCCTCTAGTCCCATATACCACTGTTGTTCCTCTAGTTCCATATATCACTGTTGTTCTTCTAACCCCATATATCACTGTTGTTCCTCTAGTCCCATATACGTATCAGTGTTGTTCCTCTAACCCCATATATCACTGTTGTTCCTCTAGTCCCATATATCACTGTTGTTCCTCTAGTCCCATATATCACTGTTGTTCCTCTAGTCCCATATACGTATCACTGTTGTTCCTCTAGTCCCATATATCGCTGTTGTGCCTCTAGTTCCATATATCACTGTTGTTCCTCTAGTCCCATATATCACTGTTGTTCCTCTAGTCCCATATATCACTGTTGTTCCTCCAGTCCCATATATCACTGTTGTTCCTCTAGTCCCATATATCACTGTTGTTCCTCTAGTCCCATATATCACTGTTGTTCCTCCAGTCCCATATACCACTGTTGTTCCTCTAGTCCCATATATCACTGTTGTTCCTCCAGTCCCATATATCACTGTTGTTCCTCTAGTCCCCATATATCACTGTTGTTCCTATAGTCCCATATATCACTGTTGTTCCTCTAGTCCCATATATCACTGTTGTTCCTGTAGTCCCATATACGTATCACTGTTGTTCCTCCAGTCCCATATATCACTGTTGTTCCTCTAACCCCATATATCACTGTTGTTCCTCCAGTCCCATATATCACTGTTGTTCCTCTAGTCCCATATATCACTGTTGTTCCTCTAACCCCATATATCACTGTTGTTCCTCTAGTCCCATATATCACTGTTGTTCCTCCAGTCCCATATACCACTGTTGTTCCTCTAGTCCCATATATCACTGTTGTTCCTCCAGTCCCATATATAACTGTTGTTCCTCTAGTCCCATATATCACTGTTGTTCCTCTAGTCCCATATATCACTGTTGTTCCTCTAGTCCCATATATCACTGTTGTTCCTCTAGTCCCATATATCACGGTTGTTCCTATAGTCCTATATATCACTGTTGTTCCTCTAGTCCCATATATCACTGTTGTTCCTCTTGTCCCATATATCACTGTTGTTCCTCTAGTCCCATATATCACTGTTGTTCCTCTAGTCCCATATATCACTGTTGTTCCTCCAGTCCCATATATCACTGTTGTTCCTCTAGTCCCATATATCACTGTTGTTCCTCTAGTCCCATATATCACTGTTGTTCCTCTAGTCCCATATATCACTGTTGTTCCTCTAGTCCCATATATCACGGTTGTTCCTGTAGTCCTATATATCACGGTTGTTCCTCTAGTCCCATATATCACTGTTGTTCCTCTTGTCCCATATATCACTGTTGTTCCTCTAGTCCCATATATCACTGTTGTTCCTCTAGTCCCATATATCACTGTTGTTCCTCTAGTCCCATATATCACTGTTGTTCCTCTAGTCCCATTTATCACTGTTGTTCCTCCAGTCCCATATACCACTGTTGTTCCTCTAGTCCCATTTATCACTGTTGTTCCTCCAGTCCCATATATCACTGTTGTTCCTCCAGTCCCATATACCACTGTTGTTCCTCTAGTCCCATATATCACTGTTGTTCCTCTAGTCCCATATATCACTGTTGTTCCTCCAGTCCCATATATCACTGTTGTTCCTCCAGTCCCATATACCACTGTTGTTCCTCTAGTCCCATTTATCACTGTTGTTCCTCCAGTCCCATATATCACTGTTGTTCCTCTAGTCCCATATACCACTGTTGTTCCTCTAGTCCCATTTATCACTGTTGTTCCTCCAGTCCCATATATCACTGTTGTTCCTCTAGTCCCATATATCACTGTTGTTCCTCCAGTCCCATATATCACTGTTGTTCCTCCAGTCCCATATATCACTGTTGTTCCTCCAGTCCCATATACCACTGTTGTTCCTCTAGTCCCATTTATCACTGTTGTTCCTCCAGTCCCATATATCAGTCTGTATATGTGGTCCTGTCTTGGTGTGGTGTAGAGTCAGGGGAGGTCCATCCATACATGACAGAGTAGTTGGTTGATGCTCAGGTTATTAGTAGTGGATTGATACTCAGGTTATTTGTAGTTGGTTGATACTCAGGTTATTAGTAGTGGGTTGATACTCAGGTTATTAGTAGTGGGTTGATACTCAGGTTATTAGTAGTGGGTTGATACTCAGGTTATTAGTAGTGGGTTGATACTCAGGTTATTAGTAGTGGGTTGATACTCACGTTATTAGTAGTGGATTGATACTCAGGTTATTAGTAGTGGGTTGATACTCAGGTTATTAGTAGTGGATTGATACTCAGGTTATTAGTAGTGGGTTGATACTCAGGTTATTAGTAGTGGATTGATTCTCAGGTTATTAGTAGTGGATTGATACTCAGGTTATTAGTAGTGGATTGATGCTCAGGTTATTAGTAGTGGGTTGATACTCAGGTTATTAGTAGTGGATTGATACTCAGGTTATTAGTAGTGGGTTGATACTCAGGTTATTAGTAGTGGATTGATACTCAGGTTATTAGTAGTGGGTTGATACTCAGGTTATTAGTAGTGGATTGATGCTCAGGTTATTAGTAGTGGGTTGATACTCAGGTTATTGGTAGTGGGTTGATACTCAGGTTATTAGTAGTGGGTTGATACTCCGGTTATTAGTAGTGGGTTGATACTCAGGTTATTAGTAGTGGGTTGATACTCAGGTTATTAGTAGTGGGTTGATGCTCAGGTTATTAGTAGTGGGTTGATACTCCGGTTATTAGTAGTGGGTTGATACTCAGGTTATTAGTAGTGGGTTGATGCTCAGGTTATTAGTAGTGGGTTGATACTCCGGTTATTAGTAGTGGGTTGATACTCAGGTTATTAGTAGTGGGTTGATACTCAGGTTATTAGTAGTGGGTTGATACTCAGGTTATTATTAGTGGATTGATACTCAGGTTATTAGTAGTGGGTTGATACTCAGGTTATTAGTAGTGGGTTGTTACTCAGATTATTAGTAGTGGGTTGACACTCAGGTTATTAGTAGTGGGTTGATTCCCAGGTTATTAGTGAACACCAGTGAATGACAATGAGCTTCCAGAGCCGAGAAGCTGTAACAGTAGCAGAATAATATTTCTGCCTCTGACTATATTACCAGGGATGAAAAATCTGAACTCATCATGAGGGGCCGCAGTTGCTCGCAGATCTGAGTACCCACATCCGTACCCACACATGCAGTCAGAGCTGGCCCTAGCCTTTTGGGGGCTCTAAGTGACATTTTGTTGGGGGGGCCCGCCCTAAGTTACATTTTGTTGGGGGTAGTGGGTTGAGGGTACCCGCTCACCTTGCGAACAAAGCATTTTAGTGCCCCTTTTCTTGATAGTGCAGAGAAAACATTTAAGTTTAGAGTTAATTTCCTGCAATTCTACACATTTTGCCATGGAGCGTAGAGAAGATTTTGCAGTTCAATAACTAATTCCATGCAATTACACAAATGTTTCCATGGGGTGGAGAGAAAAATTGGCAGTTTTAGAGCTAATTTCCTGCAATTGTACTAATTTTGCTATAGGGTGGAGAGAAATGTTTGCAGTTTCGAATATGATATCTGAGTTAGAGTGACTAACAAAATTAATGGGAGCCACCCCCGGTCTGTAATTTTACCATGATTATTACAAGTTTAGAAACTGTAGCTGGCTAGACTAACTTACCAATCTTAAAAATGTTACCTGAGATGCGCTAATTGAGTGACTGTCAGTGACTGACATAACAAGAAGAAAACTACTGATGAACAACCAAATTTCAAAATTGCACCTTGTGTATTCTACTATTCTAACTCTCAACATTTGAGACTCAGACTGACTTTCATTTTTATTTTATTTGTGTCAATAATCCGCGGGCCTTTTCTTCCTTATTTTTTTTAAGGGGGGGGGGGCGGGCTAGTTGCCCATCCCTGGACTATACAATAGGACTATTGTAAGGGTGCTATGACATATTAGTGAGTGACCATATCAGGGTTGCCTTGCCAGCAGTTTACTATTGCTGAGTTATTTCCTCAGTAAAAAAAAAAGAAAAAACAGGTCAGCTTTCTGTCCATGACTCATTGGCTGAGTGACTCACTCAGCTGGTTGGTCAAACTACCTCCACCCAACAAGGGTTGGCCTGGTAACCAACTACATAGGATGGATATGGGCGTGGTCAGCAGATTGGAGGTTCTGACTAGAGGGAGCATAGCTACGACCAGAAGTTGCTATTTCGTAGCAGGTTAGGAGAATTTACGCAGAAGGTTAGGATCATTAACTTGGCAGGTTAGGAGAAGGTTAGGATTAGGGTTGGTTATTTGACAACACACAGATAAGGCAAGGTGAAACTCCACGTATTCCGGACTAAGTTATTCTACCTAGGTGGAGAGAAACTAATGCTATATTGCTATGTTCCTCTGCACCTTTCTGGAAAAACAGAGACTTTCACATACTGTGGTTATTTCAATAGGGAGGTAAGAGAAGGAAGTTGTGTGTATTTATATATCAGATCCTGGTTTGATGAGGAATGCTTACTTAAACCTCTTGGCCCTTTGGGAACATTGGGCTTCTACCATGGCTCTCCACCTCAGTCTCTTCTGTGAGAAGGCTTTTGCCTCTAGCCAGGAGATCCCCGCTTTACTCAGTGGAGCGTCTCCACTTGTTTTTTGGCCTTCCCTGCCTGAACATATTACTTAGAACCTTTGTATCAATATGTGACAAGTACATGAACATTGAACTCAGCAAAACAAACCACACCTCTGAAGTAAATAGTCCCAACAACAGGGCAATATCATGCAAATTCTCAGGGTGCAAAGTGTTTGGATTGGATGAATTGCACAAGGGGTAAGGGGTAGAGTCATGGGTAATAACTCAGCCAAAGGAGAGAGAGGGCCAAGGGATGAATGAATCATCCTAGGTAATATATATATATTTTTAAAGATCAGAGACAATGGTCACATTCTGCCTCTCTGGGGAAATGAAATGATGCCTACACTCAGATAATGTTCTTTTTTTTTAAGAGCAAGTCGATGAGAACATGTGGAAAGAGGTTAGCCTGGTCCCTGATGTGTTTGTGCTATCATCAACTTGCCATGACAATGAGAGACAATGGGTTGACAAGATAGAACAAAGATCTGGGACCTGGCTAGAAAGAGGTTGCTCTGTTTACCACTTTCCCACTTTTTTTGTTTGTTGTTGTTATATGCTACATACAGCTTCTGAGAAAATGCCGAACATCTATTCTATCATGCTGTACCCATGCAGATGGCGATTAACAAACGGAATAAACATCTACTCCAATATTGTTACACCCTGAGTGAGTTAATATGTAACCAACAGGTGTCTTTATTCTGTACACAACATTTATTGTAATAGGCGTCACACTGGTCTGACCTGCCACCAGAATTTATGCTAGTTCAATCACATGCATTAAATGTCTCCAAATATGGCGACCTCTATTTTCTAATAAAGTGGAGCTAAATAGGCTAGTTTGGGATCTCAGACTTGTTTGTTGTAAAATAAGTAACATTGCAAACGGACTAATTGTAGACTGACTAACTGTCTAACACAAATTAAATGTCACTATTGCATGCTTTCAATCTTAAATATCTGACAAATTATCGCACAAGAATCTGACGAGGATCATTGATGATATATATATGCCATCAATTGAATAGAAATTCCAATGACATACTTTGATTCATAAAGGACATCGTGGCGGGAAAAGAAGGACTATGTCATATGAAAAAATTAAGTCTGTCACTGGTCAGAAGGAGCATATGGCTTGTGTAAAATACCACATAAGATTGACTTACAAAACGATTTAAAAAAAAAAAAAATTCAGCATATTGACAAATTTGTAAAAATATAAAAATAAAATAGATACCACACCGTACAAATCATTCTTAGGAACACTCGTTTTATTCATCCGCGACAACCGACGATTTGCAATAAAGTTCAGCCTAACAACGACTGGGCG
Organism: Salmo salar; assembly: GCF_965601325.2. Lineage (NCBI taxonomy): Eukaryota > Metazoa > Chordata > Actinopteri > Salmoniformes > Salmonidae > Salmo > Salmo salar. The sequence continues at coordinate 52,876,765 of NC_138306.1, read as the reverse complement.
GAGTGATTTATTGAAGGACTACACCCAACCCGTTTGCTGTGAGGCTTCTCTTCTTCAGACCCAGAAGAAAGCGGGGACGTGACGGAGCTGGGGAATTGTTGGGAGACTACAAAATCACCGAAAATACAGCTTATAATACCATCACTGTTGCTCCAGCGTACCTGTCACATATATATTTTTTTTATTAAATATATATATCCACATTTGAACTAATACGCAAGTATGTCCTGGCAAGGCTACGTGGATAACCTGATGGCCGATGGCAGCTGCCAGGACTCCGCCATTGTTGGGTATACGGACGCCAAATATGTCTGGGCATCGTTTCCCGGTGGTACATTTGTTAACATAACGGTAAGGACATTTTTTTTAAAATAATAATTTAAAAGACTAATCTACGAACTCGGTAAATGCCGGTATTTTAGTCTGTTTAAATATGGGAGTTGGGCCCTGCCTAAAGGGGAAAGCCCCAGACGGAACGGGCTCTAGACAGGCAGCATGTGTTAGCTAGTTACGCTAGCGAGTTAACTAACACATGCTATCCGGTGTTTTTCGGTAGAGTTATTAAGACTTGTCACATGGTTATTTGAAATATCAGTGAATAGGTTTAGGACCACAAACTATATTAAATTTAGTTGTGGTCTAGCAAGTTAACTGTTAACGTTAACCAGCTGACTGACACATTTAACTAGTTATCAACACATTAGCCAGGCTATTTGGCGTCTGTTAGCATAGGTAACTCCCCACATTAAGCCTTAAAGTGTGCGTTAGGAAAACGTGTTACCACAAATGTTAAATTGAAACCAGTTTCCCTGTTATGTCTAGCCGGCAATGCGGGCTTTGGGAGGAGCGGCGGTGAAAAATGGCACTCTCTCAGGTCATCCAGATCCGAAAGTGATTAGGCGAAGTTGGCGGATCATTGCGCTGCATTCATATGTTAAATGTACAATTGTAGACTCCGCGGAGTTCGTAAATGCATTTGTGAATCAGGCCCTCGCTGCAATGCTGCCGCCCCTTTTAATTTCCCAAGATGGCGCCGCCTCTGCCTGCTTTTATTCATTTTTTTGACCCTTCCAGTCTACGCAAGTAATCGTATGGGAACTTAAATTATATGCACCAGCTCGAAGCACATTGGTCGTTGTACAACAATATACTATTAGTTTGGACGTTTTTTTTTTTAAGCTAACATTGCATTATTCCTGGTCATTCATGAACCCTCCATTTTGTTAGTTAGCAAGCATGGAAATTAACTATTTTAGCAAGGATTGCCTGTGTTGTCAATTTCCAGATTGCAGCATTTAAATAAACGCGCGTACAGGAGGACATTTCTTCCGTAGTTTCCGTCGGGATCGTAGTTGGATGCATGCTAGCTCAATAAAACATGTTTTAGCTACCAAACGTTGACTATCTTTCTAGCCAGGATGGGACTGCGGCAGGATGTATGATTCCACACTCCAATTGAAATTCGCTGGTCCTGTATCGATATCCGTGTGTAATGGGGGTTAATTTTCAGTGAGCTGCTTCCTTGTCAGTATTCTAGTTAGCTGCTTTGCTAAGCTTTGGCTAGACAGTTAATCATTAGCTGGTTGGTACCCTGGGCACATTCTCATGGATGTGAAATGAACGACTTGGCACTTGCTCTGTTAAGCATATGGTCAAATGTTACAGGTTGTAGGCAAACTGTCAGTTGTCCTGTATATTGCCTCGGTGGACAGCGTTGCTCTGGTTTCAGTTAACCTCAAGGCCGTCACTGTAAATAAGAATTTGTTCTTAACTGACTTGCCTAGTTAAATAAAGGTAATAAAAAAAGTAACCTCTAGTGTTTTAGACTGACTTACAGGAGGAGGCCAGCTAGGGATGGTCTAATCTCCTAAAATACGATTCGATCAAACATGCAAAACGAAGGGGTTGCATAGTCTTAACAGTTAGTAGGTAGGTAGCCTGGCAGGGCAGGAGCGTTGGGCCAGTAACCGAAAGGTTGCTTGGTTGAATCCCCGAGCTGACAGTAAAAACCTGCCATTCTGCCCCTGAGCAATGTAGTTAACCCACTGTTCCCCAGCACCCAAAGACGTGGATGTGGATTAAGGCAGCCCCCCACACCGCTCTGATTCAGAGGGGTTTGGTTAAATGCGGAACACGCATTTCAGTTGAATGCATTGTTGTACAACTGACTTAGGTATCCCCCTTTCCCTTAGTACTGTATTAGTGTTGAAATCTAACTAGTCTTTTGACCAGCTAGAGCTACTTACTAACTGTGCCAAGGTATGGTCTACTGAGAATGCATAAATATTCAACAAACCACATGAGGAATCTGGACACTGTCCTATCAGAGCTGAGTAAGATGGTTACAATGTGTCAGTCTCTATCACAAGGTACCCTGAACAAATCATTTGGCATGTTTCTTTGTGCTTGGTAGGACAAATGTGACCTGCAATACTTATGAAATGAACTGGACAACAGCGACTCCAAACATTGCCTAAATTATTTCCAAAGTCAGACTGCATTTGACTGCCAAATAAGGCTCTCAGGAATTTTTATTTAGCTGAGTCCTACTATTTTACACAGTGTATTTGAGGAAATCAGGCTGTAACATTGGCCCTTATCTTATCGGTAGTGGAATAATGAATATTATTTTTTGCTAATGAAAATGAATGGCTTTCAAACTTTACATGGTCATCCATAGGTTGACGAAATCGACATCATTGTAGGTAAGGACCGAGAAGCGTTCTTCTGTGGTGGGCTGACCCTAGGCCAAAAGAAATGCTCTGTCATCAGAGACAGCCTCCACGCCGACGGGGACTGGACAATGGACATCAGGACAAAGAGTCAAGGAGGAGAGCCCACATACAACGTTTCCATAGGCAAAGCCGGCAAAGGTAGTGTCCATCCCATTTCTTCACTGCTCACTCAAACATTAAACGCTGTAGTTTGCTGTGCATGTACAATATACTGGTATTCACATTTCCTCTCACTATATATGTATTTAAGAGACTTGTGCAATTAAAACTTGACACGTTAAATTATCAACCGTTTGATGCATGTGCCAATTTGCTGCGTCATTCCCTAGATGGGCTTAAAATTGTATAAATGATGACACAACTGAAATGTGGAAAGCTTTCTTAGTCTTGATATATTGATGTCATTATGTGAAGCACATAACCTACCTTTTAATGCATTACCTCCAACTATTGTCTGTGGGGGGGGTGGAGGGTGTTATTAAGGTTCATGCAGTATAATGGTTTTTAACTTGTCCAGGGAGGGTTTCGTTTAGAGGGGAAAGTTCAATTTCAAGTATTTTTTTATTTTTCAGGTCAACAAAGCCAATCAAGTACAAATGTTGGAAATAAGTGTTAGTTTTGTATCAGATCTGATTCGAGCACACTAACTGCTAGCCAGTCAAATGATCCACCAATTCCATGTTGGTCTGACCAATTTTGAAGGCGAGGTGGTCATTTGAAAAACACTGTGCCTGTGAGTTGGGCCTTTTCCAGTCTCTATTCTCCCAGGTCCCCTAGCAGGATTAAGTCCATAACTCCCCCGACTTGTAATTCACAGGTGGGAGGTTTTCTGTCGCTGGGCATGCGTAACCCCTATCCCTCTAATTGACACACCTTTCTCCTCACATCAAGTCTAAAGTGTCCAGTTTAAGTTATCCCCACCCCATCACATGGTAAACCTAGTCCCCTTCAGATAGTGGTACTGAAGGATTTTGCTTCGGTTCATATGTATTGAGGTACTGCAAGCATGCTGTATTGTGTTAATGTAGGTGTCAGTGAGTTAAAGCATTCCCTTTCTCATTCCTCCTTACTGCTGGCATGCCATGTAGACTCAGTTGGATAAGTAGAGGATAAAGGAAAGGCTTAAGACCAGGGCGTTTTCTTTCTAATTTACAACATTTGTCATTGCTGCCTTCCCCCTTTAACTTTTTATTTTTTTATTTTTTTAACTCTTCCTCGGTTTAGAAACTGAGCCATTTGTGGTCAGCTGTTGCTTACTGCAGTTAATGTCAAGGCTTCCAAAATGGGTAAAGACACCATTTATGGACTTTGTTAACATAGGGGAATGATTCAGACATTCCTCTTATTAGTTCAGAAGAGTAGGAAGGTTAATGTTGGCGTACAGTAAAATAGGCTAATGGACTTTATTGGAATCGTCGGCGCTATTGCATCACTTTAGTGTCCGCTTTGCATGTTTTTCTTCTCCCTGTCCAAGGCCAGAAGCTTTAATAAAGTGAATGCTTGCATATTGGCTATGGGTGGGAGCCTCTTCCTGTCTTCCTTCGTACTATAACCACCTGCTTGTGTTGATTGGACTGTTTTCTTGAACTTTAATTTGTTTGTTTTTAAGATCTCCCAACTTCACATTCTCTAAATTTCCCTTGTCTCGTTTTATTTTTTTCTATTTTTTTTCTCAGTCTTGGTTCTTATAATGGGCAAAGAAGGGGTCAATGGAGGTGGATTGAATAAGAAGGCATATGTAATGGCAAAATATTTGAGGGATTCTCTGTTCTAGTCTTGACTTAGCCTTAGTGTTGTAGTTGAGGGAAGGTTATTTTCAAGCAGTCCTAATTAAAATACTTCCTGGAAGGGTTAGTAGCAGTACAGGGTCACATGGTTAAGACCCTGACGTCAACAATGTAGCCTCCCACCACCAACACATCTGTTAATTTCTGCTCTTGTTTTTTTTCCCCCTTTGTGTATTTCAGCGTTGGTTTTAGTCATGGGGAAGGAAGGTGTCCATGGAGGACAGCTCAACAAGAAAGCGTATACAATGGCTGACTACCTGAGGAAGTCTGGATACTAAAGCAGCATCGGCCCAGCCACCTAGCAGTTCACCCATAACACACTCTTCCAGTTTTAGTTGGTAGTTGCTTGCTTTTCTCCCCAGACCCTCCTATTGTCCCCCCCCCCCCTTTTTGTTTTTTTCCCCCCTTTTCTCTTGTTCTTTCCCAGTCATCTTGATGCATTCACACTGTACTCAATTCCATTCTAGCACTGTTGCACCATAGTTACAAAAAAAATGAGCATGTTGTTAACAGGACATTGTGACAAATCTATACTTGTAAAAAAAAAAACTGAAAAAAAAAACTTGCACCATTCTGGCCAATGCTCCGTGGAAAAATATAATAATAAAAAAAAACTCTAATAAAGTGAAGGAAACCTAAATTGATGAACTGACATTTCGTGTGATGGTGCCCCGGAAGTTCACTCTTGAGCAGCCGATGCCTTTGGAGCACTTGAGCTGTAACCAAGCTCATTGTCTTCCTTTTCTAGAGCATGTTTTTGGGGGCGGTGGGGGCCGCATGCATATCTTTGAGCCTACTGAAATCCTGTTGTTCCCTCTGCCCCCTCCCTGTAACTCCTGCCAAATGTCTGTAGCTCCTTCCCCCTCTTCCTGTTTGTCCATAGGTGACACTACATCAGTACACGGAAGGAACACTCATCCATTAACCAATCACTACACCCTAAACTCCCCTTTATCTCCCTCTCTGAGCCACACTACTCTGTACCGGATGGGGTTTTTTTTGGGGGGGGGGGGGGGGGGGGTTGCGCTTCAATGCAGTCATGGCAGACTATCAGTTTTGGTATTGATTGAGTCAGAAGGCAAAATCGACATTGTTGATGCAGGCAGAATCTCTTCCATGTCCTCTTCATGACCACCTTGACTACATGAACCCCCATCATGGACATTCCATCGTTACAATGGCTCAGACACTTAAAACTGTTTGCCAGTTCCTGTAATACATTTCCTTGTTTTTTTTTTAAAGGCTGCCATTTTGGACAGTAGATATATATCCAGTTTGACATTTTTCATAGGACCAATTTTAGTCACAGCTTTGGGTATATATACAATCGCTCTAAATCATTGTGAAGGATGCCTTCTAGCCTCATCTTTCCCACTGAAGGCAAAACAACACTAATGTAAAACCACATCGTTCTGTTGAAGGCAAACGGGAGGGAGGGTTTGCTGTGGATGAAATCGAGCAGTCAACATTTGTAAACTTCATATTTTTTTTTTATTAAAGAAATGAATTACAGCATTTCTAAACCCATGCTGTGTGAAGAAATGACTGTGGAATAAATGGCCTTGTACTCGTGTTCAACTAAGATATGGTATCAAACTTTCTTTTCAAGCTCTGTACTTAATGTAATGTCCAATTTGAAAAGACCCTAAAAAAATAAAGTAGGAATTACACAATTTAAATGGGAGATGGGCTTGGTTGGAATAAGAACTCTTTGTCTTGTGGAAACTTGTATACCAAAGTTGTGTATCCTGTACCATAATGTTGAAACATCGATTTCTATTGTATGATGGATTTTTAACAGCTGCCCAGGAAGGAGTCATTTCATTGGCACTTTTTTTTTTCTCTCATTTTTTTCCTTTCTCATCAGTGCCAATGTTCAGGCCTTGTGGGATATGTGTACGACTTAACCTTCATTTGCTGAGTTTCTTTCCCGACACTCCTTTTTCTAACACTTGGGATACAGTCTCTTAACACTTCATATGCATAAACCAAGAAATGCCATAAATTAATTTATCACCTTGTTTACAGACAGATCAAATAAATAAATTCCAAGCAGATTGATTTTGTGCTTGTTTTTCCAGTTGAACTCTACTCTCTATTTGGCGTGGGACCTTAGCTCTGGGGGGAAAGGATTTTTGAGCCAGAGCAGCAGTTTTCAGAAGGCAATCAGGTGGTTCTTGCCATCCTAGCCTGGAGCTCAATAGTTCAGCTGAGATGCTCTTTGTTAATCTCTCCCCCCCCCCTAAAAAGTTGTTGGGAAACATGGAGGAAGTGTTCCTTAGTAGACGCATGAGGGTGTGTGGCACAGTTACGCCTGGGAATCCCCAGCATGATGGGGGGATATAGCTAAAATATACGTGGCCATCAGCTGCGAAGTACAGCTTTAGTTTCTTTTTACTTTGGGTGTTTTATTGTATTTTTTTATATAGGCTAGTCTAAACTGAAGCTTTGGTCTGACCTTTTTGTATCAGCATAGAATTAGTGTAGCAATGTATAACCATTTGAACAGGGGTGTGAAACTAGGCACAGGCTGCGATGCAATCCGACTGCAGGTTTTAAAGGCAATGTGATCTCTGCGAAAGGGGGTTACACATTGCCTTTTCAATGACTCATTACAACCTGTGGTTGGGAGTGAATCTCTTAATTCAGGGTAGAGCGCATGTTCCTCTTCACTGTACTGATAGTTATATATTACAACCCTTTTGATTTTTGTGGACTTGATATGTCTAAATGTGTTTCTGATCGAAGTAACCAAACTAGGAATGTAGAGTAATGTCACTGCAACAACTTGACATGTGATCCGTCTTCAGCGTCTCCCATTTAAAAAAAATACAGCTTTCTCATAAAGGGTGTAGTCCACGACTTGGCAAGTATCAGACAATTGGAACAGGCTTTTCCCCTCATGTAACCTGCATCAATTGGACATAATACAGCAGATTTTTTTTCAAAGCTGACGTCGAAGTAATTTGTCTGGTTATGTCACGGGGAGAGATCTAGGCCACCATGTAGCCTGTTACCTACAAGTCTGATCAAAGAGACTGGGTTTCAGAAACCATTGTCCTGGCTGCAGTGTGCGCTGTAACATTGAAGATTTTAATGGTTTACTGATCCTCTCTCAATACCTCTCCTGATCAATCATTAAAATGCTGTACAACCTTAGCCCTGTTTATACTTAGTGCTAACATGAGTCCTTTGTCCTGGTCTTGTCTACATTCTGATTGTATACACATGGTATTAAAATGGTTTCTGTCCACTGTCTGCACTGTGACTAGATTTCCTGGGCTCTTTAATGCACATTTTAACAGCTGGTCTTTCAAAATATTTATTTTAAGACCCATTGTAATCCGTCACTGGTGCCACCTGTCTATGACTAGAGTGTGGAATAATACATTAAATGACTTCTCTGTCCAGATCTGTCTACACCTGTAAGATATCCAGACATAATGCGTGTTTGACTACCCTCTCGAGGTGTTCAGAATGATCTGCTGACAATGTATCTGTCAATGTGGGTACAAACAGAATATGGACAAGATCAGCACAAAGGATCCAGGTGAGAACAGGACTCATCACAATGAACACAATAACAGGCTGTGTGCCATAATGAGAACTCTTGAAATGGATGGAGGGCATCAGCATTCTGTTGACAAACATGTTTTTTTGTTTATTGAAGTGAAATTAGATTGCATGTAGACACTGGTGAGACATGGTACAAGACATATCAAATAAAAAGGAAAGGCAACAGGACTTAACATAAAACACTTCATGTTAGGGAAAAAAATATAAACGCAACATGCAACAATTTCAAAGATTTGACTGACTTGGTTCATATGTAAATCAGTAAATTGAAATAAATTCATTAGGCCCTAATCTATGGATTTCACATGGCTGGGGCTCAGCCAATCAGAATGAGTTTTTCCCCCTACAAAGGAGCTTTACTACAGACATAAATACTCCTCGGCACCCCTACCCCCCCAGCCGATCCCGCAGGTGAAGAAGTCAGGTGTGGAGGTCCTGGGCTGGCGTCGTTACACGTCGTCTGTGGTTGGGAGGCCGGTTGGACGTACTGCAAAATTCTCTAAAATGAAGTTGGAGGCAGCTTATTGTAGAGAAATGAACATTAAATGATCATGCTGTTTAATCAGCTTCTTGATATGCCACACCTGTCAGGTGGGTTGATGGATAATCTTGGCAAAGGAGAAATGCTCACTCACAGGTATGTAAACAAATGTGCACAAAACATACATTTTTTTTTAGTGCGTATGAAACATTTCTAGGATTTGTTTATTTCAGGTCATGAAACATGGGACCAACACTTTACATGTTGCGTTTTATATTTTAGTTCTGTATACTTGTAGAACTACCTATTTACAGTATTGAAATGATATGACACCAAATACATGTTGCAAGACTCATCCACCAATGATGTCTTGTATTTCAGGGAATTGATTTCTCTGGTATGTCTAGATTAAGCCAACAGGCTGCTTGTAGCAGTGTAGACGTGGGTATGAACAGAACTGTCTCCCAGCCCCATTCTGCTTGTATTACATATGACTTCTGAGGAAACGCATAACATTGGGCAAACAAACAACTTCCTTTGGCTGAATGCAGCACCACAAACAGTTTGTTTTCATTTTGCCTTTGCATTATCAACGTTCCAAATCGTACTTCTGACTCCATTATCTCTGGCTCGAGACCGATTGACAAAACCCTGTTCCCATGGCCTCATTTCTATATAGTCTTATGGAAAAAGGTCAGTTCAATCAATTTATAAAAGGCTGCTGCATAATACTTGAAGATATTTCTATACAAGCAGCAAGAATATATACAATATTAGAACTCCTCACCTTCTGATACAGAGGCATACAGATATGCAAGCTATCAAAATAATGTTTTAAGATGTTACGCATAGTGATCTATACATTATATATATATACACACAACGCATTCCTTCGTAGTTGGTGTTGAGCCCTTTCTCACGGTGATGAGTATAACCACAGTCTGAGGACGTCTGCGGTGTACTACCACCCCATACAGACTGAACTACAGTACAATACACTACAGTCTACTGACCGCAATGTTCCTGTGAAATCAATGTTGTCAGTTAGCCCAAAACACGCCATGACACTGCTCAGTAATCAGGTTAAACATACAACAATCTTATTATTATGGTGATTTGCATTCTAAACTTAAGAGATAAAAATTTATTTTTATTAAACGGGGACTTCAAAATTAAACACACAATCTCGGTTGCGCGTCCAGCGTGAGTCTCTGCCGCTGCAAGCCTGTAGGGTGAGTGGGGAGGGAGAGGCAGGGGAACCGGTGTCCTGTCCGTCAACTCAGGCCAACCAATCAGGCGCGTCGTGGTCATCGGGACGAGGCTCCTGCAGCTGGACCACCACCGTCTCAGTCTCCACGGTGACGTCCTCCTCGCTGTCGTCGCTGGTGTCTTCATACTCCGAGGACTCCTGATCAGGCTCGGAGCGAGAGGCCCCTGACATGGTGCCGAAGGAGTGGCCGCTGGTGGAGGCCAGGGAACGCAGCAGCGGGGTGCTCTCAGACACTTCGTTCTCCTCGGCCCCGCTGTCGCCCTCCGAGTCGGAGTCGGAGTCACCTGCAGAGGGGACCACCTTCTGCTTGCACACGGGACACGTCTTCTTGGTCTTGGTTAGCCAGGGGTCCACACATTTGCTGTGGTAAGCTACAGGGAGGGAGAGGAGAAACGACCTGGGTCATTACAATCATAGGCAGCATCATGTAGGTGTTTTACCCCGGATACAGATCACTAGGGTTGGAGATCATAAGGTTGAGTTCAAAAGTAAATCTGTTGATTTCCTCCCAATAAGTCATGAATTAATTCAAGTTCACAAAAGTCAAAATACGGACGTGACATTGAATTCTATTCAAGACGTTCCCTAAAGCTGAGCAGCGCCCGATGTCCAGGAGCTGGTGTGGTTCAGAGCTTAGACCAGCTTCCTATTAGTGAGCCAAATGGATGATTTTCTGGGATGATGCAGAAGCCGGGCTTGGCTCCAGGAGCAGCACGGGTATTCCCACTGAGATATCACATTCACATGACCTACTGGGTGTGTCTGTTGGGGGTAGAGGACAGTAGGTTGTTGGGGTAGAGGACAGTAGGTTGTTGGGGGTGTAGAGGACAGTAGGTTGTTGGGGGTAGAGGACAGTAGGTTGTTGGGGGTGTAGAGGACAGTAGGTTGTTGGGGGTAGAGGACAGTAGGTTGTTGGGGGTGTAGAGGACAGTAGGTTGTTGGGGGTGTAGAGGACAGTAGGTTGTTGGGGGTGTAGAGGACAGTAGGTTGTTGGGGGGGGTAGAGGACAGTAGGTTGTTGGGGGGGTAGAGGACAGTAGGTTGTTGGGGGTGTAGAGGACAGTAGGTTGTTGGGGGGGTAGAGGACAGTAGGTTGTTGGGGGGATAGAGGACAGTAGGTTGTTGGGGGGGGTAGAGGACAGTAGGTTGTTGGGGGGATAGAGGACAGTAGGTTGTTGGGGGGATAGAGGACAGTAGGTTGTTGGGGGGATAGAGGACAGTAGGTTGTTGGGGGTAGAGGACAGTAGGTTGTTGGGGGTAGAGGACAGTAGGTTGTTGGGGTAGAGGACAGTAGGTTGTTGGGGGTAGAGGACAGTGGGTTGTTGGGGGTGTAGAGAACAGTAGGTTGTTGGGGGTGTAGAGAACAGTAGGTTGTTGGGGGTGTAGAGGACAGTAGGTTGTTGGGGGTAGAGGACAGTAGGTTGTTGGGGGTAGAGGACAGTAGGTTGTTGGGGGTGTAGAGGGCAGTAGGTTGTTGGGGGTGTAGAGGACAGTAGGTTGTTGGGGGTGTAGAGGACAGTAGGTTGTTGGGGGTGTAGAGGACAGTAGGTTGTTGGGGGTGTAGAGGACAGTAGGTTGTTGGGGGTGTAGAGGACAGTAGGTTGTTGGGGGTGTAGAGAACAGTAGGTTGTTGGGGGTGTAGAGGACAGTAGGTTGTTGGGGGTAGAGGACAGTAGGTTGTTGGGGGTAGAGGACAGTAGGTTGTTGGGGGTGTAGAGGGCAGTAGGGTGTTGGGGGTGTAGAGGACTGTAGGTTGTTGGGGGTGTAGAGGACAGTAGGTTGTTGGGGGTGTAGAGGACAGTAGGTTGTTGGGGGTGTAGAGGACAGTAGGTTGTTGGGGGTGTAGAGGACAGTAGGTTGTTGGGGGTAGAGGACAGTAGGTTGTTGGGGGTAGAGGACAGTAGGTTGTTGGGGGTAGAGGACAGTAGGTTGTTGGGGGTAGAGGACAGTAGGTTGTTGGGGGTAGAGGACAGTAGGTTGTTGGGGTAGAGGACAGTGGGGTGTTGGGGTAGAGGACAGTAGGTTGTTGGGGTAGAGGACAGTAGGTTGTTGGGGGTAGAGGACAGTAGGTTGTTGGGGGTATGTGTTGGGGGGGATAGAGGACAGTTGGTTGTTGGGGTATGTGTTGGGGGGATAGAGGACAGTAGGTTGTTGGGGGTAGAGGACAGTAGGTTGTTGGGGGTAGAGGACAGTAGGTTGTTGGGGGTAGAGGACAGTAGGTTGTTGGGGGTAGAGGACAGTGGGTTGTTGGGGGTATGTGTTGGGGGGATAGAGGACAGTTGGTTGTTGGGGGTATGTGTTGGGGGTAGAGGACAGTAGGTTGTTGGGGGTAGAGGACAGTAGGTTGTTGGGGGTATGTGTTGGGGGGGTAGAGGACAGTTGGTTGTTGGGGGTATGTGTTGGGGGTAGAGGACAGTAGGTTGTTGGGGGTAGAGGACAGTAGGTTGTTGGGGGTATGTGTTGGGGGGGTAGAGGACAGTAGGTTGTTGGGGGTGTAGAGGACAGTAGGTTGTTGGGGGTGTAGAGGACAGTAGGTTGTCGGGGGTAGAGGACAGTGGGTTGTTGGGGGAAGAGGACAGTGGGTTGTTGGGGTAGAGGACAGTAGGTTGTTGGGGTAGAGGACAGTAGGTTGTTGGGGGTATGTGTTGGGGGGATAGAGGACAGTAGGTTGTTGGGGGTAAAGGACAGTAGGTTGTTGGGGGTAGAGAACAGTAGGTTGTTGGGGGTATGTGTTGGGGGGATAGAGGACAGTTGGTTGTTGGGGGTATGTGTTGGGGGGATAGAGGACAGTAGGTTGTTGGGGTAGAGGACAGTAGGTTGTTGGGGGTAGAGGACAGTAGGTTGTTGGGGGTAGAGGACAGTGGGTTGTTGGGGGTAGAGGACAGTAGGTTGTTGGGGGTATGTGTTGGGGGGATAGAGGACAGTAGGTTGTTGGGGGTAAAGGACAGTAGGTTGTTGGGGGTAGAGGACAGTAGGTTGTTGGGGGTAGAGGACAGTAGGTTGTTGGGGGTATGTGTTGGGGGGGTAGAGGACAGTTGGTTGTTGGGGGTATGTGTTGGGGGTAGAGGACAGTAGGTTGTTGGGGGTAGAGGACAGTAGGTTGTTGGGGGTATGTGTTGGTCAGGTCAGGCTCACCGTGGGAGCAGGGAAGGACCCGGAGCTGGTCTCCATCCTCATACTCGTCGAGGCAGATGGCGCACACATCGTAGACGTCGCCTGGGTCAAAAAGACAAAGCTCAATGGCAGGACAATATGCATAAACATCCTCCTTAAAAAGACATTGTGTTGCCTGCATTTATTTCAATGAAGAGCTGAGTCAAACTGCTGACAACTGACTCATTCCCCTACATTCTCACACCACACTGGTCATTCCTCTACATTCTCACACTGGTCATTCCCCTACATTCTCACACTGGTCATTCCCCTACATTCTCACACTGGTCATTCCTCTATATTCTCACACTGGTCATTCCTCTACATTCTCACACTGGTCATTCCCCTACATTCTCACACTGGTCATTCCTCTACATTCTCACACTGGTCATTCCCCTACATTCTCACACTGGTCATTCCTCTACATTCTCACACTGGTCATTCCTCTCCATTCTCACACTGGTCATTCCCCTACATTCTCACACTGGTCATTCCTCTACATTCTCACACTGGTCATTCCTCTACATTCTCACACTGGTCATTCCTCTACATTCTCACACTGGTCAATCTCTACATTCTCACACTGGTCATTCCCCTACATTCTCACACCACACTGGTCATTCCTCTATATTCTCACACTGGTCATTCCCCTACATTCTCACACCACACTGGTCATTCCTCTATATTCTCACACTGGTCATTCCCCTACATTCTCACACTGGTCATTCCTCTACATTCTCACACTGGTCATTCCTCTACATTCTCACACCACACTGGTCATTCCTCTACATTCTCACACCACACTGGTCATTCCTCTATATTCTCACACTGGTCATTCCCCTATATTCTCACACTGGTCATTCCTCTATATTCTCACACTGGTCATTCCTCTATATTCTCACACTGGTCATTCCCCTACATTCTCACACTGGTCATTCCTCTATATTCTCACACTGGTCATTCCCCTACATTCTCACACTGGTCATTCCTCTACATTCTCACACCACACTGGTCATTCCCCTACATTCTCACACTGGTCATTCCCCTACATTCTCACACTGGTCATTCCTCTACATTCTCACACTGGTCATTCCCCTACATTCTCACACCACACTGGTCATTCCCGTACATTCTCACACTGGTCATTCCTCTACATTCTCACACCACACTGGTCATTCCCCTACATTCTCACACTGGTCATTCCCCTACATTCTCACACTGGTCATTCCTCTACATTCTCACACTGGTCATTCCCCTACATTCTCACACCACACTGGTCATTCCTCTACATTCTCACACTGGTCATTCCTCTACATTCTCACACCACACTGGTCATTCCCCTACATTCTCACACTGGTCATTCCTCTACATTCTCACACCACACTGGTCACTCCCCTACATTCTCACACCACACTGGTCATTCCTCTACATTCTCACACCACACTGGTCACTCCCCTACTTTCTCACACCACACTGGTCATTCCTCTACATTCTCACACTGGTCATTCCTCTACATTCTCACACTGGTCATTCCTCTACCACTGGTCATTCCTCTACATCTCACACCACACAGGTCATTCCCCTACATTCTCACACCACACTGGTCATTCCTCTACATTCTCACACTGGTCATTCCTCTATATTCTCACACTGGTCATTCCCCTATATTCTCACACTGGTCATTCCTCTACATTCTCACACTGGTCATTCCCCTACATTCTCACACCACACTGGTCATTCCTCTACATTCTCACACTGGTCATTCCTCTACATTCTCACACTGGTCATTCCTCTACATTCTCACACTGGTCATTCCTCTACATTCTCACACTGGTCATTCCTCTACATTCTCACACTGGTCATTCCTCTATATTCTCACACTGGTCATTCCTCTACATTCTCACACTGGTCATTCCCCTACATTCTCACACCACACTGGTCATTCCCCTACATTCTCACACTGGTCATTCCCCTACATTCTCACACTGGTCATTCCCCTACATTCTCACACCACACTGGTCATTCCTCTACATTCTCACACCACACTGGTCATTCCTCTACATTCTCACACTGGTCATTCCTCTACATTCTCACACTGGTCATTCCCCTACATTCTCACACCACACTGGTCATTCCTCTACATTCTCACACTGGTCATTCCTCTACATTCTCACACTGGTCATTCCTCTACATTCTCACACCACACTGGTCATTCCCCTACATTCTCACACCACACTGGTCATTCCTCTACATTCTCACACTGGTCATTCCTCTACATTCTCACACTGGTCATTCCTCTACATTCTCACACCACACTGGTCATTCCCCTACATTCTCACACTGGTCATTCCTCTACATTCTCACACTGGTCATTCCTCTACATTCTCACACTGGTCATTCCTCTACATTCTCACACTGGTCATTCCTCTACATTCTCACACTGGTCATTCCTCTACATTCTCACACTGGTCATTCCTCTATATTCTCACACTGGTCATTCCTCTACATTCTCACACTGGTCATTCCCCTACATTCTCACACTGGTCATTCCCCTACATTCTCACACTGGTCATTCCCCTACATTCTCACACTGGTCATTCCCCTACATTCTCACACCACACTGGTCATTCCTCTATATTCTCACACTGGTCATACCTCTATATTCTCACACTGGTCATTCCTCTATATTCTCACACTGGTCATTCCTCTATATTCTCACACTGGTCATTCCCCTACATTCTCAACACTGGTCATTCCTCTACATTCTCACACTGGTCATTCCTCTACATTCTCACACTGGTCATTCCTCTACATTCTCACACCACACTGGTCATTCCCCTACATTCTCACACTGGTCATTCCTCTACATTCTCACACTGGTCATTCCTCTACATTCTCACACTGGTCATTCCTCTACATTCTCACACCACACTGGTCATTCCCCTACATTCTCACACCACACTGGTCATTCCCCTACATTCTCACACTGGTCATTCCCCTACATTCTCACACTGGTCATTCCCCTACATTCTCACACCACACTGGTCATTCCCCTACATTCTCACACCACACTGGTCATTCCTCTATATTCTCACACTGGTCATACCTCTATATTCTCACACTGGTCATTCCTCTATATTCTCACACTGGTCATTCCCCTACATTCTCACACCACACTGGTCATTCCTCTACATTCTCACACTGGTCATTCCTCTACATTCTCACACCACACTGGTCATTCCCCTACATTCTCACACTGGTCATTCCTCTACATTCTCACACTGGTCATTCCTCTACATTCTCACACTGGTCATTCCCCTACATTCTCACACCACACTGGTCATTCCCCTACATTCTCACACCACACTGGTCATTCCCCTACATTCTCACACTGGTCATCTCCTCTATATTCTCACACCACACTGGTCATTCCCCTACATTCTCACACTGGTCAATCCTCTATATTCTCACACCACACTGGTCATTCCTCTATATTCTCACACCACACTGGTCATTCCCCTACATTCTCACACCACACTGGTCATTCCTCTACATTCTCACACTGGTCATTCCCCTACATTCTCACACCACACTGGTCATTCCTCTACATTCTCACACTGGTCATTCCTCTACATTCTCACACTGGTCATTCCTCTACATTCTCACACCACACTGGTCATTCCCCTACATTCTCACACCACACTGGTCATTCCTCTATATTCTCACACTGGTCATTCCCCTACATTCTCACACTGGTCATTCCTCTACATTCTCACACTGGTCATTCCTCTACATTCTCACACTGGTCATTCCCCTACATTCTCACACTGGTCATTCCCCTACATTCTCACACTGGTCATTCCTCTACATTCTCACACTGGTCATTCCTCTACATTCTCACACTGGTCATTCCTCTACATTCTCACACTGGTCATTCCTCTACATTCTCACACCACACTGGTCACTCCCCTACATTCTCACACCACACTGGTCATTCCTCTACATTCTCACACACACTGGTCACTCCCCTACTTTCTCACACCACACTGGTCATTCCTCTACATTCTCACACTGGTCATTCCTCTACATTCTCACACTGGTCATTCCTCTACATTCTCACACTGGTCATTCCTCTACATTCTCACACTGGTCATTCCCCTACATTCTCACACTGGTCATTCCTCTACATTCTCACACTGGTCATTCCTCTACATTCTCACACTGGTCATTCCTCTACATTCTCACACCACACTGGTCATTCCCCTACATTCTCACACTGGTCATTCCTCTACATTCTCACACTGGTCATTCCTCTACATTCTCACACTGGTCATTCCCCTACATTCTCACACTGGTCATTCCTCTACATTCTCACACTGGTCATTCCTCTACATTCTCACACTGGTCATTCCCCTACATTCTCACACTGGTCATTCCTCTACATTCTCACACTGGTCATTCCCCTACATTCTCACACTGGTCATTCCCCTACATTCTCACACTGGTCATTCCCCTACATTTTTACACCACACTGGTCATTCCTCTACATTCTCACACTGGTCATACCTCTATATTCTCACACTGGTCATTCCTCTATATTCTCACACTGGTCATTCCCCTACATTCTCACACAACACTGGTCATTCCTCTACATTCTCACACTGGTCATTCCTCTACATTCTCACACTGGTCATTCCTCTACATTCTCACACCACACTGGTCATTCCCCTACATTCTCACACCACACTGGTCATTCCTCTACATTCTCACACTGGTCATTCCTCTACATTCTCACACTGGTCATTCCTCTACATTCTCACACTGGTCATTCCTCTACATTCTTACACTGGTCATTCCCCTACATTCTCACACCACACTGGTCATTCCCCTACATTCTCACACCACACTGGTCATTCCTCTATATTCTCACACTGGTCATTCCCCTTCATTCTCACACTGGTCATTCCCCTACATTCTCACACTGGTCATTCCGCTACATTCTCACGCTGGTCATTCCCCTACATTCTCACACTGGTCATTCCTCTACATTCTCACACCACACTGGTCATTCCCCTACATTCTCACACCACACTGGTCATTCCTCTACATTCTCACACTGGTCATTCCTCTACATTCTCACACTGGTCATTCCCCTACATTCTCACACTGGTCATTCCCCTACATTCTCACACTGGTCATTCCCCTACATTCTCACACTGGTCATTCCTCTATATTCTCACACTGGTCATTCCTCTATATTCTCACACTGGTCATTCCTCTATATTCTCACACTGGTCATTCCCCTACATTCTCACACTGGTCATTCCCCTACATTCTCACACTGGTCATTCCCCTACATTCTCACACTGGTCATTCCTCTACATTCTCACACTGGTCATTCCCCTACATTCTCACACTGGTCATTCACCTACATTCTCACACTGGTCATTCCCCTACATTCTCACACTGGTCATTCCTCTACATTCTCACACTGGTCATTCCTCTACATTCTCACACTGGTCATTCCCCTACATTCTCACACTGGTCATTCCCCTACATTCTCACACTGGTCATTCCTCTACATTCTCACACTGGTCATTCCTCTACATTCTCACACTGGTCATTCCCCTACATTCTCACACTGGTCATTCCTCTACATTCTCACACCACACTGGTCATTCCTCTACATTCTCACACTGGTCATTCCTCTACATTCTCACACTGGTCATTCCTCTACATTCTCACACTGGTCATTCCTCTACATTCTCACACTGGTCATTCCTCTACATTCTCACACTGGTCATTCCTCTACATTCTCACACTGGTCATTCCCCTACATTCTCACACTGGTCATTCCTCTACATTCTCACACCACACTGGTCATTCCTCTACATTCTCACACCACACTGGTCATTCCTCTACATTCTCACACTGGTCATGCCTCTACATTCTCACACTGGTCATTCCCCTACATTCTCACACTGGTCATTCCTCTACATTCGTTTCGTACTAAGTTCTCACTCTTTCCAAAATGGCTGCCAGGTAGGCGGCTGCTGAACAGGGCCTATGCGCATTTCCTTTTTCAGTCCTGACGTTCCAGAGGACTTTTTGGCTAGGGTCAAGTAAAAAAAAACGCTCCCTCTAAAAGCCCAGGAATTCTAAATGCACTCCCTTTCGAAATTCCACAGCATTCTTCCCTGCCACTTCGCTTGTGGGGAGGAGGATGTGCAGTGCTGTGGAGGGGCCAGTGTTTATGTGAGCTTTAAATGAGCATGTTTTGGCTGTTCCCCAGTATCCGTGCCAGGACTGCATGTGACCGTATAAGGATGAGGAGTCACGGCCACTCCCTCCTACAGTAACGTCACTCTCCCTCATTTTTCCCCCTTCCTCTGCCCCCTTCTTTATTTCTGCCCCCCCCCCCCCCCCCCTCTGCCTCTGTCTCGTTCACTTTTTCTCAGACTGTCTCTGTCGCCTTTCTCCAACTCTCTTGCTTCTCTCTGTCACACTTCCTCTCTTTTTATTTCCCCCAGTCTCTCTTCCTTCTCTCCCTCTCTCTCTCTCTAACCCAGTGCTGGACAGAGGGGTGAGAGAAGGGGAGCGTTTTATAAAAGTCATGGGTCAGGCACACTCAGGAAATGCTGAACTGTGTCGCTGGGCTATTCTGAGTGAAGTTTAGCACTAAGCAGAAAAATACTTCCAACACCACAAACTCAGTGGTGCACTGCTTAGTATCATTAGTGGTATGAAGTAAGACATAGTGAATAACAGAAGGCACAAACACAGTGACATCTAAGACCTGCTCCGCAGCGTAACAGCTCAGTTTAACAACCTGATATAGCAAAGTAAACAAAACGTGTGCCTTATGGTCGTCAGTACTCCATTGAGCTTGTTTAAAAAAAAATTTTTTTTACCTTTATTTAACTAGGAAAGTCAGTTAAGAACAAAATTCTTATTTACAATGACTGCCTACCCCGGAACGACGGTGGGCCAATTGTACGCCGCGCTATGGGACTCCCAATCACGGCCGGTTGTGATACAGCCTGGACTCAAAACCAGGGTCTGTAGTGACGCCTCTAGCACAGAGATGCAGTGCCTTGTGCCACTCGGGAGTCTAAACTTGCCTCACTTCAAGTTCATTTTACAGTCTTCATTTTATGATATCTACATTACTACGAGGGCATAATCTGATTGGTCTAATTTCAGTATATTCTTCAAGGCCACTGTCTCTATCAAGCAGTTCAAGTTTGTGTCGGTCAGAGAGAAGCATGGCGGCAGAATTATCTGGTTGAGCAAAATTCACTGTCTGGTCATCCCTTCTCACAAAAGCAAAGGGATTAAACTACTCATGCTGACCAGAGGAGCTGATGTGAGCATATTACTCACATTTCCTGGAACTTTACACTCAATGTACTGAGTACTGTTAGTAGTGATGATATCACTGTTTACATTAGATACATCACACGTCAACATATGTGGGAACGAAGGATTCAATAACCTTTTTTTACACAGCAGCGTCAAAAAAACAAATTATTGAAGCATTAAACCTTTAACCATTTGGAAGAGTCTCTGTTTAGTCAATAATGTTAAATCAGACTCTCTATACGGTTTGATTAACACGTTATTATCCCAATATCGCTGATTGCGATAGGCTCTTTTCAACACTACCCTCAACTGACATCGTGTTGAAGAGGCCCCTAAGGATTTTGGGGGCCAGTAGTTTAAAAAGAGCCAGAATGTCAATACAAGTCTTCTATTTTGCTCCAGCCAGTCAACCAGCCAGCATTCCTGGGTCTTAGGAAGAATCATACTGCCCTACTGAACTAATCAGAGCGAGGAGACAATGTGTTTGTGTGTGTACACTTGTGACTTTGTGTGACGGGCACAGATCTGCACAGCTACCTACAGATAGAAGGGCTTTATCACCATCTTCCTGCCTCACTGTTCACAAAGCCTCAGAGTGTATATATTCAGCCCAGGGCTGGAACAGGGGAGGAGCACAGACACTGACTCATCAGTCAGAGAGCCCCGGGGAGAGACGCAGGGGTCAGAGGGAGAGCCCGGTCCCTCTCAGACATGGAGCAATGAGGTACCATCTTGGGTTGAGTGGTTTTAGAAGGGTGAACTAGAGCGAGGGGAAATTAATCTCCCTGGCTTTCTCTGGTATTGAGGTTCTTGTGTTTGCTCCTCATCTGGTGGCGACACCAAACACACACCCTCCGCCTTAACCAGAGCCGGAAAGACAATCAAAAAGCACACAGTCACACGGCAAGCTTATATGGATAATGCACGGGCTAGCAATAAGGCCACACCAAAGTCAATACTCGAGGAGCTATAAAACTGCATTAGCCTCCTAGGAAGACCACAGGAACTAAAACTAGGGATAGCATCAAAGCTAATGCAAAAGCTAATCAAGGGATAACAACAAGGCTTGCAAACAGTTATCATCAACACAAGGTACAGAAACGTCACAGTGGTACTAGGCCCTGTGCTCCAGAATTAGCTAACGTTAGTATTACATCATGTTTACTAGCCTAGTATTATTGTATGCTTTACATAATACTCCTCAGACTAGTATTGTGTGGTAATTACGCTGCTATTGTACATGGCATTGACACAGGTACTGGTCTATTCAGAGCCCCTCCCATTGTGCTCTATGTACAGTGTGTTCTGCATGTGAGTCTCATCTCCAGACATGCAAGTCTGACATCATCCCACGCCCGTGTCTCTCTCTCTCTCACACACACACACACACACGCACGCACACACAAAATTTCTCATTAACGCTGCAGGCTAGACGCACCGCTCTGCAAAGGCACAGACAATACGCTAGGCCGGCTAATCAGCTAGCATCTCGCCCACATGTCATCCCGCTGCCCATAGAAGCCTGCATCGCTCAGTTAAGGGAATTAATACTCGCTTTATTCACACCACTGGAGGTATAATTGCATCAGTGCACACTGTGCTTCTGTGGGATGAGTCTCGCAGCCCCCAAACAGCCCCTGGAATGACAGGGAAAACAACTAAAAACACTCCAGTGTGATTTCAAAGATACTGGTAACTAACTGAAGATAGTTCATCTGCGTCGTTTCCAAAGGGAGCATATGAACACAGTGAGTAGAACAAGTAAGGAGGTGGGTATAGAGCCAAGCACGAACGAGCGAGATCCTATTGGTGTGTTTTTAGCATGTATTTGCATATTTCCGTTAAGGAACGCCTACTCTGAAGTGCGTTTGCGCGATAACTCAATTCGCCCTAAACAATGCAGTTTTTGGAAACTTTGGCAAAGAGTCGTCTACAAAACGTATATACACTCTGTTCGTGACAGATATTTGTTTTGGGAACAGAATATTTCTTTGATGAGAAAATGTGTTAAAGGTCAGCCCAGTTTCATCTTGCTCCATCTTCCCGCCACTGGACTTCCTCTCATCACCATATTTGGTGGCGACTGGAAGTTCTAAAAATGGTTGCTTGTGATTTATACCCCCTATGAACTATCTGGGTTTCCCCTTTTATCTGTGGTGATACCATTAGATTAGCATTGTTAACACTGGCTGTAGGTTAGATGTGTTATCAGCACAGGACATCGAGGCCAGCGCAGAGAGAAGTTGATTTTAATTGTCTGACTTGTAGGCACTTGTGGGAGATGATGCGATTAAATCATTGCGGCGTGTGGTTCCCATCTTCAATTAACATTTTCATTTTGCAGTGTGCACAGACTGGTTCCAATCCAAATCCCTTAGTGACAGGCCTTCTCTTTCAGTTGTCCACACACACCACACACACACACACACACAGCCAATGAGGACCAGGCCCACAAAACCATTCAAAACAGACAGACGGCATCACAGTATCATACAGCCTGCTAAAACAAATCCCTACAGACCAGACTCAGCAGGCATCAAGGTTTAGCTGAGGGGGAGGAGGCGAGTGGCTGAGGGCACCATTAGGCATCATTACCACATCGCAGCAGAAGCCAGAAAGCCAGCCAAGACAGAAGAACTCTGCTGTCGCAGAGTGGTGTTAGGGATAGCTAAAAATACCCCGGGCTGGAGAACATGAGCGCTGAGTTGCGTATAAAGAGCAGCCCGTTCGTGTAAACAATGAGCACAGAACGTGTCAGACGAGTGATTTTAAAAGGCTCCATGATTCATCAGCCGCCCCATGTAGAGAGAGAGATGTATGGGGCGGCTGCAAGGTTTGGCCACGGACGAGTGTGAATCTGGGATGCAATTCCATCCCAGAACATAGCTCTGCTAGCCTAGCTACTCACCTTCCACGTTGAAATGGCGCCAAGCTGGCAAACCCACTTCGGCCTATTAGGAACAACTAACAATATTGGCATACTCCCCTTCAGGCCTAACAGGCCAATCAGCAGCGAGAAAACCCTCAGATCATAGTTTTAAATACAAAACAGTCCAATCTCTGTCGTTGATAACACTCAATTCTATCCCCTTACCTGCCACTACTTAAACGCTCTATAAAAACGGCGAGGCCTTCCGGAGTCCCCACAGACCCATTCTGTGCGATGATTGCAGGGATCCGGAGTTCAGGGCTTAAAAGGGTGATTAGGTAGAGATTTGGTGTCCCCGCTTTGAATCGCCACAACACTGGCAGAGTGAGCAGAAACCCAGCTCACTGATGATTCATTCCCTGGGACGTCTGAACTCTCTGGAACGCCCGCGGAAACAGTCAGTCAGACAAGGGCTGTCGCACTGTTGCCCGTTTGCCTCTCCTCAGAGCACATGCTACTGCCAGCCAGAGGGAGGAGTCTTGCCATACCCCCATTATAAGCTCTGCGAGGGGGCTACTTGGTATGCGCCAGCCAGACTCAGACAAAATCTCCTCAGTGTTCCCTGCACAGCAGATTTTTAATGGCTTCCCACCCCAAACCCGGCAGAGGCATCTAAACTCCTTCCCAGTGTGAAAAGAAGAATGAATGCAGCCAACATGCTACTCAGGACTGACATTTACAGACTATCTTGGACAAACACTATTTGCAATGCAAAAGTATGGACTATAAATTCCTCCTGCGCTAAGAGAGACAAGTGCAAAATGGAGGAAAACCTCTGAAGTCCAGGAGTTTCAATTCAGGAGTTTAAAATACCTCCCTCAAGGTAAACAGAAGATGTATTTATATTGAGATAGTGGCATTACTCACCTTCAGCCCTGTATTTAGTCTCAAGAGTAAGAAGCCTTAATCTGTGGGGTTGGCTTTTTGGAAAATCAAGCCGTATTTTTTTTATATATTTGTTTAACCTTTATTTGACCAGAAAGGTCAATTAAGAACCAATTCTTATTTCCAATGACAGCCTGGCTAATCTCATTATTTCATAAGTCATTCTTAACGTCATCCTCATCGTGGCCCAGTCACATGACACTAGGCTAGAGCCGGTTGAGATAAGGTCAGTTTGGAGTTGTCATCTAGGTCGAGGGTTAGGATGAATCTGCGTTTACGGTCAACTGTTCGTTGAGGACAAAGGTCGATAGATAATGCCCTCATACAAGGGTAGTGTGCTTTCCGATCATAAAGCCACATTTCAATCTTTGTGTTGTTGACGCATACAAAAGGCAGGCAAACAAAGACAAAACTATTTTAAGACTCTTTGTTCTCCCATGTCAAATCCCCATGTACACAGGTACTCCCTCAGCGGAGGCGACCTGAGCCTGTGTTGAAGCAGTTTTACATTAACACAAAGTGAGAAAAACAGACTAACAGACATTACTACAACACTTCACAGATGTAAAAAGATCAGGGCATTACACATCATGAGGGGAGTGCCATCAATGCTTAACACAAAACTGTCCAGATTGCCATGTTGATAGCTATATCCATCCATACCTTTCTTGTACTTGTGAATGGGTAGTTTCTTCAGTTGGTCCTTGCGCAAACGGCTTCTCCGAGCCCTGTGTCTGTCCTGGACAAACTTGGTGATCTGAGCGAATAGGGAAAAGTCAACAGTCAGTTAGTGAGTTTTAAGCCCCTTAACCTCACCGAAAATCCTGATGAATACTCCACAAGAGTTGTTCTGAACCGAACAATGCCCTTGTACTTCTAACCATGCACCCTCTTGCCAAAAGTCTAACGTCACCATTTGATTGAATGTTTTTTCAAATTATAAGAATTCTCTGCAGTTGAAAAATTCCACAACTAATACTAAAGCAACTAAGGCATTTAACATAATTACATTAATCAACATTCTTGTGTCAATTCTGTAGGAAATGGGATGGCTTGGGTAACTGGTTCTTCTTCTCGTAATAATGTTTGAGTTATCTAGAAACAAATCGTATTCGTCCTAGCTTGATGATATCATCACCAGCCCTATGCCTAGTGCCCTGAGACCAGAACATTCTAGAAAACTCCCTACTACTGGGCAGTGGCGGTTCTAGACCATTTGAACTGGGGGGGGGGGCCAAGCTGGGGCCAGTTGTATTGTTAGAGGGGCCAGTTACATTAGACGTTATTGTTGTCATATCGTTTTCTTCACTGCATTGCAGGCAAAAGACCATGTTCCGCGTTGCCACTGTCTAATAATGGATGTAAAAAAGAACAATAGCAAAGATGTATGTAAAAATTATTTCATACTCCACATTTAGGGGGGCCACAAGGGGATCCAAAATTGTTGTCACAGGGGCACTGCCACCCCACCCCCCAGAACTGCTAGTGTTACTGGGATTCCCACAGATCTGCCATGCCACCATTGACTCAATCACATGAATGAATTAACTCTCCAGTGTATTTGCCTACCATGAAAACAACGATGAGGATGAGGCAGATTCCCACGGTGATGAGGAAGGGAATCAGGTAGTATTCCAGAGGCAGGCTGAAGTCTGGCATGAGGACCACATGACCCCTGGAGAACAACAGCACCATTATGGAGATATATTCAAGAGGGTTTATAACTGACAATAACACACTCCAAATAATGATCTGCATCCCAAAGGGCTCCCCCTTTAACCTATAAAGTACACTTCCTTATATAGTGCACTATATAAAAGAATAGGATGCTATTTGGAACGCACCCATAGTGACCTAAAAAAGGAGTCGTTATGATTGGAGCATTTGGACACAGCCTGTCATCTCGAGGCGACTCATTTACATTTTAAACTGAAAGAGAAAACAACTCCGTCCATCACACTGAAATAATGGGTTATGGTGCTATAAGACCCATTTACTTTTCTCCCTGTCATCGTTGTTGCCCAAATACATAGTAGGCTAATTCAGTTAACGTTGCTAGAGAACAACACAATATTTCCAGGCAAACAGACTGAGGATTGGCCACTCATGTACATTTATAGTATACCTGGTTAACAGAGATGCTAACCTGAATGCAGGGTTGATATCAAGGAGGAGAAAGAGGTCCATTAGTGACAACATGGCAGTCTGCCTATTTCGTCGGCTATTTTTGAGGAACTCGAGACATTTTAAATTCCCAGATGATCCACTGATCTCGGGCAGAGCGCTGGGAAAGTGATGACCCGTCCGTCGTGAGGCAGATTATCTGCTTTACGACGCCGACAAGTCAACACATTGTGTTACATTATTACGTCATAAAGATAGAAATATATTTCTTTAAAAAGATGGACAATCCGGTTTATGTTGTCTTTCCACTGAATTCATTGAATAAAGGAATATATTATTTAACAACATGACGCAGACAGATTTATGTGGACATCATTGTTAAAGAGCCCAGTTAGGCTATGCCAGTTAAGGTGCCTGTAATGTCAGAGGCTTGAATTAGCCTTGATGTTGATAGACATGGAAATTAGATTTACGTCCGACTCACCCCTTGTCGTATGTGTAGTCTTCTTTCAGGGAGTTGGCAGTCTCTTCACTAACAAACACTGATGGAATGTCGATTTGCTTCAAAATATCCACTAAATGGGAAAGGAGGAAGTTATTTATACACATGTGGAGTGGCTACATATTGATGTCCATGAAATAACACTAGACCATCATGAAATAACATTACGTTTTGAAGGAAATGCCAAGATACCAGTCAGCTATTGGGGAAAAATACTGGAATAGAAAGAAGGGCCTGTTTGCTGTATATCAACGCAGTTCAACATCTGGCCTTTTCTGAAAACATTTACTTAGATAGACCATAATCATGGCGAACCCCAGATCTTTAAAGCTGTCAGATGAGGTAGTTTTCAGATGAGGTAGTTTTCAGATGAGGTAGTTTTCAGATGAGATAGTTTTCAGATGAGGTAGTCTATGGGACCCAGGCTGATGCCCACTTGTGCCACTGTCATTTAGTATTCTGCTCATGTGTGACTGCGGGCAGTTGTTAAGGCCCACCGAACCCCAGTGGCAGAAATCTGTTGGATGGCTGCTAAGTTAAGAAATGGCTCACTGCCCAATGTTTGAAAAGAAGCCATCCGACCGGATGATCCGTTCTAGACAGTTACCAGCATGAGGAGCTGTCACCGTTACTCATGATATGTTGTCATACGCCCTGGAGTGAGAGACGGAGGAGACGTGAGAGACGGAGGAGACGTGAGAGACGGGGGAGACGTGAGAGACGGAGGAGACGTGAGAGACGGAGGAGACGTGAGAGACGGAGGAGACGTGAGAGACAGAGGAGACGTGAGAGACGGGGGAGACGTGAGAGACGGGGGAGACGGGGGAGACGTGAGAGACGGGGGAGACGTGAGAGACGGAGGAGACGTGAGAGACGGAGGAGACGTGAGAGACGGAGGAGACACGGAGAAAATGATGTGAAGAAAAAGCAGTTGAGAAACAGATATCTCTCCTCCCAAAAACTCCTTCATGTGACGGTAGCGAAGGCTGAGCGATCCGCTTGGACGGAGTTGAACCGTTTGGAGACGTACTGTAAACTACGGCACTACATACCTCCACAACGACATTACGAGTTGGACTTGGTGCCATGGATGCAGCAGCTCCCAGCGTGTCCTAATGCTCCTCTACACCCCGAGGTTTGGGAATCAAAGCTACATCTACTCTACTCACTCCAATACTATACTATCCCTCTACTCCCCTACTCTACTACTATACTATCCCTCTACTCCCCTACTCTACTACTATACTACCCCTCTAATATACTACTATACTACCCCTCTACTATACTACCCCTCTACTATACTACCCCACTACTATACTACCCCTCTACTCCCCTACTCTACTACTATACTACCCCTCTAATATACTACCCCTCTACTCCACTACTATACTACAACACTACCCCTCTACTCCTCTACCCCTGTACTCTACTACTATACTACCCCTCTACTCCCCTACTCTACTACCCCTCTACTATACTACCCCTCTACTATACTACTATACTACCCCTCTACTCCGCTACTATACTACCCCTCTACTATACTACCCCTCTACTATACTACTATACTACCCCTCTACTATACTACTATACTACCCCTCTACTCCACTACTATACTACGCCTCTACTCCACTACTATACTACCCCACTACTATACTACACCTCTACTCCACTACTATACTACCCCTCTACTCCACTACTATACTACCCCTCTACTCCCCTACTATACTACCCCTCTACTCCCCTACTCTACTACTATACTACCCCTCTACTATACTACCCCTCTACTCCACTACTATACTACCCCTCTACTCCACTACTACAATACCCCTCTACTCCACTAATATACTACCCCTCTACTCCACTACTATACTACCCCTCTACTCCACTACTATACTACCCCTCTACTATACTACCCCTCTACTCCACTACTATACTACCCCTCTACTCCACTACTATACTACCCCTCTACTCCACTACCCCTCTACTATACTACCCCTCTACTCCTCTACTCTACTACTATACTACCCCACTACTATACTATCCCTCTACTCCACTACTATACTACCCCTCTACTCCTCTACTATACTACCCCTCTACTCCACTAATAAACTACTCCAATACCCCTCTACTCCACTACTATACTACCCCTCTACTCCACTACTATACTACCCCTCTACCTCTCTACTCCACTACTATACTACCCCTCTACTTCACTACTATACTACCCCTCTACTCCACTACCCCTCTACTCCACTACTATACTACCCCTCTACTCCACTACTATACTACCCCTCTACTCCACTACTATACCACCCCTCTACTCCACTACTATACCACCCCTCTACTCCACTACTATACTACCCCTCTACTCCACTACTATACTACCCCTCTACTCCACTACTATACTACCCCTCTACTCCACTACTACACTACCCCTCTACTATACTACCCCTCTACTATACTACCCCTCTACCCCTCTACTCCACTACTATACTACCCCTCTACTCCACTACTATACTACCCCTCTACTCCACTACTATACTACCCCTCTACTCCACTACTATACTACCCCTCTACTCCACTACTATACTACCCCTCTACCCCTCTACTATACTACCCCTCTACTATACTACCCCTCTACTATACTACCCCTCTACTCCACTAATAAACTACTCCAATACCCCTCTACTCCACTACTATACTACCCCTCTACCCCACTACTATACTACCCTTCTACTCCACTACTATACTACCCCTTTACTCCACTACTATACTACTATACTACCCCACTACTATACTATCCCTCTACTCCACTACTATACTACCCCTCTACTCCACTACTATACTACCCCTCTACTATACTACCCCTCTACTCCACTAATAAACTACTCCAATACCCCTCTACTCCACTACTATACTACCCCTCTACTCCACTACCCCTCTACCTCTCTACTCCACTACTATACTACCCCTCTACCCCTCTACTTCACTACTATACTACCCCTCTACTCCACTACTCCACTACCCCTCTACTCCACTACTATACTACCCCTCTACTCCACTACCCCTCTACTCCACTACTATACTACCCCTCTACTATACTACCCCTCTACTCCACTACTCCACTACCCCTCTACTCTACTACTATACTACCCCACTACCCCTCTACTCCACTACTATACTACCCCTCTACTATACTACCCCTCTACTCCACTACTCCACTACCCCTCTACTCTACTACTATACTACCCCTCTACTCCACTACCCCTCTACTCCACTACTATACTACCCCTCTACTATACTACCCCTCTACTATACTACCCCTCTACTCCACTAATAAACTACTCCAATACCCCTCTACTCCACTACTATACTACCCTTCTACTCCACTACTATACTACCCTTCTACTCCACTACTATACTACCCCTCTACTCTACTACTATACTACCCCTCTACTCCACTACCCCTCTACTATACTACCCTACCCCTCTACTCCACTAATATACTAGCCCTCTACACCTCTACTATACTACCCCTCTACTCCTCTACTACCCAAATGAACAGAAGACTGTGTGTAGTGCTGCTGCATGTTTGTTTGTTTATGTGTTTGTACAGAGGAGGAGGATTGTCAGAGGGGGGGACTTACGATCATTGGATCCCATGCTGATTAAGTCATCAGAGTCCACGTTGTGAACAATGGCCGACTTGTACCCGGCCTTCTGGGCATTAAGCACCTGCGGGAGACAAAATATTTGTGTTAAGTGTGTGTGGTTCCTATGGATGCTATGGATACTCTATCCATACTGTTGTAACTATCTTCATACCGTATCCATACTGCAGTAACTATCTTCATACCGTATCCATACTGCAGTAACTATCTTCATACTGTATCCATACTGCAGTAACTATCTTCATACTGTATCCATACTGCAGTAACTATCTTCATACCGTATCCATACTGCAGTAACTATCTTCATACCGTATCCATGCTGCAGTAACTATCTTCATACCGTATCCATACTGCAGTAACTATCTCTCATACCGTATCCATGCTGCAGTAACTATCTCTATACCGTATCCATGCTGCAGTAACTATCTCTATACCGTATCCATGCTGCAGTAACTATCTCTATACTGTATCCATGCTGCAGTAACTATCTTCATACTGTATCCATACTGCAGTAACTATCTTCATACCGTATCCATACTGCAGTAACTATCTTCATACCGTATCCATGCTGCAGTAACTATCTTCATACCGTATCCATGCTGCAGTAACTATCTTCATACCGTATCCATACTGCAGTAACTATCTCTATACCGTATCCATACTGCAGTAACTATCTCTATACCGTATCCATACTGCAGTAACTATCTCTATACCGTATCCATACTGCAGTAACTATCTCTATACCGTATCCATACTGCAGTAACTATCTCTATACCGTATCCATACTGCAGTAACTATCTCTATACCGTATCCATACTGCAGTAACTATCTCTATACCGTATCCATACTGCAGTAACTATCTCTATACCGTATCCATACTGCAGTAACTATCTCTATACCGTATCCATACTGCAGTAACTATCTCTATACCGTATCCATACTGCAGTAACTATCTCTATACCGTATCCATGCTGCAGTAACTATCTCTATACCGTATCCATGCTGCAGTAACTATCTCTTTACCGTATCCATGCTGCAGTAACTATCTCTATAGCGTATCCATACTGCAGTAACTATCTCTATACCGTATCCATACTGCAGTAACTATCTCTATACGGTATCCATACTGCAGTAACTATCTCTATACCGTATCCATACTGCAGTAACTATCTCTATACCGTATCCATACTGCAGTAACTATCTCTATACCGTATCCATACTGCAGTAACTATCTCTATACCGTATCCATACTGCAGTAACTATCTTCATACTGTATCCATACTGCAGTAACTATCTTCATACCGTATCCATACTGCAGTAACTATCTTCATACCGTATCCATACTGCAGTAACTATCTCTATACTGTATCCATACTGCAGTAACTATCTTCATACTGTATCCATACTGCAGTAACTATCTCTATACCGTATCCATACTGCAGTAACTATCTCTATACCGTATCCATACTGCAGTAACTATCTCTATACCGTATCCATACTGCAGTAACTATCTCTATACCGTATCCATACTGCAGTAACTATCTCCATACCGTATCCATGCTGCAGTAACTATCTTCATACCGTATCCATGCTGCATGGATACGGTATGAAGATAGTTACGGTATAGAGATATCCATACTGCAGTATGGATATATTTCCCTGTGGCTCAGTTGGTAGAGCATGGTGTTTGCAATGGTGTTTGCAACGCCAGGGTTGTGGGTTCGATTCCCACGGGGGGCCAGTACGGGTAAAAAAAAATGTATGAAATTAATTGAAATGTATGAAATGTATGCACTCACTACTGTAAGTCGCTCTGGATAAGAGTGTCTGCTAAATGACTAAAATGTCAAATGTAATGCAGTAACTATCTCCGTACGGTCCCCAACGCCTCTGCCAAGCCCTCATTCCAACTCCATCACCCATACTCTCTGGGCCCTGGGATAGGCCTACTGGCTTAAGGGGAGGGATTGAACTGTACTGTAACTGACATCCCTTCGGGGCAGGGAGTGAGTGTGTGATTAAATACGTGATAATGGCCGCGCAGACGTCTGGTCCATAGGTGCACTGTGTGTATAATGACATGCTATATGGTCACACCAAAACACGAAGGACAATGAGGCTAGAATTAAAATAGGGAGGATACTTAGTCAGTTGTACAACTGAATGCATTCAACTGAAATGTGTCTTCTGCATTTAACCCAACCCCTCTGAATCGGAGGGCTGCCTTAATCAACATAATTAGCATAGTATGTAATGTGGCTAAACACATAGCATTCTGAAAGAAATCTAAAGGCTAAAATAACTTATTTCATAGAGTCGATGGTATGCATTGACATTAACTTATAGAGGGTATGTAATGTACTGGCAGACTCCAGTAATAACAGTGTGCCCTACAGGTTAACATGTAGCCATGGAACCTGAGAGTGTGCTTCGGGCTCCATGTCGAAAACTGTACTCTCAGGAGAAAGAAAAGAAAAGAAAACATGTTTGAGTTTAAAATACAACAGCTTCCCCTGCAGTGGTAAACATTGGTCCCTCTCCCTCATGTAACTGTGTCCCTGCTACAATTGACGCTCCAAAACAAGAAAAACTTGATGAGAAGAGGAAATATCATGAATTAAGTAATACTGCTTTACAGCCTTCATTTATATTCACAAACTGCCACTGGGCTATGGATGAAAAGAAGGGGACGTATTCAGTGCATTTGGAAAGTATTCAGACCCCTTAAATTTTCCACATTTTGTTACTTTACAACCTTAACCTAAAATTGATTAAATCTTTTTTTTTCTCAAAAAAGATTTTGAAATTCTTTGCACAAAAAAACTGAAATATCTTATTTACATAAGTATTCAGACCCTTTGCTATGAGACCTGAAATTGAGCTCAGGTGCATCCTGTTTCCATTGATCATCTTTGAAATGTTTATACAACTTGATTGGTATCCACCTGTGGTAAATTCAATTAATTGGACATGATTTGGAAAGGCACACACCTGTCTATATAAGGTCCCACAGTTGACAGTGCATGTCAGGTCGAAGGAATTGTCCGTAGAGCTCTGAGACAGGATTGTGTCGAGGCACAGATGTGGGGAAGGGTACCAAAATATTTCTGAAGGTCCTTGGTCAGGGAGATGACCAAGAACCCGATGGTCACTCTGCCAGAGCTCCAGAGTTCCTCTGTGGAGATGGGAGAACCCTCCAGAAGGACAACCATCTCTGCAGCACACCACTAATCAGTCCTTTACGGTAGAGTGACCAGACGGGAGCCACTCCTCGATAAAAGGCACATGACTGCCTGCTTGGAGTTTGCCAAAAAGGCACCTAAAGGACTCTCAGACTATGAGAAACAAGATTCTATGGTCTGATGAAACCAAGATTGAACTCTTTGGCCTGAATGCCAAGCGTCCTTTCTGGAGGAAACCTGGCACCATCCCTACGGTGAAGCATGGTGGTGGCAGCAACATGCTGTGGGGAGGTTTTTCAGTGGCAGGGACTGGGAGACTAGTCAGGATGTGAGGAAAAGATGAACGGAGCAAAGTACAGAGACATCCTTGATGAAAACCTGCTCTAGAGCGCTCAAGACCTCAGACTGGGGCAAAGGTTCACCTTCCAACAAGACAACGACCCCAAGCACTAGCGTTGCAAAGGGTCAGAAACTTTCCAGTAAATTTCCAGAATTTTTCCATGGAAATTAAGCTCTGGAATTTGGGGAACTTTGCTTAAATTCATCAAAGAAGTTAGCTTATAACAGTGAACCTTTTTGTAGGGTACACAAGGCAATACTAGGTGTTGTGCCATATTTTGGTTAAACTATCCACAATTCAATGGAATTGCAACCCTCTGCATGCACAGTGCATTCTTCCATCACATGTGCAGCTGATTCTCAAGATCTTGCACACTAATGAGATGCTATTGAGCCCACACTACTACACTGTCTGGGCCAAGGACTACATGCTTTCTGGTAAGTTTTGATTACAATACTGGGTGGGGTGAATATATTTAGTAAATAGTAGCCTACAGCAAAGTATGTTTAAAACCTTTCTAACTTGTTAACAATTTCTGCTCGTTAGTTTTTGCTACCATGTGGGTTTTAGCTTGCTTGAGCCTGCTAACTTAATTCACCTGTTTCCATATGTTTCATTTTTAAATATTTATCTTACAAAGTAGTTGTTTAATCTAACTGCTTAACTATTTATCTGTACATGGGATTGTATTTGGGTTATTTTTTTATAAAACATTTTCCTAATCTTTACAGGAAAATGTCACGGGCACTATCTGATGTGTGGAGACATTTCACTGCAGCTAATGTAGAAGGAAAAGCTGTGTACATTTGAAAATACTGTGGCAAATCATATGTGAAGAATGCAACAAAGATGCAGAATCATCTGGCCAAGTGCATAAAGTTCCCTCAGCGCTCACAACAAGCAACCTCTGACAAAAGTCCCTCTACTTCTATTTGAGGCGAAAATGATGAATCAGACACCTTACCGATAGCAACAGCTCATGGTCCTCCTGGAATCAAAGTTTTTTTGACTCAATGGAGGAACGTAGTCAGAGAAATGTTGATGAACGTCTTGCTCAAGCTGTGTATGCAACTGGTTCACCTCTGATGCTCACAGGCAATGTGTATTGGAAGGGATTTCTGAATGTTCTTCGCCCAGCATATACCCCTCCAACCAGACATGCTTTATCTACTCATTTGCTGGATGCAGAGTTCAACAGAGTTCAAGTGAAGGTCAAGCAAATCATAGAGAAAGCAGACTGTATTGCAAACATCTCTGATGGATGGTCGAATGTTCGTGGGCAAGGAATAATTAACTACATCATCTCCACCCCTCAACCAGTATTCTACAAGAGCACAGACACAAGGGACAACAGACACACCGGTCTCTACATTACAGATGAGCTATAGGCAGTCATCAATGACCTTGGACCACAGAAGGTATTTGCACTGGTGACAGACAATGCTCTGAACATGAAGGCTTCTTGGTCTAAAGTGGAGGAGTCCTACCCTCACATCACACCCATTGGCTGTGCTGCTCATGCATTGAATCTGCTCCTCAAGGACATCATGTCACTGAAAACAATGGATGGATACACTCTACAAGAGAGCCAAGGAAATGGTTAGGTATGTGAAGGGTCATCAAGTTATAGCAGCAATCTACCTCACCAAGCAAAGTGAGAAAAATAAGAGCACCACATTGAAGCTGCCCAGCAACACCCGTTGGGATGGTGTTGTCATCATGTTTGACAGTCTCCTGGAGGGGAAAGAGTCTCTCCAAGAAATGGCCATATCACAGTCTGCCGATATGGACTGCCCCATCAAGAGGATCCTCCTGGATGATGTATTTTGGATGTATTTTGGGAGAGAGTGGAACGCAGCCTGAAACTCCAGAAACCTATAGCAGTAGCCATTGCATGGATTTAGGGAGACAATGCCATCCTGTCTGATGTTCAGACTCTGCTTGCAGATGTAAGAGAAGAAATCCGTACTGCCCTGCCCACTTCACTGTTGCTCCAAGCAGAGGAAACTGCAGTTCTGAAATACATCAAAAAGTGTGAAGACTTCTGCCTGTAGCCCATACACGCCGCAGTGTACATGTTGGACCCCAAGTATGCTGGCAAGGGCATCCTGTCTGGTGCAGAGATCAACAAGGCCTATGGTGTCATCACTACCGTGTCTCACCACCTTGGCCTGGATGAGGGCAAGGTTCTTGGCAGATGCAATATGGCAGTCGTGTCAACACATCTCATCAGTATTTCCTGTTTGGCAGCCATTTTGTTTAGACCTGCATGGTCTTTCTCTGTGTGGATCATCATGGCCTATACGCACACAGGCTGGGTTGGCAAGGCAACCTGTTATGGTTGGTGCAGAATTCCAGTTTAAGTCATGGTTGAAATTGTTGAGGAAGCCTGTGATATTGTGGTGTGTGTGTGTGTGTGTGTAAAAAGGCAATGGCCTGTTTCCTTTACTCACAGAGTAGACAGCCAAACAGACTGTCACAGTAAGTGTGGTAAACTACAGAGGTTTCTTCCACCCTTCCACCCTGCTGTGGTCTGTACTAGTTTCTCTCTCTCGCCCGAACACGCACCTTTTAGCTACAGCCAAATTCTTGCATAAACACACGAAGGTCTTACGGTCTTTAAACGTCCAGTTAATGGAGAAGCCAAGACCCCACATCCTCCCCTAACTACATAGATCCTTGGCTTTAAATTCAATCAAGACCAAATCAAATACTTAAATGTACAACTAGACTAAGTGAAAGGATGTAAGTGAAGTGTGTAAGTGTAGTGTGTAAGTGAAAGGATGTAAGTGAAAGGATGTAAGTGAAGCGTGTAAGTGTAGCGTGTAAGTGTAGCGTGTAAGTGTAGTGTGTAAGTGTAGTGTGTAAGTGAAAGGATGTAAGTGAAGTGTGTAAGTGAAGTGTGTAAGTGTAGTGTGTAAGTGAAAGGATGTAAGTGAAGTGTGTAAGTGTAGTGTGTAAGTGAAAGGATGTAAGTGTAGTGTGTAAGTGTAGTGTGTAAGGATGCTACAATTGCAAAACAGCGGGAAGAAAATGTCATATTAGACGCTTGAATCACTTTAGATGTTATAACCATATGCCTAAATTCAACTTCACTTACAAAAACAAAACATAAAAAGGAATAAAATCCTTCTAAGAAGTCCCCTCATAAATGATATGGGCTAAAGATGTGTTATCCTTGGTGTAAATTGCAAGTGAGAGTGAAGCACAGGGAAATACTGTAACAAAATAAACCATGAAGAGAGCTGAGAAATCAGGTTCTCTCAGTCACACGGAACTCGCTGTGAGCCCAGATAGCCAGAGCAGCGAACCTCATCTGTTGAGATAAATAATGGATGTGTGGCTCTCTCCACTGACTGCACCAAAGTAGCCTAGCGATAGCTTGTTTAAGCCCTGAGCCTATAGGTTATTCTAGGCTTTCACTCCCCACATTATATCCAATATAATAGTCTGGTATAATTTTCTGTTGCTATGCTAAGATAACAAAATGTAATTGTTCATTCAGACAAAGCGGATGAGCGAAGAGTTGTTTGACGGAATCAAGATGCTAGCAGACATTAGCACAGCCTTTTGTTAATCACTGTCATTTTCTGCGCTCTGATTCGTGTGGGTGTATTTGTGTGTGAACGTGTGTGTGTGTGCTTCTTTGTGTGTCTCCTTAAGGAGGCTGCCTTTGAAGAGAGACAGAGAGAGCCAGCAGATAATTCTTGTTAAGTCTAACAGCCCTGATGCTGTCTCAACCCACCCCCTTCATTCCCACTGCATAAAAAGCTTACACACTGGAACAGAGGAGACAAATCCAACCCGATGAGGCAAGAGTTCCAGACTAACTTTTCCCACTGATGCTACCAGTTTTTCAGTTGATGGCACCAGCACATGACTTGGTCGCACCAATTATATATATATATATTTTACAGCTGCTCGGTTTTCCAATAGCGATGGATATTGCGTCGTTGGAGCATCTGTCGATACTGATAGTATCAAAAGAAAGGGAACGCTGCTCACAATACTGATGACGGATCAGCTCCTAGAGAGATATAAGCACCTACGGCTGCAAATTTTGAGGCGTCTTATTCTAATGCTTTTCCAATAAAAATTCACTAAAATCACAGATTTGGTACATCATTGCACACGTTAGACTACACATCATGAAATATATTGAGACAAATTACAGACAGTATCTTACAAGAAGCAACATGGAACAATTGATTGCACATGAAATATATTTCAATATGATTGAAATAAGCCTTTTGCCTACGGTTGATATTTTAATGCAGTCATCTCAGTTTTCATTTGAAGCATTTTATACTTGACCTGTCCGGGGTAGGCCGTCATTGTAAATAATAATTAGTTCTTAACTGACTTGCCTAGTTAAATAAATAATAATAAAGTTATCGTAGGTCACAGAGAGAAGAAAACCATGTGATTATGTTTAACATAGATCTTCTTTGTATAAAGTGACACAGGATTCAGGGGGAAATCATCAAATGATGCACTAGGCTGTTCTACGAGTAGTCTGAGGCAGGCGTTAAGATTCCAAGCATTTTCAAGTGCAACATTAACAACGATGGTTTTGGTTTTTAGCTCAGAGATTTAGCGATACTCCTACGAAGGTTCTGAAGATGGACTTAGCCTTAAGATGCTTTTGGGAAACCATGCCCACAATGTACCTGCATTCCATCCAGAACCAGGCTAATAACGACTAGCCATATTTTTAAATTAGCATGCCCTTGCAGAGCTTGACGTTCAGGTAAATTTTCCAGCGGCACACCAGGCCATTACCAGCCGAAACCTACTGGCCCGAATTAAAATAATATTGGCCCACGAAAGTGGATGATGCGCAACATTTAAATGTTATCTTTAATTTGCGGGCTGAGCAGGTAGCCTACAATGACCTACCCTAACAAATAATTACACTTTAACATTACAATATCATATTTACATTGACTGTTTGGAGGGAAAAAAATGTAAACCTTTGCACAATCTCAAAAAGGGGTGTTATTGTTAGAGAACAGCCCTATAAAATCAGTTTGATCAATTACGTTTTTCCCGGTTTTATTTTTCCCAGTTCATTTTCAGATTTTCACTCACTTTTTTATAGAAAAACTAAAACAATTGGAAGTTCTAAGTCCACAACAATGCTTAAAGCATATCAGGAGAAGTCTGGGGACAATCCCTCCCTACAAAAAAATGGAGGGTGTAGTTGCCCTTTGATTCAATTGCAAGAGACCGTTGTGGTGGTTTTGTACAGTAATAGAGACTTGTGGTGGTTTTGTACAGTAATAGAGACCGTTGTGGTGGTTTTGTACAGTAATAGAGACTTGTGGTGGTTTTGTACAGTAATAGAGACCGTTGTGGTGGTTTTGTACAGTAATAGAGACCGTTGTGGTGGTTTTGTACAGTAATAGACCGTTGTGGTGGTTTTGTACAGTAATAGACCGTTGTGGTGGTTTTGTACAGTAATAGACCGTTGTGGTGGTTTTGTACAGTAATAGAGACCGTTGTGGTGGTTTTGTACAGTAATAGAGACCGTTGTGGTGGTTTTGTACAGTAATAGAGACCGTTGTGGTGGTTTTGTACAGTAATAGAGACCGTTGTGGTGGTTTTGTACAGTAATAGAGACTTGTGGTGGTTTTGTACAGTAATAGACCGTTGTGGTGGTTTTGTACAGTAATAGAGACCGTTGGTGGTTTTGTACAGTAATAGAGACCGTTGTGGTGGTTTTGTACAGTACAAGAGACCGTTGTGGTGGTTTTGTACAGTAATAGACCGTTGTGGTGGTTTTGTACAGTAATAGAGACCGTTGTGGTGGTTTTGTACAGTAATAGAGACCGTTGTGGTGGTTTTGTACAGTAATAGAGACCGTTGTGGTGGTTTTGTACAGTACAAGAGACCGTTGTGGTGGTTTTGTACAGTAATAGAGACCGTTGTGGTGGTTTTGTACAGTACAAGAGACCGTTGTGGTGGTTTTGTACAGTAATAGAGACCGTTGTGGTGGTTTTGTACAGTACAAGAGACCGTTGTGGTGGTTTTGTACAGTAATAGAGACCGTTGTGGTGGTTTTGTACAGTACAAGAGACCGTTGTGGTGGTTTTGTACAGTAATAGAGACCGTTGTGGTGGTTTTGTACAGTACAAGAGACCGTTGTGGTGGTTTTGTACAGTAATAGAGACCGTTGTGGTGGTTTTGTACAGTACAAGAGACCGTTGTGGTGGTTTTGTACAGTAATAGAGACCGTTGTGGTGGTTTTGTACAGTACAAGAGACCGTTGTGGTGGTTTTGTACAGTAATAGAGACCGTTGTGGTGGTTTTGTACAGTACAAGAGACCATTGTGGTGGTTTTGTACAGTACAAGAGACCATTGTGGTGGTTTTGTACAGTAATAGAGACCGTTGTGGTGGTTTTGTACAGTAATAGAGACCGTTGTGGTGGTTTTGTACAGTAATAGAGACCGTTGTGGTGGTTTTGTACAGTAATAGAGGCCGTTGTGGTGGTTTTGTACAGTACAAGAGACCGTTGTGGTGGTTTTGTACAGTAATAGAGACCGTTGTGGTGGTTTTGTACAGTAATAGAGACCGTTGTGGTGGTTTTGTACAGTAATAGAGACCGTTGTGGTGGTTTTGTACAGTAATATAGACCGTTGTGGTGGTTTTGTACAGTAATAGAGACCGTTGTGGTGGTTTTGTACAGTAATAGACCGTTGGTGGTTTTGTACAGTAATAGAGACTTGTGGTGGTTTTGTACAGTAATAGAGACTTGTGGTGGTTTTGTACAGTAATAGACCGTTGTGGTGGTTTTGTACAGTAATAGAGACTTGTGGTGGTTTTGTACAGTAATAGAGACTTGTGGTGGTTTTGTACAGTAATAGACCGTTGTGGTGGTTTTGTACAGTAATAGACCGTTGTGGTGGTTTTGTACAGTAATAGACCGTTGTGGTGGTTTTGTACAGTAAGAGACCGTTGTGGTGGTTTTGTACAGTAATAGACCGTTGTGGTGGTTTTGTACAGTAATAGACCGTTGTGGTGGTTTTGTACAGTAATAGAGACCGTTGTGGTGGTTTTGTACAGTAATAGAGACCGTTGTGGTGGTTTTGTACAGTAATAGAGACCGTTGTGGTGGTTTTGTACAGTAATAGACCGTTGTGGTGGTTTTGTACAGTAATAGAGACTTGTGGTGGTTTTGTACAGTAATAGACCGTTGTGGTGGTTTTGTACAGTAAGAGACCGTTGTGGTGGTTTTGTACAGTAATAGAGACCGTTGTGGTGGTTTTGTACAGTAATAGAGACTGCTGTGGTGGTTTTGTACAGTAAGAGACCGTTGTGGTGGTTTTGTACAGTAATAGAGACCGTTGTGGTGGTTTTGTACAGTAATAGAGACTTGTGGTGGTTTTGTACAGTAATAGAGACCGTTGTGGTGGTTTTGTACAGTAATAGACCGTTGTGGTGGTTTTGTACAGTAATAGAGACTTGTGGTGGTTTTGTACAGTAATAGAGACCGTTGTGGTGGTTTTGTACAGTAATAGACCGTTGTGGTGGTTTTGTACAGTAATAGAGACCGTTG
The DNA here is from genome assembly GCF_965601325.2 of Salmo salar. Classification (NCBI taxonomy): domain Eukaryota; kingdom Metazoa; phylum Chordata; class Actinopteri; order Salmoniformes; family Salmonidae; genus Salmo; species Salmo salar. The sequence continues at coordinate 52,835,209 of NC_138306.1, read as the reverse complement.
TGGTGGTTTTGTACAGTAATAGAGACTTGTGGTGGTTTTGTACAGTAATAGAGACCGTTGTGGTGGTTTTGTACAGTAATAGACCGTTGTGGTGGTTTTGTACAGTAATAGACCGTTGTGGTGGTTTTGTACAGTAATAGAGACTTGTGGTGGTTTTGTACAGCACAATGTACAGTGTAGGCTACATGTGATGGCAGAGTTGGCAAAACAAACGCCCCGCAATTGATACAAATCATCATGTTACTGATCATTACATTTTTTACATGTTTTATTTAACTAGGCAAGTCAGTTAAGAACAAATTATTATTTACAATGACGGCCTACACCGGCCAAACCCAGACGACACTGGGCCAATTCTGCGCACAATCACGGCCGGTTGTGATACAGCCTGGAATCGAACAAGGGTTTCTGTAGTGTCCCCTCTAGCACTGAGATGCAGTGTCTTAGACCGCTTTGATATAGCCTGGAATGGAACCAGGGTCTGTAGTGATGCCTCTAGCACTGAGATGCAGTGCCTTAGACCGCTGTGATACAGCCTGGAATGGAACCAGGGTCTGTAGTGATGCCTCCAGCACTGAGATGCAGTGCCTCAGACCGCTGCACCACTCGGGAGCCCCTTAATTGGGATGTTTTTTGGGGAAAGCCTTGAGAACCCTATGATGGTGGTTGAAGTGAGGAGCTAGACTTAGCATTTCTGTTCATGTTGTTTAAATGTTGTTCAGTGTTCTTAAAAGGTAGACTCAGCTAAACGACGTTGCCACCAGCAGCACTGCAAATAAGCATCCTTTGGGGATTTTTTCAAGTATTCTATAAGCGTTTGGCTTTTTTCATGTTATTTAAGCGTTTTTTCATGTTATTTAAGCGGTTTTGAAGGGTCCTCGTGTACTGGTGAGAATTGCTTCTCCTCTAATGCCAGTGTGTAGTCTGCCTGGAATCTGAGAGGAATTCAACCTCTACTGGCTCACAGAATGTTTGCATGGGCAGAGATAAGGACATTCAGTGCATTCCTCATTGCGGAATGAGAGAGAGAGCGAGAGAGAGAGAGAATGAAAAGAAGAAAAAAAAGGTGCAAATCAGAGCCTACCGAGTCATGAACCCTCACAATGAGAAATCGATAGCACACATAAACACACGCATGCTTGGATGGACGGACACACACACACACACACACACACACACACACACACAGCTCTTTTCTTAATCCCAGCCTGAAGGCACCAAATGTCTGCAAACAAGCACCAGAGTAACAACATCATCGATCAGAATTGAACAGCCATTATTGTTAATTACTGTAATTCCTGGGTGACAATAAAACAAAAGCACTTTAATGATGCATTTCCTTTACTGTCAGCTTGACAGAGTATTTATTGAAGTCTAAACCTCTAAACTGAGGTCCACGGTAAGAAACAAAAATGTTTCACTCTCCCATTTTAGCACGCTGGAAGCCCAAGGTTAGCTAAAGAATAACTACAACACCGAATGAACATAGCGTCTTCGTGAAGCCTTTGTGAAGGGTTAATAACCTGTGTATGATGAATTATAGAGAGACTGGACTAGGGCTTTGGCAGTCATTGCATTTTGTCGGCCGGTTATTATCATGCAAATGACTGACTGGTCTCACGGTTATTGACCATTAATTAACATACACTTTTAGCAACTCCAGGCCTCCAAACATCTATATATAGATTTTTTTTTAATATCGAATAAGTCCATTTAATATAAATCATCATAATAAATACATTATTTTAGTTATTATTATTTTGGTTAACAACAACAAAAACATTATGATATGAAGAAAATGTATTTCAGAAGAACAGAATTGGAGTCGGCCTACACTATTATCTGGCTATGCACCATGCTGTAGGCCAGTTCATTTATACTGAACAAAAAATTATAAAACGCAACATGTAAAGTGTTGGTCCTATGTTTCATAAGCTGAAATAAAAGTTCTCAGAAATGTTCCATACGCACAAAAAGCTTATTTCTCTCAAAATGTTTGCACAAATCTGTTTACATTCCTGTTAGTGAGCATTTCTCCTTTGCCAAAATAATCCATCCACCTGACAGGTGTGGCATATCAAGAAGCTGATTAAAACGGCATGATCTTTACACAGGTGCACTTTGTGCTGGAGACAATAAAGGACCACAAAAATGTGCAGCTTTATCACACAACACAATGCCACAGATGTCTCAAGTTGAAGGAGCGTGCAATTGGCATGCTGACTGCAGGAATGTCCACCAGAGCTGTTGCCAGAGAATTTAATGTTCATTTCTCTACCATAAACCGTCTCCAACGTTGTTTGTGAGAATATGGCAGAATGTCCAACCGGCCTCACATCCAGCTTCTTCACCTGCGGGATCGTCTGAGACCAACCACCCGGACAGCTGATGAAACCTTGGGTTTGCACAACCAAAGAATTTCTGCAAAAACTGTCAGAAACCATCTCAGAGAAGCTCATCTGCGTGTTCATTGTCCTCACCAGGGTCTTGATCTGACTTCAGTGGGCAAATGCTCACCTTCGATGGTCACTGGCACACTAGAGAAGTGTGCTCTTCATGGATGAATTCCGGTTTCAACTGTACCTGGCAGATGGCAAACAGCGTGTATGGCATCGTTTGGCCGAGCGGTTTGCTGATGTCAACGTTGTGAACAGAGTGCCCCATGGTGGTGGTGGGGTTATGGTGTGGGCAGGCATAAGCTACAGACAACGAACACAATTGCATTTTATTGATGGCAATGTTGCAAGGATCTGTACACAATTCCTGGAAGCTGAAAATGTCCCAGTTCTTCCATGGCCTGCATACTCAGACATGTCACCCATTGAGCATGTTTGGGATGCTCTGGATCGACGTGTACGACAGCGTGTTCAAGTTCCTGCCAATATCCAGCAACTTCACACATCCATTGAAAAGGAGCGGGACAACATTCCACAACCAACAGCCTGATCAACTTGAATGCGAAGGATTGGTGTCACGCTGCACAAGGCAAATGGTGGTCACACCAGATACTGACTGGTTTTCTGATCCACATCCATATCTCTGACCAACAGATGCATATCTGTATTCCCAGTCATGTGAAATCCAGAGATTAGGGTTCAATGAACTTACTTCAATTGACTGATTTCTCATTTGAACTGTAACTCAGTAAAATCTTTGAAATTGTTACGTTTATATTTTTGTTCAGTGTAGCTGACAAGATATGCACAAGTCCTGTGCCATTCTTTTATAAGAATAATACAAATGAATTTAGCTGACTAAAATGGATAGGATATTTTCCCCCCATTCTGGAGTGAGTGTGCATATGAAGTAGCTATGTTGAGCATATCAATGATCACTTGAAACAGGTCCTATATGCTAGATTTAGAGATATTTGGATAATTTAGTTGCGAATGATGAAAAACCTTAGAAGTTTTTAGAAATCCAAACATATATGGGCTGCTTGATGCGACTACAGGCTGAGCTCTGTTTCTTACCTCAGGTGGCACACCCCGTTCTCTAATCATGTGATCATATTTTCACCCATCAGATTTTACTAACGCGTAAAATTTGTTTGAATTTAGAACGGCCCATTATCAAATGGGTAGTGGCAGAGAGGAAAAGACGTGTCATCTACGCACTCAAACAGCGAATGGAGGTCGTTTTCCCAGCAACTTCATGCATCAACCACTGTTCGAGGAACATGCTGCACGACAGGTGATATTCCGCCCAATCTCTGTACGCCATGGGCTCTCCAACCCTGTTCCTGCAGCTACCCAGTGGTTACTTTGGGAAACCAAGTGAAATATTGTTTTCACAACAAAACATATTTCATTAAAACTGTTGACAGCCCCTATCTCTGCACGCTCGCTTGAGAAAGGAATTAAGGAGAAAGAGGAGGAGATGGAAACTCACGGTGGTGAGATATATTCTATAGCGAAAAAGGTAACGTGTCAGCCTATTAATTATGAAAGTAGTTTTGTTTTTAAATGCCCTATTACTAGGCTATTCAAAATCAAATACAGATTCACTATAATTGTAGGCTACCTCTAAGTCGCCGTGCACAATCAAAGAAGCAGCAGCATCACCTAGGCCTGTACGTTCTCTCCCATGGATAGAACGCTTGGAGCGCAGCAAAGGGTAGCCAGTCCATCCAGTACGCATAATAATACAGTCCACACACAAAGGTGATTATGATTACTTGTTTCATTTTGGAGTATAGACTAGACCACTTATGTAAGTGGTCTAGTCTTTACTCCAATATATATATATATATATATATATATAATGAAAATCTGCCGTGCGTAATATGCGGTTGGAGGGGGGGGGACTCGTATATCAGCGTATGCAGCAGCTCTAACATGCCTTTGGGTGTTCTAAATTCAACATCTTAAACGCTGTGAATTAATCAATAAGTTAGAAAACGATGTCCACTTCGTTGTGTTTGGGTTTGAAACAACATCCACAAACACCATATTTTCTACTCATTTTAAACTTGTTGTTGAACTTCTTTCTTCAAATTGATAATCACAGTGAGGTCCAAAAATGGAGCCCAACGGTGAGTTTTAAAAGCATGATACTGTTTTGATGAGTTTGAGATGGGATTTTAGATTATATTTGCATTGATGTCAAAGTGGTTAGAGGGAAAATAGAGCCCTGAGTACCAGGCCATTAGGACCTGATGGAGGAACAATAGAGCCCTGAGTACCAGGCCATTAGGACCTGATGGAGGGACAATAGAGCCCTGAGTACGAGGCCATTAGGACCTGATGGAGGAACAATAGAGCCCTGAGTACCAGGCCATTAGGACCTGATGGAGGGAAAATAGAGCCCTGAGTACCAGGCCATTAAGACCTGATGGAGGAACAATAGAGCCCTGAGTACCAGGCCATTAGGACCTGATGGAGGGACAATAGAGCCCTGAGTACCAGGCCATTAGGACCTGATGGAGGGACAATAGAGCCCTGAGTACCAGGCCATTAGGACCTGATGGAGGGACAATAGAGCCCTGAGTACCAGGCCATTAGGACCTGATGGAGGGACAATAGAGCCCTGAGTACCAGGCCATTAGGACCTGATGGAGGGACAATAGAGCCCTGAGTACCAGGCCATTAGGACCTGATGGAGGGACAATAGAGCCCTGAGTACCAGGCCATTAGGACCTGATGGAGGAACAATAGAGCCCTGAGTACCAGGCCATTAGCGACCAGATGGAGAGACAAAAGAGCCCTGAGTACCAGGCCATTAGCGACCAGATGGGGGGGATAATAGAGCCCTGAGTACCAGGCCATTAGGACCTGATGGAGGGATAATAGAGCCCTGAGTGTAGCAGTCCATTAGCGACCGGATAGTCGTTAGCGACTTGGGCACTACCAACGCAGAGTGCATAAAAGGAGATTACCGTGACTCTCAACAGTCACATGGAATTTGACTGTGGTCATGACTCATGACTGCCGGTAATAGGGTCACCGTAACAGACCTAGACTGGACCATCTGTGTAGCAGAGCTACACTCTCTAGCGTCCTGATGTGTTGGTGACAGACTGGGGTGCAATGTGAGCTTTCAGGCTTCTGCAGTTCTGCTCAGTATCAGCATGGATGTGTTTGAATTTATGTCTCACAAAGCAACTGGGTCAACCAAGGAATGTTTATTGGTGGTCACTGGTCAGTGTCAGTCACCAAGGAAAGGTGTTAGCTACCTCTTATGTGCAAACATTCAGGTGTATTGAGGATTGTTGACGATAAATGACAAATTCACAAGAATTGTTATTTTCTTCAGTGCTTTTCATCCCATTTCCAGTTTGACTGTAGAAAATTCTAAGTAGGGTTACCATTTTGAACTTAGAAGGTAGACTCAAGAGAAATTACGTGGCTACGAGCAGCACCGCAGATATTGAGATGAGCGAGATGCAAGACTTCGCTCTCACCGTCACACACAGTATCTGCACATGTGCATGGGTTCACTTCACGCTGTTAGAGCGTGGTAGGTATGGGACAAAAACAGCTGAGAAGTTGAGCCTCACGCTTTAACGCTCTTAGTTGTGGAAATTGACCCCACTATGCGGTTTACTTTGTGCACCTACGTCATATCGCTGAGTCTACCTTTAATGCCAATTTGATTGAGATATGGTTTACCAGATGGTGCTAAATACAAAGTTCTGTTAACGAAGCTAATTTCATTACCTGTACCTTACTTTCTGCCTCAGTGCTCTACGTTCTCCCTCATATGAAAATACACAAGTCAATGTCAGAAAGGGAATATGAATTTTAAAAAAAAGAGGGAACACTTGCAATTAAATTCCCAAATGTAGACTCTTATGACTTAATTAGCGTGTGGCTACAAAACAGTATCCTATATGAACCTGGTTATGTCATGGTAAAAAACACTAACCAGGAACTAAACAAGGTGAAAGGTGAACTTAGAGGAGGGAGAAGTCATCTCGTATCAGTTTTGAATGGTGAAGAGTAACCAGGAAGAATTTGCAGTGGTGGTAGTGTGTGTGTGTGACCACTACACTGTGTTCTGAAAACACGTCCAGTACGGGACAGCTGGGTAATGTGGGAGGCAGGAGTTAAGAGGAAGCTCATTGGTCATGGATAGAGCTGTTTAAATGGAACCATCTGGAGATGTCTGACTAACTAGTACAGTACTGTAAACCTGTGGAATGCCTGATAGATAGTCTATGGGCAGAAGCGTAGAGAGCAGAGAGGTGGACAAACTGTACTGCAACTGTTAGCACTTGGAGCAATTACTTGTTACTTTTATTTCTTATCCGTATTTTTTTAAACGGCATTGTTGTTTAGGGGCTCGTAAGTAAACATTTCACTGTAAGGTCCTGTTGTATTCGGCCCATGTGACTAATAACATTTGATTTAAATGTGTATGGGCAGGACAGGGAGTGGGGAAAGCTGTATAATAAAATTGAAATACTCTCAGAGTGAAGTAAATAAAGAATATGAAATGTTTAAGTACTGTATTCCTCTAATGATGAAACCATTTCACAACAGTGGGATCCGTAGCCTTATCGATGATGACAGAGACAGCTGATAGCATCAGTAATTACTGCCGCGTCAATGTGTGTGTTGCTGCGTTGTCAGCCAGCACTGCAGAATCAGGGCTCCTCAAAACGGTGGTGCAGCCAAAAACCAACGTCTCCTGGCCTGGAGTTGTCAGCCTTTTCCTCTCCTGGCCAACTGAGGCTCTCTCTGTTCTCCCTCCCTCTACTGTTTATACAGTAGCTGCACATCAGTTCCCCCCCTCCTCTCTTCTCTAGGCTTGATTCACACTCCTTGATCTCTCTCGCTTTCCTTCTCTTGTTCTCCCCCCTTTCCCTGCATCAACCTCTCTCCCTCCCTTTCTCTCTCTCTCCATCTCTCGCTTTAGGAAAGAATCTGCTGCAAAGTGGGGCTTCGTTTCAAGGTTCAGACTTCTGATTAGATAAGAGCTATTGAAACTGCAGGGAGGGGCTTTGCAACTGATAATAATGCACAGCTGCACTATAGCACTGAAACTCTGTGTGTGTGTGTGTGGTGTGTGTGTGTGTGTGTGTGTGTGTGTGTGTGTGTGGTGTGTGTGTGTGTGTGTGTGTGTGTGTGTGTGTGTGTGTGTGTGTGGGGGGCGGCGGCGGCGGCGGCGGGGGGCGGCGGCGGCGGCGGCGGCGGCGGCGGCGGCGGCGGCGGCGGCGGCGGCGGCGGCGGCGGCGGCGGCGGCGGCGTGCGCCACTCCCTGGAGATGAGATCACCAGGCCACATGTCATTAAGGTCAGGGGAGCAGAGCAGCACGGACTGTGTTGATACCACAACAGTACAGAGACATAACAACAGGAGATAAGCCACATCCTGAACCAGTCGAGTCATACGCATAGGATACATCCTGACCCAGTCGAGTCATACACATAGGATACATCCTGACCCAGTCGAGTCATACACATAGGATACATCCTGACCCAGACGAGTCATACACATAGGATACACCCTGACCCAGTCGAGTCATACACATAAGATTAGGGATATATTTTTTTAAATAATTTTTTTTTAACCTTTATTTAAATAGGCAAGTCAGTTAAGAACAAATTCTTATTTACAATGACGGCCTACCCCGGCCAAACCCGGACGACACTGGGCCAATTGTGCGCCACCCTATGGGACTTCCAATCACGGCCGGACATATCGAGTGCATAGAGGAGTTCTGTATCTATAATTCTTAAAATAATTGTTATGTTTTTTGTGAACGTTTATCGTGAGTAATTTAGTAAATTCACCGGATGTTTGCGGGGAGTATGCTAGTTCTGAACGTCACATGCTAATGTAAAAAGCTGGTTTTTGATATAAATATGAACTTGATTGAACAAAACATGCATGCATTGTATAACATAATGTCCTAGGGTTGTCATCTGATGAAGATCATCAAAGGTTAGTGCTGCATTTAGCTGTGGTTTTGTTTTTTGTGACATTATATGCTAGCTTGAGAAATGGGTGTCTGATTATTTCTGGCTTGGTACTCTGCTGACATAATCTAATGTTTTGCTTTCGCTGTAAAGCCTTTTTGAAACCGGACAGTGTGGTTAGATAAAGGAGAGTCTTGTCTTTAAAATGCTGTGAAATAGTCATATGTTTGAAAAATTGAAGTTTTTGTATTTTTGAGGAATTTGTAATTCGCGCCACGCCTATCATTGGATATTGGAGCAGGTGTTCCGCTAGCGGAACGTCTAGATGTAAGAACGTAGTGTGTGCCAATACCACCTCAGCATTACGGCTACGTTTCATACTAAGCCGTAGGCAGAACTTTAATGCAATCATGACTAGGTCATTTGGCGGAAATAAGAGGCTTTGTCGCCGATATCCAATATTTTCCTTGCCAAAGAAACCCTAGTACCAATAACTGATATTAAAAATGTTAGCGGCCTTTTAAGCATTCTAGTACAGTTAAATAGTTAACACACACACGGACGCAGCGGTCTAAGGCACTGCATCTCAGTGCAAGAGGCGTCACTACAGTCCCTGGTTCGAATCCAGGCTGCATCACATCCGGCCGTGATTGAGAGTCCCATAGGGCGGCTCACAATTGGCCCAGCTTCGTCCGGGGTAGGCAGTCATTGTAAATAAGAATTTGTTCTTAACTGACTTGCCTAGTTAAATAAAGGTCACACACACACAAGAAAGTTATTTTGTTGGCATTTAGGTATGTCCCCATTACCAGCAAAACCTATTTCTTTCACTTACTTGCTGTGCTGTTTCGATGTTCATTTGTTCAGTCGTTTCATTCTCAACCAGGATTTCTATGGAACGTTTGGGTCTTTGCGTGTATAAAAAAAATAATAAAAAAAATAAAAAAATCTCTATTTGATGAGTCAGATAAGCTTGTTGACCAATCAGGACCTGAATATGACTGCACATCACATAATAATTTAACGCGTTCATTCATTTACCTAGTTATTGCACATGGATTACACTATCACTCGTATTTCACATGCCACACTGATTCAACGATACGTATGCTATGATGCTGATAAAGTTGTCTCGCACACCTACAGTGCTAGCTAGGTCATGGATGCAAAAATATTCTTCCCCAAAAACATAGCAAAACGACAATCTGTTTCAGTAGCTAAAGTTAGCTAGCTAACTATATAGCTAGGTGTCATCATCTAAAATAACCCTAATTTACAAGACAGTTATTATTTGATTAATGGTGGTCGGACCCATCTATGTGAAGCTAGCCACAATAAGGATTAGCCACAATAGTGGACTTTGCGGTTAGGCTTCAAAATAAAAGTATGGCATAATTCTACTATTTGTATTCATTTGCATTACTGTCAATTACATGCTTTTATTTTGAAGGCAAACTGCAAATTTCACTATTGTGCCTGATCCTTATTGTGGCTAGCTTCACAACACATAACCCGGTCCGTTCGAGCCTCCATAGCCAGATGAAGCTAGCTGGCTGATTATAACGTTAGCTTTGGGCAACAGGGTTAAGTAGCTGGTTAGCTATTTATTTTCATGAACTGAAGTTCAATGACAATAGGCGAACAACAAGTGGCAACCTAGCTAATACTTACTCACAAGGATTCCTAAATCATTGCTAAGAATAATGAAAATGACTGCAGTTTCTACTGGTCATTGTTTTCAGGCTGGCAGTATTGGTGCTAGCTAGGTACCAAGCTAAAGCTAGCTACCCCAGAAGTTGCGGTCGAACAAATGATGCTTTATTACCAACTCGGTATTGTAAACACATAATTTGTGGTCGGTGTTTGCTTGTTTGTTGACTTTTTTTGTACAGCTTTGACAGTGCTACTGCATCTTTTTTGACACACAAAGACCCAAACGGCGTTCCATAGTATGTATGTCGTGAAGCTAATAGCAGTGACGCTATTACCGTGTAACTCCGGTAGGGCAACATCTGAAAAATAGCGCACTTGGCAGTGTTAACCGGTGCTCGACCAGTCGGCGAAAGCCAACATCACCCACGACAAGGGATTGTCAAGGGCAACGAATTCCATTATTTTGGCTTTAATGGATTTCGCCTTTGAGTTGTCTCGCTGAAATTTTGTTACTCTTTCAAATGACTGCTTGACTTGTTGACTGCTCGATCCACACAGCAGACATTGTGGGCTAGGTTAGGAATGCTGTGTTGCATGTATAGCGCAACATTTTACGTGGCGTCATTACGTCCTGTACCTACGTTATATAGGGATGCACGTCCTGTACCTACGTTATATAGGGATGCACGTCCTGTACCTACGTTATATAGGGATGCACGTCCTGTACCTACGTTATATAGGGATGCACGTCCTGTACCTACGTTATATAGGGATGCACGTCCTGTACCTACGTTATATAGGGATGCACGTCCTGTACCTACGTTATATAGGGATGCACGTCCTGTACCTACGTTATATAGGGATGCACATCATGTACCTACGTTATATAGGGATGCACGTCCTGTACCTACGTTATATAGGGATGCACGTCCTGTACCTACGTTATATAGGGATGCACGTCCTGTACCTACGTTATATAGGGATGCACTTCAGCTTTGACATCGGTTTTGCACATTGCTTCTGTTTCAAAATACAGCTTTTTATTATATGACAGCGGTTCCACATGTTACCATGATGCAAGTTGTGTGAGAAAAATATTTGTATGTTATTGTTATATTTAATTATATTCTTACTACAAAATATGTGTGTTGACTGTGATCGAGGTAGGTGTGTCTTGTCTGTTTAATTAAACTAAATGAACTATTGATTTCATTCATTTGGATGTAACAAACAAAAAATGACATTCCATCTTTTAAAATAAATACATTTCATTAGTCTTATAATGTTTCTTAGGACCTGCCTAAACGAATCAATTATGGACTATTTTTTATGGTGCATATTGACAAGGTGAACATCTGCCGTTCTGCCCCTGAACAAGGCAGTTAACCCACTGTTCCCCGGGCGCCGAAGACGTGGATGTCGATTAAGGCAGCCCCCCGCACCTCTCTGATTCAGAGGGGTTGGGTTAAATGCAGAAGACACTTTTCAGTTGAATGCATTCAGTTGTACAACTGACTAGGTATCCCCCTTTCCTTTCAATGGATTTATTACAATAGGTGCCCACCTACATCACAAGAATGTGGTAAAAATGGGCCTGTTTGTAAGGGGGTCAAATAAACATTACCCAATTAGTTTTACAGACAAAATACCATAAATCCTAAGTGAAAGCAGTAATAGTCATAAGGTCAGTGACTGAACCTAAGCAGGGTCGGGCTGGTTAGTGCTTGGATGGGAGGAGACCTGGGAACACCAGGTGCTGAAAGCTAAGGTCAATGACTACTAAACCGTACTGTAAGTCAGTCAGGTATTATAAACAGAACTTGTCACTTTTATATGTTTATGGCAAAAACAAAATATAAGTTTGTCTATTCCATTTGCTTTGGCAATGTAAAAATACATTTTGTTCATTGGCAAGTTTATTTTTGTTGTTCGGGCATTTTTTTCTGGAGGCAAGCCAGTTTTAAGCCGAAGTCTACGCCCCTTCGTCTGTGATTGGTCAACAGTAGGGTTTAATTCAAAGAGGGACCACTCACTTTCAAAATGGACAAACAGTACTATTGCCGCTTTTTTCTCATTTTTTCAAGCAAAGGCCTTGTAAGGGAGTATGCGAGCACACTCATTTGGTTCGGCTAGCCGAGGTCGGATAGGCGCCAGCCGAACTGAAGCATTTTGACGCCTTGCCTTTACACTGTATGACAGAGCATGTGCGTTACACAACACGGCCATTTTGTGCCTCTATATTAAGAGTGCGTTTCGTGGTGAGAGGGGCAGGAAAAGGGTCGATTCACCGGCTTTCCGCTTTCTGTCCCAGGCGAAGCTTGGTAAGGAGGGGGGGGGAAGAGAGGAGGAGGGCCTCTTTTCACACAGGCGGGCACGGAGGGGGGGGAGAGAAAGTGGGGCGGTGTAGTGTAGTGTCGGGTTTCCTTCCCCCACAGCTGGGGTCAAATGGGTCACCAACCAGCCCCCCCCCCCCCCTTCATCTCCCCTCATTTCAGAGGCCCAGCATGCAGGAAGTGCTAACCTTGTACACCCCCCCCCCCCCCTCTTCATCCCCACTTCTCCTTTAGCTGTGAGCCCTCTAAAACGAATCTACCCCAGGAGGCTGCTGTTCTAAAACAAGGCTTGACATTCAGGTCAATTTGTCAATGGCATTTGGCCCAAGCCTATTGGCCCGGGCCAATATCTCACAGGGTAGTGGATGATGTGTGTATCGTTTCAATATCAGGTGATTTTATCTTTAATTAAATCAGACTGACCAAACTAGCCTATAATAACCTACCCTTCATACACAAATAATTACATTTTAACTTTGCAATTTCATATTTACTGTTTTTTTTTATTTGTATTATTTATATTTATTGGGGGGAAAAAATGAAACTTGATGCAATCTCAAAAAGGGTGTTATTGTTAGTTGATTTTGACCAATCAGCAGGCTACAGTTGAATTGAAAAGGGTGTTATTGTTAGTTGATTTTGACCAATCAGCAGGCTACAGTTGAATTGAAAAGGGTGTTATTGTTAGTTGATTTTGACCAATCAGCAGGCTACAGTTGAATTGAAAAGGGTGTTATTGTTAGTTGATTTTGACCAATCAGCAGGCTACAGTTGAATTGAAAAGGGTGTTATTGTTAGTTGATTTTGACCAATCAGCAGGCTACAGTTGAATTGAAAAGGGTGTTATTGTTAGTTGATTTTGACCAATCAGCAGGCTACAGTTGAATTGAAAAGGGTGTTATTGTTAGTTGATTTTGACCAATCAGCAGGCTACAGTTGAATTGAAAAGGGTGTTATTGTTAGTTGATTTTGACCAATCAGCAGGCTACGTTGTAGGGCCCTATAAAATCAGCATTATCATTTGATTAATTCTGTTTTCCAGTTTAGTTTTTCTGGGGTTTTCCCCATTAGTTTCTACTCTCAAAATCACACTTTGGGGTTGCCCTTTAAATACAACTGTGCACCTAGCAAGACACCGTTGTGTTTGACTGCAGTGTTTCTGTAATGTCAACATAGGTCTACAGTGTAGCCTACATGTGAAGGCAGAGTTTGAAAAATAAATGCCCTTCCGATTGATACAGCTCATCATCATATCATTCTGCCTGGTAGGCCTACTTTGCAGTCATCATTTAAATTGGGAAGTTTTTTGGGGGGGTAAAAGTATTTTCATTCAACCAAGACTTTCAACTAAACATTTTCAATAACTGGTTCGCATTCTCATTGTTGCCTTAGTTAACATTTACTGGTAGATCTGACAACCTAACCTACCGACGTCGTTCTTCTGTGAGCTGATGCATGCAACAACCAGTTGAGAGGTGCTCGACAGATGATTCCTCTCCAACTAGGCTGCATGTGCAGCACACGGGTGCTAAATAATCTACATAGTGAACTAACATTAATTATATAGTATAGATTGAAAATAGCAGGCCACTAATGTGGATGGTGCACTGGTCCAGTGGGTTTCTTAAAGCCTCCCTGGCTATCAGTTAGCCCTGTATGACTGTCTCCCTCCACTACCACAGAGTGGCACGTCTCCCCTCCACTACCACAGAGTGGCACGTCTCCCCTCCACTACCACAGAGTGGCACGTCTCCCCTCCACTACCACAGAGTGGCACGTCTCCCCTCCACTACCACAGAGTGGCACGTCTCCCCTCCACTACCACAGAGTGGCACGTCTCCCCTCCACTACCACAGAGTGGCACGTCTCCCCTCCACTACCACAGAGTGGCACGTCTCCCCTCCACTACCACAGAGTGGCACGTCTCCCTCCACTACCACAGAGTGGCACGTCTCCCCTCCACTACCACAGAGTGGCATGTCTCCCTCCACTACCACAGAGTGGCACGTCTCCCCTCCACTACCACAGAGTGGCACGTCTTTCAGACACTACACTCAATACACACCGTTGTTATCTCCTATTATTGCTGAAACAATCCTTCTCTCTTTCAAACGGTCACATGGTACTGTTTAGCGCAATGCTCTCCGTAAGGGGGCCAAAATGGATTCCTGGATTCTGCTTTGTTTCACTGACATTTACACTTCGGGTACAGTAAAAAGTCTGGGAGCTGTGTAGCTTGGTGGGGTGGAGGGGAGCTGTGTAGCTTGGTGTGGTGGACTGGGGATGAGAGCTGTGTAGCTTGGTGGGGTGGAGGGGGGAGGGGAGCTGTGTAGCTTGGTGGGGTGGAGGGGTGGAGAGGAGCTGTGTAGCTTGGTGGGGTGGAGGGGGGAGGGGAGCTGTGTAGCTTGGTAGGGGGGAGGGGAGCTGTGTAGCTTGGTGGGGTGGAGGGGGGAGGGGAGCTGTGTAGCTTGGTGGGGGGGAGGGGAGCTGTGTAGCTTGGTGGGGAGGAGGGGAGCTGTGTAGCTTGGTGGGGTGGAGGGGTGGAGAGGAGCTGTGTAGCTTGGTGGGGTGGAGGGGAGCTGTGTAGCTTGGTGGGGTGGAGGGGGGAGGGGAGCTGTGTAACTTGGTCGGGAGGAGGGGGGGAGGGGAGCTGTGTAGCTTGGTGGGGTGGAGGGGAGCCGTGTAGCTTGGTGGGGAGGAGGGGGGAGGGGAGTAGTGTAGCTTGGTGGGGCGGGGGGAGGCTGTGTAGCTTGGTGGGGTGGATGGGAGCTGTGTAGCTTGGTGGGGTGGAGGGGGGAGGGGAGCTGTGTAGCTTGGTGGGGTGGAGGGGGGAGGGGAGCTGTGTAGCTTGGTGGGGGGGAGGGGAGCTGTGTAGCTTGGTGGAGTGGAGGGGAGCTGTGTAGCTTGGTGGGGTGGAGGGGAGCTGTGTAGCTTGGTGGGGTGGAGGGGGGGAGCTGTGTAGCTTGGTGGGGCGGGGGGGAGCTGTGTAGCTTGGTGTGGGGGAGGGGAGCTGTGTAGCTTGGTGGAGCGGAGGGGAGCTGTGTAGCTTGGTGGGCGGAGGGGGGAGGGGAGCCGTGTAGCTTGGTGGGGAGGAGGGGGGAGGGGAGTAGTGTAGCTTGGTGGGCGGAGGGGGGGAGGGGAGCCGTGTAGCTTGGTGGGGAGGAGGGGGGAGGGGAGTAGTGTAGCTTGGTGGGCAGAGGGGGGAGGGGAGCTGTGTAGCTTGGTGGGGAGCAGGGGGGAGGGGAGTAGTGTAGCTTGGTGGGCGGAGGGGGGGAGGGGAGCTGTGTAGCTTGGTGGGGTGGAGGGGAGCAGTGTAGCTTGGTGGGGTGGAGGGGAGCTGTGTAGCTTGGTGGGGTGGAGGGGAGCTGTGTAGCTTGGTGGGGTGGAGGGGAGCTGTGTAGCTTGGTGGGGTGGAGGGGGGGAGGGGAGCTGTGTAGCTTGGTGGGGAGGAGGGGAGTAGTGTAGCTTGGTGGGGCGGAGGGGGGGAGGGGAGCTGTGTAGCTTGGTGGGGTGGAGGGGAGCTGTGTAGCTTGGTGGGGTGGAGGGGGGAGGGGAGCTGTGTAGCTTGGTGGGGAGGAGGGGAGTAGTGTAGCTTGGTGGGGCGGAGGGGGGGAGGGGAGCTGTGTAGCTTGGTGGGGTGGAGGGGAGCTGTGTAGCTTGGTGGAGGGGAGCTGTGTAGCTTGGTGGGGCGGAGGGGAGCTGTGTAGCTTGGTGGGGCGGAGGGGAGCTGTGTAGCTTGGTGGGGCGGAGGGGAGCTGTGTAGCTTGGTGAGGCGGAGGGGAGCTGTGTAGCTTGGTGGGGTGGAGGGGGGAGGGGAGCTGTGTAGCTTGGTGGGGCGGAGGGGAGCTGTGTTGCTTGGTGGGGCGGAGGGGAGCTGTGTAGCTTGGTGGGGCGGAGGGGAGCTGTGTAGCTTGGTGGGGCGGGGGGGAGCTGTGTAGCTTGGTGGGGCGGGGGGGAGCTGTGTAGCTTGGTGGGGCGGGGGGGAGCTGTGTAGCTTGGTGGGGCGGAGGGGAGCTGTGTAGCTTGGTGGGGCGGAGGGGAGCTGTGTAGCTTGGTGGGGTGGAGGGGGGGAGCTGTGTAGCTTGGTGGGGAGGAGGGGAGCTGTGTAGCTTGGTGGGGAGGAGGGGAGCTGTGTAGCTTGGTGGGGCGGAGGGGAGCTGTGTAGCTTGGTGGGGCGGAGAGGAGCTGTGTAGCTTGGTGGGGCGGAGGGGAGCTGTGTAGCTTGGTGGGGCGGAGGGGAGCTGTGTAGCTTGGTGGGGCGGAGGGGAGCTGTGTAGCTTGTGGGGCGGAGGGGAGCTGTGTAGCTTGGTGGGGCGGAGGGGAGCTGTGTAGCTTGGTGGGGCGGAGGGGAGCTGTGTAGCTTGGTGGGGCAGAGGGGAGCTGTGTAGCTTGGTGGGGCGGAGGGGAGCTGTGTAGCTTGGTGGGGAGGAGGGGAGCCGTGTAGCTTGGTGGGGAGGAGGGGGGAGGGGAGTAGTGTAGCTTGGTGGGGCGGAGGGGGGGAGGGGAGCTGTGTAGCTTGGTGGGGTGGAGGGGAGCTGTGTAGCTTGGTGGGGTGGAGGGGGGAGGGGAGCTGTGTAGCTTGGTGGGGTGGAGGGGGGAGGGGAGCTGTGTAGCTTGGTGGGGTGGAGGGGAGCTGTGTAGCTTGGTGGGGTGGAGGGGAGCGGTGTAGCTTGGTGGGGTGGAGGGGGGGAGGGGAGCTGTGTAGCTTGGTGGGGCGGAGGGGAGCTGTGTAGCTTGGTGGGGCGGGGGGGAGCTGTGTAGCTTGGTGGGGCGGGGGGGAGCTGTGTAGCTTGGTGGGGCGGGGGGGAGCTGTGTAGCTTGGTGGGGGGGAGGGGAGCTGTGTAGCTTGGTGGGGCGGGGGGAGCTGTGTAGCTTGGTGGGGGGGGAGGGGAGCTGTGTAGCTTGGTGGGGCGGAGGGGAGCTGTGTAGCTTGGTGGGGCGGAGGGGAGCTGTGTAGCTTGGTGGGGCGGAGGGGAGCTGTGTAGCTTGGTGGGGGGGAGGGGAGCTGTGTAGCTTGGTGGGGCGGAGGGGAGCTGTGTAGCTTGGTGGGGCGGAGGGGAGCTGTGTAGCTTGGTGGGGCGGAGGGGAGCTGTGTAGCTTGGTGGGGCGGAGGGGGGGGGAGCTGTGTAGCTTGGTGGGGCGGAGGGGAGCTGTGTAGCTTGGTGGGGTGGAGGGGGGAGGGGAGTAGTGTAGCTTGGTGGGGCGGAGGGGTGGAGGGGAGCTGTGTAGCTTGGTGGGGTGGAGGGGAGCTGTGTAGCTTGGTGGGGTGGAGGGGAGCTGTGTAGCTTGGTGGGGCGGAGGGGGGGGAGCTGTGTAGCTTGGTGGGGCGGAGGGGGGGGAGCTGTGTAGCTTGGTGGGGCGGAGGGGGGGGGGGCTGTGTAGCTTGGTGGGGCGGGGGGGAGCTGTGTAGCTTGGTGGGGGGGAGGGGAGCTGTGTAGCTTGGTGGGGCGGGGGGAGCTGTGTAGCTTGGTGGGGGGGGAGGGGAGCTGTGTAGCTTGGTGGGGCGGAGGGGAGCTGTGTAGCTTGGTGGGGCGGAGGGGAGCTGTGTAGCTTGGTGGGGCGGAGGGGAGCTGTGTAGCTTGGTGGGGGGGAGGGGAGCTGTGTAGCTTGGTGGGGCGGAGGGGAGCTGTGTAGCTTGGTGGGGCGGAGGGGGGGGAGCTGTGTAGCTTGGTGGGGTGGAGGGGAGCTGTGTAGCTTGGTGGGGCGGAGGGGGGGGAGCTGTGTAGCTTGGTGGGGCGGAGGGGAGCTGTGTAGCTTGGTGGGGTGGAGGGGGGAGGGGAGTAGTGTAGCTTGGTGGGGCGGAGGGGTGGAGGGGAGCTGTGTAGCTTGGTGGGGTGGAGGGGAGCTGTGTAGCTTGGTGGGGTGGAGGGGAGCTGTGTAGCTTGGTGTGGGGGAGGGGAGCTGTGTAGCTTGGTGGGGTGGAGGGGAGCTGTGTAGCTTGGTGGGGGGAGGGGAGCTGTGTAGCTTGGTGGGGCGGAGAGGAGCTGTGTAGCTTGGTGGGGCGGAGAGGAGCTGTGTAGCTTGGTGGGGCGGAGGGGAGCTGTGTAGCTTGGTGGGGCGGAGGGGAGCTGTGTAGCTTGGTGGGGCGGAGGGGAGCTGTGTAGCTTGTGGGGCGGAGGGGAGCTGTGTAGCTTGGTGGGGCGGAGGGGAGCTGTGTAGCTTGGTGGGGCGGAGGGGAGCTGTGTAGCTTGGTGGGGCGGAGGGGAGCCGTGTAGCTTGGTGGGGAGGAGGGGAGCCGTGTAGCTTGGTGGGGAGGAGGGGGGAGGGGAGTAGTGTAGCTTGGTGGGGCGGAGGGGGGGAGGGGAGCTGTGTAGCTTGGTGGGGTGGAGGGGAGCTGTGTAGCTTGGTGGGGTGGAGGGGGGAGGGGAGCTGTGTAGCTTGGTGGGGTGGAGGGGGAGGGGAGCTGTGTAGCTTGGTGGGGTGGAGGGGAGCGGTGTAGCTTGGTGGGGTGGAGGGGAGCGGTGTAGCTTGGTGGGGTGGAGGGGAGCGGTGTAGCTTGGTGGGGTGGAGGGGGGGAGGGGAGCTGTGTAGCTTGGTGGGGCGGAGGGGAGCTGTGTAGCTTGGTGGGGCGGGGGGGAGCTGTGTAGCTTGGTGGGGCGGGGGGGAGCTGTGTAGCTTGGTGGGGCGGGGGGGAGCTGTGTAGCTTGGTGGGGCGGGGGGGAGCTGTGTAGCTTGGTGGGGGGGAGGGGAGCTGTGTAGCTTGGTGGGGCGGGGGGAGCTGTGTAGCTTGGTGGGGGGGGAGGGGAGCTGTGTAGCTTGGTGGGGCGGAGGGGAGCTGTGTAGCTTGGTGGGGCGGAGGGGAGCTGTGTAGCTTGGTGGGGCGGAGGGGAGCTGTGTAGCTTGGTGGGGGGGAGGGGAGCTGTGTAGCTTGGTGGGGCGGAGGGGAGCTTGCGTGGGGCGGAGGGGAGCTGTGTAGCTTGGTGGGGCGGAGGGGGGGGAGCTGTGTAGCTTGGTGGGGCGGAGGGGAGCTGTGTAGCTTGGTGGGGTGGAGGGGGGAGGGGAGTAGTGTAGCTTGGTGGGGCGGAGGGGTGGAGGGGAGCTGTGTAGCTTGGTGGGGTGGAGGGGAGCTGTGTAGCTTGGTGGGGTGGAGGGGAGCTGTGTAGCTTGGTGGGGCGGAGGGGGGGGAGCTGTGTAGCTTGGTGGGGCGGAGGGGGGGGAGCTGTGTAGCTTGGTGGGGCGGGGGGGAGCTGTGTAGCTTGGTGGGGCGGGGGGGAGCTGTGTAGCTTGGTGGGGGGGAGGGGAGCTGTGTAGCTTGGTGGGGCGGGGGGAGCTGTGTAGCTTGGTGGGGCGGAGGGGAGCTGTGTAGCTTGGTGGGGCGGAGGGGAGCTGTGTAGCTTGGTGGGGCGGAGGGGAGCTGTGTAGCTTGGTGGGGCGGAGGGGAGCTGTGTAGCTTGGTGGGGGGGAGGGGAGCTGTGTAGCTTGGTGGGGCGGAGGGGAGCTGTGTAGCTTGGTGGGGCGGAGGGGAGCTGTGTAGCTTGGTGGGGCGGAGGGGGGGGAGCTGTGTAGCTTGGTGGGGCGGAGGGGAGCTGTGTAGCTTGGTGGGGCGGAGGGGAGCTGTGTAGCTTGGTGGGGTGGAGGGGGAGGGGAGTAGTGTAGCTTGGTGGGGCGGAGGGGTGGAGGGGAGCTGTGTAGCTTGGTGGGGTGGAGGGGAGCTGTGTAGCTTGGTGGGGTGGAGGGGAGCTGTGTAGCTTGGTGGGGCGGAGGGGGGGGAGCTGTGTAGCTTGGTGGGGCGGAGGGGGGGGAGCTGTGTAGCTTGGTGGGGCGGGGGGGAGCTGTGTAGCTTGGTGTGGGGGAGGGGAGCTGTGTAGCTTGGTGGGGTGGAGGGGAGCTGTGTAGCTTGGTGGGGGGAGGGGAGCTGTGTAGCTTGGTGGGGCGGAGAGGAGCTGTGTAGCTTGGTGGGGCGGAGGGGAGCTGTGTAGCTTGGTGGGGCGGAGGGGAGCTGTGTAGCTTGGTGGGGCGGAGGGGAGCTGTGTAGCTTGGTGGGGCGGAGGGGAGCTGTGTAGCTTGGTGGGGCGGAGGGGAGCTGTGTAGCTTGGTGGGGCGGAGGGGAGCTGTGTAGCTTGGTGGGGGGGAGGGGAGCTGTGTAGCTTGGTGGGGTGGAGGGGAGCTGTGTAGCTTGGTGGGGGGAGGGGAGCTGTGTAGCTTGGTGGGGCGGAGAGGAGCTGTGTAGCTTGGTGGGGCGGAGGGGAGCTGTGTAGCTTGGTGGGGCGGAGGGGAGCTGTGTAGCTTGGTGGGGCGGAGGGGAGCTGTGTAGCTTGGTGGGGCGGAGGGGAGCTGTGTAGCTTGGTGGGGCGGAGGGGAGCTGTGCAGCTTGGTGGGGCGGAGGGGAGCTGTGTAGCTTGGTGGGGCGGAGGGGAGCTGTGTAGCTTGGTGGGGCGGAGGGGAGCTGTGTAGCTTGGTGGGGCGGAGGGGAGCTGTGTAGCTTGGTGGGGCGGAGGGGAGCTGTGAGACCAGGGACTACAGCCAGCTCCAGAGACCAGGGACTACAGCCAGCTCCAGAGCTCTACTCTTTCCCTCGTTCTCTTCTTTCTCTTCCCTTAATCTTATCATTCTGTTTCCGCTTACTTCCTACCATCTATGTGTGATTCTGTCTCCTCTCATTTCCTACCATCTCCGTGTGATTCCGTCTCCTCTCATCCTCTCTTTACTCCTGCTATGATTTCACAGACACAATAAAACTGTGTTCTCTCCCTCTTCTTTCCTCTCTTGTGAGGAACTGTGCTTCCTTGTGCACGATTGTGTGTTTTCACCTTCATCCTCAGTATTGTTCATTTGAAGCATGTATCATATGTTGTCATCTGAGAGGCAGACAGTCTATGATGCTATGGCTCAAATGATCAAAATCAGAGCTTTTTATTCTGTCTCTCTCTCTCTCCTCACATATCGCATCCCCCACCTTCCCTCCCCTTCTCTCACCTCCTTTTCTTCACCGTCTCTCTCACCTCCTTTTCTTCCCCGTCTCTCTCTCTCTCTCTCACTTTTTCTTTCCCATCTTCCCCCCTCCCTCCCTCCCTCCCTCCCTCCCTCCCTCCCTCCCTCCCTCCCTCCCTCTCTCTCTCCCTCCCCAAATGTCAATATGCCTTGTCTACTGCTGTTTTGGTTAGTGATTATTGTCTTATTTCACTGCAGAGCCTCCAGCCCTGCTCAATATGCCTTACCTTTTGTTCCACCCCCCACACATGCGGTGACCTAACCTGGCTTAAATAGTGCCTCTAGAGACAAAACCTCTCTCATCATCACTCAATGCCTAGGTTTACCTCCACAGTATTCACATGCTACCATATCTTGTCTGTACATTATGCCTTGAATCTATGATGTCTGCTCCCAGATGTCTGATCCCAGATGTCTGCTCCTTTTACTCTGTTCCGAATGCACTAGATGACCAATTCTTATAGCCTTTAGCCATACCCTTATCCTACTCCTCCTCTGTTCCTCTGGTGATGTAGAGGTTAACCCAGGCCCTGCAGCCCCCAGCATCACTCCCATTCCCCAGGCGCTCTCATTTGTTGACTTCTGTAACCGTAAAAGCCTTGGTTTCATGCATGTTAACATTAGAAGCCTAAGTTTGATTTATTCACTGCTTTAGCACACTCCGCCAACCCTGATGCCCTAGTCGTGTCTGAATCCTGGCTTAGGAAGGCCACCAAAAATCCAGAAATTTCCATCCCTAACTATAACATTTTCCGACAAGATAGAACTGACAAAGGGGGCGGAGTTGCAATCTACTGCAGAGAGAGCCTGCAGAGTTCTGTCTTACTATCCAGGTCTGTGCCCAAACAATTCAAGCTTCTACTTTTAAAATCCACCTTTTCAGAAACAAGTCTCTCACCGTTGCCGCTTGTTATAGACCCCCTTCAGCCCCCAGCTGTGCCCTGGACACCATATGTGACTTGATCGCCCCCATCCATCTTCAGAGCTCATGCTGTTAGGTGACCTAAACTGGGACATGCTTAAAACCATTTCCGTCCTACAATCTAAGCTAGATGCCCTCAATCTCACACAGATTATCAAGGAACCTACCAGGTACAACCCTAAATCCGTAACCATGGGCACTCTCTTAGATATCATCCTGACCAACTTGCCCTCTAAATACACCTCTGCTGTCTTCAACCAGGATCTCAGCGATCACTGCCTCATTGCCTGCGTGCGTAATGGGTTTTGCGGTCAAACGACCAACGCTCATCACTGTCAAACCCCCCCTAAAACAGATATAGCCCTTGGTTCACCACAGACTTGACTGCCCTTGACCAGCACAAATACATCCTGTGGCGTTCTGCATTAGCATCGAATAGCCCCCGCTATATGCAACTTTTCAGGGAAGTCAGGAACCAATATACAAAGTCAGCTAGGAAAGCTAAGGCTAGCTTTTTCAAACAGAAATTTGCATCCTGTAGCACTAATTCCCAAAACTTTTGGGACACTGTAAAGTCCATGGAGAATAAGAGCACCTCCTCCCAGCTGCCCACTGCACTGAGGCTAGGAAACCCTGTCACCACCGATAAATCTACAATAATCGATAGTTTCAATAAGCATTTTTCTACGGCTGGCCATGCTTTCCACCTGGCTACCCCTACCCTGGCCAACATCTCAGCACCCCCTGCAGCAACTTGCCCAAGCCCTCCCCCCCCGCTTCTCCTTCACCCAAATCCAGACAGCTGATGTTCTGAAAGAGCTGCAAAATCTGGATCCCTACAAATCAGCTGAGATAGACAATCTGGACCCTCTCTTTCTAAAACTTTCCACCAAAATTGTTGCAACCCCTATTACTAGCCTATTCTCTCTTTCGTATCGTCTGAGATCCCCAAAGATTGGAAAGCTGCTGTGGTCATCCCCCTCTTCGAAGGTGGAGACACTCTAGACCCAAACTGTTATAGACCTATAACAACCCTGCCCTACCTTTCTAAAATCTTCGAGAGCCAAGTTAACAAACAGATCACTGACCATTTCGAATCCCACCGTACCTTCTCCGCTGTGCAATCTGGTTTCCGAGCTGGTCATGGTTGCACCTCAGCCACGCTCAAGGTCCTAAACGATATCATAAACGCCATCGATAAAAAAGACAGTAACTGTGCAGCTGTCTTCATCAACCTGGCCAAGGCTTTTGACTCTGTCAATCACCGCATTCTTATCGGCAGACTCAATAGTCTTGGCTTCTCAAATGACTGCCTCGCCTGGTTCACCAACTACTTCTCAGATAGAGTTCAGTGTGTCAAATTGGAGGGCCTGTTGTCTGGACCTCTGGCAGTCTCTATGGGGGTGTCACAGGGTTCAATTCTCGGGCCGACTCTTTTCTCTGTATACATCATTGATGTCGCTCTTGCTGCTGGTGATTCTCTGATCCACCTCTGGCAGTCTCTGGTGCAGACGACACCATTCTGTATACATCTGGCCCTTCTTTGGACACTGTGCTAATAAACCTTCAAACGAGCTTCAACGCCATACAACACTCCTTCCGTGGCCTCCAACTGCTTTTAAATGTTAGTAAAACTAAGTGCATGCTCTTCAACCGATTGCTGCCCGCACCCTCCCGCCCGACTAGCATCACTACTCTGGACGGTTCTGACTTAGAATATGTGGACAACTACAAATACCTGGGTGTCTGGTTAGACTGTAAACTCTCCTTCCAGACTCACATTAAGCATCTCCAATCCAAAATTAAATCTAGAATTGGCTTCCTATTTCGCAACAAAGCATCCTTCACTCATGCTGCCAAACTGACTATCCTACCGATCCTTGACTTCGGCGATGTCATTTACAAAATAGCCTTCAACACTCTACTCAGAAAACTGGATGCAGTCTATCACAGTGCCATCCGTATTGTCACCAAAGCCCCATATACTACCCACCACTGCAACCTGTATTCTCTCGTTGGCTGGCCCTCACTACATATTTGTCGCCAAACCCACTGGCTCCAGGTCATCTGTAAGTCTTTGCTAGGTAAAGCCCTGCCTTATCGCAGCTCACTGGTCACCATAGCAGCACCCACCCGTAGCACGCGCTCCAGCAGGTATATTGCACTGGTCATCCCCAAAGCCAACACTTCCTTTGGCTGCCTTTCCTTCCAGTTCTCTGCTGCCAATGACTGGAACGAATTGCAAAAATTTCTGAAGCTGGAGTCCTGTATCTCCCTCTCTAACTTTAAGCATCAGCTGTCAGAGCACCTTACCGATCACTGTACCTGTACACAGTCAATCTGCAAATGGCACACCCAACTACCTCATCCCCATATTATTTCTTGATCTTTTGCACCCCAGTATCTCTACTTGTACATCATCATCTGCACATCTATCCCTCCAGTATTAATGCTAAATTGTAATTATTTCGCCACTATGACCCATTTATTGCCTACCTCCCTACTCTTCTACATTTGCACACACTGTACATATTTTTATTTTGTGTTATTGACTGTACATTTGTTTATGTGTAACTCTATGTTGTTGTTTTTGTCGCACTGCTTTGCTTTATCTTGGCCAGGTCGCAGTTATAAATGACAACTTATTCTCAACTGGCAAACCTGGTTAAATAAAGGTGAAATAAATAAAAAATAAATAAAAATACCATGTTAAAATGATGACAATTCCTTTGTTTACAGCTTTGTATTTCGTTGAGGGCACCAAGTTAATGGAACACGAGAGAAGCTGGGGATGAAAGGAGGGAGGGACGGAGGGATGGGTTCAGTGCCAGAACAGGAAGTCCTGACTGGGCAACAGCCATTTCCTGTGTACTGTGCTGCATGTAAGAGGGCCTCGAGGCAGAAGTTGTGCCTTAGGATCAGCTTTCCCAATCCCATCAGGAGGTAAGAGAGGAAACTGAGTCTGGATCAGTGCTAAGTGGTAACTTCATCGTAGACCATAAGGGGGCCTTGAGGTAGAATTAAAACATATCTTGGATCAGATTATCCTAACCCCAATCGTAACCTTAACCATTAGGGGGATGCTAAAATATCTGATGTTGTATAAGTGGCTAGGGACCACTTAGGGAAAACCAATAATACATCATGTGGGGAGGTTTTTGTGAGTGCGATGCACCTTACCTTGATGTCAAAGTTACAGTCGAAGCGCTTGATGAGCACGATGAAGGCGCCAGTGAGGTTGTCCCGGATAGGGGGTGGGTCGATGGGCTCGCAGGCATTTGCGGGCCGTGCACCAATCAGAAAGCCCTGTTGGTGTGACATCACAGTACAGTTAGAGCATCAGTTATTCGCTGTATTAGGAACATGGTCAACACGACCAAGCAACGTGTGTGTGTGATGGATTCTGTCGACTAAGTAACTTTACGTTCCAATACCAAAAACTGAAAATTGCGGTAGTGTCCATTTTTATCTTTGCTCTCCTCAACAGAAACATTCGCTGGAAATAATTATTCCCTGGATTCTAAATAAATATTCACTGGAAGATCAAACATGTAAAATTAGATCAATTAGACTAGAGAGAAATGGTGAGCCACGTACTGAACCAAGATAACAGAAATGACAAATAACAATTGAATAAAATAAAAACATGTAAATGGCTAAAGTAACAGTCAATATGGGTCCTGAATTTTGTTTTAATTAAAGCTGCAATATTTCACTTTTTGAAAGAGAGAGGAGGGAGGGAGAGAGAATGAGAGAGGGAGGGGCGGAGGGAGAGAGCACCAGAGAGGAGGGAGGGAGGGAGAG
Source organism: Salmo salar (assembly GCF_965601325.2). Classification (NCBI taxonomy): domain Eukaryota; kingdom Metazoa; phylum Chordata; class Actinopteri; order Salmoniformes; family Salmonidae; genus Salmo; species Salmo salar. The sequence goes on along the minus strand of NC_138306.1, from coordinate 52,809,204 downwards.
AGAAAGAGAACGAGGAGGGAGAGAGAGAGAGGGGGTAGAGAGAACGAGAGAGGGGGAGTGAGAGAAAAAGAGTGAAAATGAGTTTGGCTGGTAAACTTGATTTGAGATGGGTAGCCAAATTGGCAGTCCTTGAGTTATAATGCTATTTTCAAGGGAATATCGGTGCCAAAATTGGCCAAAATGGTAACATCTATACCCCCAGTGAGTCAGACTCCACAGGGTGTGATCCACAGAGCATTGTGCTAATGAAACCCAGCAGGTCCTGCAGCTCTGGAGTCTCGGACCCGCCTCGGGCATGACTCAGCCTGTCAGAACACAGCCAGAGAGGCAGGCCTAATTTCAGGGCCTGATGCTGTCCAATTACACTGAGGTACTGTTCAAGTGTTTCCATTCATGGAGAGGTGTCCTGGGGTTTCTTCAGTGAGTGAAACGTTCATTACATTGCAGACAGAAATGTAATGAATAGAGCCAAATGACACAATTCTCTTCTACAAGACAGATAATCCTATCTGTTCTGCACATTCTATTTCTATCTGAATATTCTGTAATGTTGTGCCCTCCTGAACAAACTGCTGCTCTCCAGTGTTTTGTTTTACTGGCTTCACAGTAACCACACGCCAGCTGGCTTCACAGTAACCTCCCGCCAGCTGGCTTCACAGTAACCTCCCGCCAGCTGGCTTCACAGTAACCTCCCGCCAGCTGGCTTCACAGTAACCACACGCCAGCTGGCTTCACAGTAACCACACGCCAGCTGGCTTCACAGTAACCTCCCGCCAGCTGGCTTCACAGTAACCTCCCGCCAGCTGGCTTCACAGTAACCACACGCCAGCTGGCTTCACAGTAACCTCACGCCAGCTGGCTTCACAGTAACCTCAGGCCAGCTGGCTTCACAGTAACCACACGCCAACATGGCTTCACAGTAACCACACGCCAACATGGCTTCACAGTAACCACACGCCAACATGGCTTCACAGTAACCTCACGCCAACATGGCTTCACAGTAACCTCACGCCAACATGGCTTCACAGTAACCTCACGCCAACATGGCTTCACAGTAATCTCACGCCAACATGGCTTCACAGTAACCTCACGCCAACATGGCTTCACAGTAACCTCACGCCAACATGGCTTCACAGTAACCTCACGCCAACATGGCTTCACAGTAACCTCCCGCCAACATGGCTTCACAGTAACCTCCCGCCAACATGGCTTCACATTTAACCAGATTTATTGATTTGGTAATATCTGTCACATTTCCTTGCACTATTAAAAGCTGCAATATGTAACTTATTGGACGACCAGCCCAAATTCACATAGAAATTTGTTATAGATCTGTAATTCTCATTGAAAAGACAGATCTGTTCTATGTGCGCTATTTCTATGCTTCCCGTTCTTAAGTTTAGTTGAGTCTTTTACTTTCGGTTTTTGTACACCAGCTTAAAAAAAACAGCTGAGTATTATTTGGCGATGTAAATTATATTTCTCAGCGGTTTAGATGGTACAATGACTCTCTACACTAGACCTGCTTGTTTTGTCACAAACTGAAATTAGATGAACCATTAGAATTTTAGCAACCAGGAAATGGCAGAGTGATTTCTGCATTGCACATCTTAAATACAGTGTAACTGCACATCCTATCAGGTGTGAGTGCAGATGGTTGCCCGGGGTGACAGGCTGAGAGAGAGGGTTGTGTCCCAAATTGTTGTTTATTTAACCTTTATTTAACTAGGCAAGTCAGTTAAGAACAAATTCTTATTTACAATGACGGCCTACACCGGCCAAACCCGGACGACGTTGGGCCAATTGTGCTCCGCCCTATGGGACTCCCAATCGCGGCAGGTTGTGATACAGCCTGGAATCGAACCGGGGTCTGTAGTGACCCCTCTTGCACTGAGATGCAGTGCCTTAGACTACTGTGATAGAGCCTGGAATGGAACCAGGGTCTGTAGTACTGAGATGCAGGGTCTTAGACCACTGCGCCACTCGGGAGATAAAACGGCACCCACCCTATTCCCCATATACACAGAGGCCTTTAAGGCCCGGTCAGAAGTAGTACACCATGTCGGCAATAGGGTGCGATCTGGGACGCAGCTGAGCTGTAAATTGCTGTGGGATTGGGTGGGGGTGGGGCCTTGACTCAGCACCAGCTACAGCCAGCGGTGAAAGGTTTAGTGGAGGAGCTTGAGTTCAGTCTCAGGAGACATGCCAGTGCCTAGAACTTCAAAAACAGACCCAGACTTCCTGCATTGCCAGTACTTTTCTCTGTGTGTGTACACGCCTTACACCGCTAAGACTGTGTGTGTGTGTGTGTTTTCTGAATGGCAGCGACACAACTCTTGCAAGCTGCCACATTGAGGTCAATCTCTCCAAATAAAAAAGGATGATCAATGAAAGAGTAAAAGGTATAAAAACATACCATCAACTTCCCCAGAGGATGGACAGCAACTCATATGTACAGGTAACTGTCAAAATAAAAGATAACACCAACATAGTGTCTTAATAGGGTGTGGGGCCACCACCAGCTGAGCGGAACAGCTGCACCGTAGCATATGTCTCAGGTCCAGCTCCAGAACATCACATTAGTGTTCAATTGGGTTGAGATCTGGTGACTGAGACACCCTTTAAACGTCCTTCGGTTCTCTGAGACTCCTCTTTCAACGTCAAAGATCTCTTCTTCTAGCCAAAATAAATGGGCAACTGGGCATTTTTATACATGTAAGTATGATGGGATTGTTAATTGCTTAATTAACTCAGGAACTATACCAGTGTGGAAGCAACTGCCTTTCAATATGCTTTGTATCCCTCATTTAATCAAGTGTTTCCTTTTATGTTGTCAGTCGCTCCAAAAGCTTGTTCCATTCTTGATTTGATACACAGAGGTAGTGAAGAACTGGCAATGGAAGCTGATACATGGTCTACTTTATATTGAATCCTGTTTCCAAAAGGAACACAGACTGGAAATCTCACTGGATACCTTCTGCAAAGCCTGCTATGACAACACTGTGCCACTGCCTCACATTCACACCTGGCTCAGAACAAGCTGCAATAGCTCCCCCTATTGGCAATGGACCCACAAGGAAATGCCGAAACACTCCTCTGTACAGAACACAGTATACTTTTAAGGGGAAAAATACAATAAAACACCTGCCATTTTTTTAAACGTTATTTTTAAAGTTTAACAGCCGATTGTTCGTTTCAGGTTTTGAATCCGGGGCCAATGTTGGTAAATCATTTCCTTACCATATAAAAGAGGAAGCATTTTGGTGCTGGAGGTGGGTTTCCTCTGACGTTTCAGCATTGACTTGACGCAGTGCTGAGAGACTTTCCACTCTGGAGGACAGCGGGACTGGATCACGCTTACCCAAACCCAACTGGATGGGGAAATCACTACCCATTTCTATCTGTAGGGCATTTACAGACAATACAGTCATCTTCCTCCTCCTGCACTGCGGGATTACCTAGTGGTCGTGAAACCTAAATCAGACTTTGATTCAAATACTATTTGAAAAATACTTGAGTGTTTTCTTTGGCCTGACAGATTATGAATATTACAATTTTGAGACTATTTGATTATGTGGTTTCATGGAACAAACTCAAATCAAGCACAGAATAAGACAGTATTTGAACCCAGGTCTATACCTAATCCCAGTCCGGAAATGTCACTAAACCCAGGTCTACACCTAATCCCAGTCCGGAAATGTCACTAAACCCAGGTCTATACCTAATCCCAGTCCGGAAATGTCACTAAACCCAGGTCTATACCTAATCCCAGTCCGTAAAATGTCACTCACGCAGACCCTGTTTATGGATTTGCTTCGGTAATAACAGAGGAAAAACAGAGGAATTATTAAATAGCCTCCAGTTTGTGCAGTTTTAAGCAGATTAAAATGAATGAATCTAAAAATCAGATTAGTAGAGAAGGTTTCATAGATACACTGCACACAGAGGAGCAGCAGCTCAACGGATTCAACTGTATTGAAGAATGGCTAAACCCCTCAATCTCATGTTACAGTGAAACTACTGAGCACATGCACACAAAGCACATACACGCACACACGCACACTAAGCACGCGCACACTAAGCACATGCACACTAAGCACACTAAGCACATGCACACTAAGCACATGCACACTAAGCAGATGACATGACAAGGATCTAACATGTAAGGTTAATTGTAGACAGCACAAAAAATGGGAACTAAACCAGCAGAGCCAAACATTTTATCTAGGAAATCAAGTAATATCGGCACCCAGAAACATATCAACTTCTCCATTTTAATGTTGATCTGTCGCATGAAATAAGGAATCAAGTGGAACATTTTTACAGGCCAAAACTGGGTTGTAATACTTGATACAGAACAATAAAGTGGTATTTTCTGAATTGGGTCTGCGTCCCAAATGGCACCCTATTCCCTATGTAGTGCCCTACTTTTGACCAGGGCCTATGGCACCCTATTCCCTATGTAGTGCCCTACTTTTGACCAGGGTCCGTGCCATTTGTGGCACATCCTAGGAGTGCCAGGCCAGGCCACTGTAACACAGTGGTATAGATAGAGGACTGGGACACGCTCAGATGAAAGTCAGGCTTCAGGATCTGACTGCATGGGTTTCAATCTCTAAGTAGGTTAAGGCTAACAAAACATTTCCCTTTGCGAACGCAAGCAGCAGTTCAAAAAACACAACGACCAGGGATTCAAATGCTCCAGCAGGGCAGAAATGTGACGAACTGACTAGTTGAAAAGGTGGCATTCTATGACTGTGTCACATTGAAAGTCACTGAGCTCTTCAGTAAGGTCATTCTACTGCCAGCGTTTGTCTATGGAGATTGCGTGGCTGTGTGCTAGATTTTATACACCTGTCAGCAACGGGTGTGGCTGAAATAGCCGAATCCACTAATTTGAAGCTGTGTCCACACACACACACACACAAAAGTATGTCAGTGTTTCATTTTTCACACATTTTCCTTCCACTTGACAGAGTATTTTGTGTAGATTGTGGACCAAAAAAAAATACATCCATTTTAATCCCACTTTGTAACACAACTAAATGTGGAAAAAGTTAAGGGATGTGAATACTTTCTGAAGGCCCTGTAGCTGTGTGGAATGGAAATGGGTCAGCATGATTTTTCCCCTTTTAAAACATGTGTACATAGCCGCATCCCATCTCCAAAGCCACAGGCCGAATCCAGCTGCCCTTCAACTTCCCAGGCCACTCCCACTCCTGCATCCCGAGCCAGACATATGACAGGATATGACACAGTGCTTCCTGTCCCTGCTAAAAGCCAGTCACTGTTCCGTTAAGTTCCCCCAGGGCAATTATCTGCTGCTTTATCACTAATTGAACAAAGCCCTAGGAATCTCTCTGCATATATTTACCCCAAATAAACTGGGAAGCGACTCAGACAAATTTTTATTATCCTTCCTTAACTAATCACAGATCTGACATGACTTGATAGGGGTAAATCAGCATTTCCAGCACATAGCCTACAGCATTCTAGTCATGTTAGATTAGTGATTAGACTACCCCAAAGTAGGGAGGAATAACATATTTAAACGTAAACAGGGCCTAATCTAACACCAGTTTTTGCAACCTTGGCAGCATAAACCATCCCCAGGTCACGCTGGTATCGATGTTCAGTCTATAGTTTGTAAGAAGAGTGGAAGTGAAAGTCCGGTGCTTCGCATGAGGAACACAACATGAAAACCATTGCTTTGACCAAATTAAAAGAGGAAGGGGTGTATTCAGGGGGAATTCCTACCGATGTAGATAGAAATAGAATGAAGCTGACAGACAACAAGTCATTTTTCAACATGATACATTTCAACTAGAAAGTTCTGTTACATCCTATTGAACAGACAGGAGATTTAGCGGGAAAACCTCTGTTCGTGACACACTGTGTTCTAGAAGAGAACATCAGGACTCGGCTACATTTCTGTCACTAATATCATTGCCTTTAGTACTATTTCACCCTTGAGGGAATGGCTGGCGCACGTTCACTTCGCACACTTTCCTTTAATGATCCCAGTTGTCCCATTTGGGACACACGACTAGTCATACACTGTGCCATTTCGGGGCATGGGAGGGGTGTGGTTCCACTGAAAGAAAGCCCAGAATGAGGCCCACTGGGAAATCATGAGAGACAAGCAAGCTGGTAAGTGTCTTGTGATTCTGGGACAAGCTGCAGGCGCCATTGTAGGATGGAAAGTTTGTTCCATCAGGACTGCAATCCGTTGGGACATGGAAGCTGCTGCAGTTCATTCCTAAACATTCTTCTCTCAGTTCTTCCGTGGTTCACTAGCCTTCACAGGGACTGGAGAGGTGGAAGCCATAAGGGAATAGTAGTGGTGTTCCATAAAGCTACAATCAGCAGTTGAAACAATAACAAAGCTAGCTCACCGCCCCTGTTTTATTAAAAACGCTCAGGGGTGGTGCTGGAGAAATGTAACCACTCAAATTCATAACCAAGCTATGGATGTAAGGAGTGGCCAGCCATTATATCAAAATGATCGTTTTAACCATGTTTTGAAGCTATACGAAGTGTTTGTAAACAAAGTAAATGTAAACAAGCATTGGAGTAAAACAAGCTATACTTCAGGTTCTGATGGGAGACAACAGTTGAACTAAGCTCATGAAACATTTATAAGTTATATTCTTCAAGAATCACTGGGTACATATCATTACTTTAAAAAAGTCAAAATGAATGTATAAACTACAGATTTCCCCTTTAAGCACCAAACAGAAGAAATGGGTTCTGGGTCAGTGCACCCGACTGCACAGATAATCACTGGACAGTAGACCGAAACATGGTCGACACGCCACATTTACCAAACAGTTTGTTAACACAGCAGGACAAGTTACTGTCCAAACACTGACAGCATGCCACTGGTAGAACTGCAACCGTCGCAGGGCGACCTGCTGAAGCCAAATGGCAGCCGAACTAACATGTAGGACACCATATTGTTTTTACAAGATGGAACACTAATGGAACAAGATGTCAAAGTGAGACAGACGATGAGCCCTAGGGTGTGGGCTGCCACGCCTGCCTTGCTCAAAGCGCCGCAGTGCATCCACACAGACGCTGGCAGAGAGTTCAAACGAGTGTGTGAAGTGGCTGGGCTTGGGGGAGGGGGGGGGGGGAGAAGTAGAGCTGGGAATTACCAGGGACCTCACAATACGATATCACAATTCTTCTGTCTGCTACAGAGGGACAAGAGAGTTTTAAAATCAGTCACGGAAATAAAAAAAAGTGCTCACTATTTAAAAGAAGATGGAGAACAAGCCATAGGATGAACAATACTGGAGTTCTGCCACATATAACTGTAGCAATTTTTCAGAACAAATTTTATTTGGTCACATGCTTCGTAAACAACAGGTGAAGATTAAGAGTGAAATACTTATGGGCCCTTCCCAACAACGCAGAGGAAAATTTAATTATATTTTAAATCAACAACTGAGCTTGTCTAACCCGTTCACAGGATTGGTTAACTCAAGGTTTCAAGGGTCTCCACCGAGCTAGGTAAATCTGCTTTTAGTTTTAATCCACCGTACTGCTGGAACAAAATGTATGATGTTCTGGTGCCATTGAAAGCAATTGAAAGTATTAATTGGTGACTTATTTGTGGACAAATGTAACTGTTTTTCTGGGTGATTTGTGATGTTTTATTTGTGCTTGAGTGTGTGGACAATGATAGGTCCTTAGTGATGTGGACACCGAGGAACTTGAAGTTTCGACCCGCTCCACTACAGCCCTGTCGATGTGGATAGGGGCGTACTCGCCCCGCCGTTTCCTGTAGTCCATGATCAGTTCCTTTGTCTGATGATGTTGAGAAGTTGTCCTGGCACCACACTGCCAGGTCACTGACCCCTTCCCTCTAGGCCAGAGATGGGCAACTTTGACGGGGGTGGGGCCCACAAAAAAAATCTAAAAATCATGAGGTGCTGCAGTTGCTCACGGGTCTGCATACCCCCCCCCCATCATTGTGTTGTCAGCAAACTTAATGATGGTGTTAGAGTGGCCACGCAGTCATGATTGAATAGGGAGTACAGGAGGGGACTAAGCACGAACCCGAGGGGGACCCTGTGTTGAGGGTAAGCGTGGCAGATGTTGTAGTTGCGGCCCATCAGGAAGTGCAGGATCCAGTTCCAAAGGGAGGTGTTCAGTCCCAGGGTTTTGAGCTTAGTGATGAGCTTAGAGGGGACTATGGTGTTGAATGCTGAACTATCATCAATGAACCGCATTCTCACGTAGGTGTTCCTTTTGTCCAGGTGGGAAAGGGCAGTGTGGAGTGCAACAGAGATTGTATCATCTGTAGATCTGTTGGGGCGGTATGCTAATTGGAGTGGGTCCAGGGTGTCTGGAATGATGGTGTTGATGTGAGCCATGACCAGCCTTTCAAAGCACTTCATGGCTACAGATGTGAGTGCTACAGGGCAATAGTCATTTAGACAGGTTACCTTGGCGTTCTTGGGCGCTGGGAATATGGTGCTTGATACATGTAGGTATTATAGACGGTCAGGGAGAGGTTGAACTTGCCAGCTGATCCCGGTTACCCGAGTAAGAGTCCTGGTAATCTGTCTGGCCACATGGCCTTGTGAATGTTAACCTGTTTAAAAAGGTCTTTCTAACATCTGCTACAGAGAGCGAGATCACACAGTCGTCGGGAACAGCTGGTGCGCTTATGCATGGTTCAGTGTTGCTTGCCTCAAAGCGAGCATAGAAGGAATTTAGCTCATCTGGTAGGCTCGCGGCTGGGTTTCCCTTTGTAATCCATGATAGTTTGCAACCCCTGCCACATCCGATGAGCATCAGAGCCAGCATAGTATGATTCAATCTTAGTCCTGTATTGATGTTTTGACTGTTTGATGTTATGTCGGAGGTCGTAGTGGGATTTCTGACAACCGTCCGGATTAGTGTCCCACTCCTTGAAAGCAGCAGCTCTAGCCTTTAGCTCAGATGTTGCCTGTAATAAATGGCTTCCGGTTAGTGACCATACGTTTATATCCTGTGGGGAAAATGTCATCAATGCACTTATTAATAAAGCCGGTGACTGATGTGGTAAACTCCTTAATGTTATCGGATGAGTCACAGAACATATTCCAGTCTGTGCTAGCGAAACTGTCCTGTAACTTAGCATCTGCTTCATCAGACCACTTCCGTATTGAGCGCATCACTGGTACTTCCTGTTTAAGTTCTTGCTTGTAGGCAGAAATCAGGAGTATAGAGTTATGGTCATATTTGCCAAATGGAGGGCGAGGGAGAGCTTTGTATGCGTTTCTGTGTGTGGAGTGTAGGTGATTGAGTTGAGGGTTTTTTTCGCCTCTAGTTGCACAAGTGACATGCTGGTTAAAATGAGGTAAGACGGATTTCAGTTTCCCTGCATTAAAATCACCGGCCAATAGGAGCGAATCCTCTGGATGTACATTTTCTTTTTTGCTTATGGCCCTATACTGCTCGTTGAGTGCAGTCTCAGTGCCAGCATTGGTTTGTGGTGGTAAATAGACAGCTACAAAAAAATATAGACTAAAATTCTTGGTAAATAGTACGGTCTTCAGCTTATCATGAGGTATTCTCCATCACTAGGGAGGAGAAGTACAGAGGTGGAGTGAGAGACAGTAAATAAGAAAGAGAGAAAAAAGGAGATGGTTTGCTTGGAGAGAGAGCAAAACAGAAAAAAACGATGAAAAAGAGAACAAGAGAGTAGGCCTTTAAATCCCTCAGCTTTCATAACCCGATGCCTTACTTAAGTAAGCCTGGCAGGCTGCGCACACAGACGTGACCCCTGCTCTTCGCCAGCCCAGCCCCAGTCCCAGCCCACCCCCTGTCCCAGCCCACTCCCTGTCCCAGCCCCTGTCCAAGCCCACCCCCCACCCACCGTCCTAGCCCAACCCCCGCCCACCGTCCTAGCCCAACCCCCACCCACCGTCCTAGCCCAACCCCCACCCACCGTCCTAGCCCAACCCCCACCCACCGTCCTAACCCACCCCCCACCCACCGTCCTAACCCACCCCGTCCTAGCCCAACCCCCACACACCGTCGTAGCCCAACCCCCACCCACCGTCCTAGCCCAACCCCCACCTACCGTCCTAGCCCAACCCCCACCTACCGTCCTAACCCACCCCCCACCCACCGTCCTAACCCAGGTAGCTGTGAAGAGTTGCACGATACACCAGGACCAACGCACGGCACTCCGTTGGCAGAGAGAACCCACAGCGCAGGTCCTAAATGCTTTTCTTGTCCAGCACTCACCAGATCCGCAACCGCCGACTGGGTACTGGTAGCACCCCTCCCCAACACCTGGCCTGCACCTTAAGTCCCTGTGTACCACAGGATCGACCAGCTGTATCCTGTGACCAGGAGGTGCAGCAGCCTCAAAAGGCCTGGGTGCCATGGCCACAGGTCCAGCCGCCACCGACTCGTGGAGTGGCCACAGGTTACCCCGGTGCACCAGCCAGTGCTTTGGCCCATCAGACAGCAACCAGGACTTCAGTATGTCCAACCAGGAACGAAGCCCCGAGCTCCAGCCAACCTTGCAGCCCCCAGCACGCAAGTCCGTCCAGCAGCTGCCAGAGTTGGATCTTGCCACCCAAATCGATTGCACAACGGGCATCCATTCACATGCCCAGGTCGCCGCCGGAACCAACCCGGCCTCCACCGTTGCCAGAGCCACACCCAGTCCTATCCAACCTGCTCCAGTCAGCCAAACCGACGCCAGTGGTGCAGCCAGATCAGCGACTGCCAGTGCCCAAGCCTGCCCCGCGACAGCTACAGAGGCCCAGATTGTTCCAGCACCTAGCCCAGCTCCACTCCGCAACCTGCAGGACCAGATCCACAAGTGCCCGAGCCAGCCCCTCAATAGACACTCGAGCAGACACACCAGCTGGTGTCTCTCCTGGACCAGACATCACCGGACTCAACACTGGTGCTAGTCCCTACACTACCGTCTGCCCTCGCAGACCGGCATGGCCTGGATCTCACGCCCAAGCGGACTCTACAGTCAGAGTCCCAGTCGGCGTACAATCTAGCACATAAGACTTCACCGTCTCTCCTGGACCTGCCAGCATCACACCAGATCGCAGTTCTGATCTCCATGTCCACTGCCGTTCCTGGGAACCAGTTCAGCACCAGCCTGGGTCTATCATCCACTCCTTCACCTACTGACGCCTCAGCACCTGACCCAGCTCCACTCCTGGGTCTGTCATCCAGACCTGGAGACCTCCAGCAGCATGGACACGGACTGTCCCCACTCCTGCTGGACGACCCTGCCTCATGGACATCACGATCGCCTTGTCCCTCAATCCATTCCACCAAAGGGTGACCTTGTCCCTCACTGCCCACTCCAACCATTCCACCAAAGGGGTGACTACATGGGAATGTGGGACATTCCTCAGTGCCCTACAACCACCGGCCTTTAACGAGCGGCCAAGGGGACAGACACACAGCCATGCTCGCAAAAAATGATTTGACTGAGGGATCATGTACTACATACATTCTATTATTAAACCTTCACTGAACCCCTCTCTCTGGCTAGGACATAGAGACAAACTCTGTGACTTTTCAGCTGTGGCAGAGGGTACCATCCCCACCTCAGTCTGACCTCCTTGTCCAGTGGCAGAGGCCACTTCACACCTCTGTGTAAAGGACCAGTTCTCCAGGGAACACAGTCCGCTGACCTGGTCAGCCAATCACAGGCCCTATCTAATGGGGTAGCACAACCCCATTCCTACCTGCAATTTAGTTGGGAACAAGGGTGCAGAGAGACTACAGGTCAGAAGAACTCTGCACCACCTCAACACAACTCACCACTGGACCCTTCCTACAAGTACAAGCCTCCGCCCTGGATTTCATAAATCAAATCAAATTTTATTGGTTGCATACACACGTTTAGCAGATGTTATTGCGGGTGTAGCGAAGTGCTTGTGTTCCTAGCTCCAGCAGTGAAGTAATATCTCACAATACACACAAATCTAAAAGTAAAAGAATGGATTTAAGAAATATAGAAATAAGGCCTAGCATTGTGGGAGTCCGGAGTATAAAAATACAGTAGCAGTCAAAAGTTAGGACACACCTACTCATTCCACGGTTATTCTTTATTTTAACAATTTTCTACATTGTAGAATAATAGTGAAGACAAACTATGAAATAACACATTTGGAATCATGTAGTAACCAAAAAAAAGTGGTAAACAAAACAAAGTAAATTTATATTTGAGATTATTATTTGCCTTGATGACAGCTTGGCACACTCTTGGCATTCTCTTAACCAGCTTCATGAGGTAGTCACCTGGAATGCATTTCAATTAACAGGTGTGCCTTGTTAAAAGTTTATTTGTGGAATTTCTTTCCTTCTTAATGCGTTTGAGCCAATCAATTGTGTTGTGACAATGTAGCGTTGGTATACAGAAGACAGCCCTATTTGGTAAAAGACCAAGTCCATATTATGACAAGAACAGCTAAAATAAGCAAAGGGAAATTACAGTCCATCATTACTTTAAGACATGAAAGTCAGTCAATGCCGTAAATGTCAAGAACTCACCCAGCCTCAGAAATTGCAGCCCAAATAAATGCTTCACAAAGTTTAAGTAACATCTCAACATCAACTGTTCAGAGGAGACTGCGTGAAATCAGGACTTCATGGTTGAATTGCTGTAAAGAAACCACAATTAAAGGACACCAATAATAAGAAGAGACTTGCTTGGGCCAAGAAACATGAGCAATGGACATTAGATCGGTGGAAATTTGTCCTTTGGTCTGATGAGTCCAAATTTGAGATTTTTGGTTCCTACCGCCGTGTCTTTGTGAGACGCAGAGTAGGTGAACGGATGATCTCTGCATGTGTGCTTCCGACCATGAAGCATGGAGGAGGTGGTGTGATGGTGCTTTGCTGGTGACACTGTCTGTGATTCATTTAGAATTCAAGGCACACTTAACCAGCATGGCTACCAGAGCATTCTGCAGCGATACACCATCCCATCTGGTTTGCGCTTTGTGGGACTATCATTTGTCTTTCAACAGGACAATGACCCACCACACCGACAGGGTACTATAGTGTTGAAGGCTGAACTATAGTCAATGAACAGCATTCTTACATCGGTATTCCTCTTGTCCAGATGGGATAGGGCAGTGTGCAGTGCAATGGCGATTGCATCATCCGAGTTCAGTTACCTTTGCTTTCTTGGGTACAGGAACAATGGTGGACATCTTGAAGCATGTGGGGACAGCAAACTGGGATAGGGAGAGATTGAATATGTCCGTAAACACTCCAGCCAGCTGATCTGCGCATGCTCTGAGGTTGCGGCTAGAGATGCCATCAAGGCCGGCAGCCTTTTGAGGGTTAACACGCTTAAAATGTCTTACTCACGTCGGCCACGGTGAACGTGAGCTCACAGTTCTCTGGAGCGGCCCATATCGGTGGCACTGTGTTATCCTCAAAGCGGGCGAAGAAGGTGTTTAGCTTGTCTGGGAGCAAGACGTCGGTGTCTGTGACGTGGCTGGTGTTCCCTTTATAATCTGTGATTGTCTGAAGACACTGCCACATACGTCTCGCGTCTGAGCCGTTGAACTGCGACTCCACTTTGTCTCTGTACTGACGTTTTGGCTGTTTGATTGCCTTATGGAGATCATAACTGCACTTTGTATTCGACCATATTCCCAGTCACCTTACCGTGGTTATAAATGAGGTGGTTTGCTCTTTCAGTTTCGCTAACTGTGTGTTAGTGATTTTATGGTCATTCATGCTCTGTTACACCAAAAACGTCCAGTAGTCCATCCTACTTCTCATTTGTCGTGTTCGCCGGTGCAGTTGCACCTATATCTAAATCGGCACCTCTATCGGAGTTCACCACCAATTAATGATGCTCTTTTTCAATGGACGTTTCAACAAGAGACTGAAATGAATGATTCATCATGGACGTTTCAACAAGAGACTGAAATGAATGATTCATCATGGACGTTTCAACAAGATACTGAAATGAATGATTCATCATGGACGTTTCAACGAGACACTGAAATGAATGATTCATCATGGACGTTTCAACCCGACTGAAATGAATGATTCATCATGGACATTTCAACAAGATACTGAAATGAATGATTCATCATGGACGTTTCAACAAGAGACTGAAATGAATGATTCATCATGGACATTTCAAACAGAGAGGTTAGTAAGAGAGCAAGGCAAGCATAGCGATGGAAAACAAGCTCTTCACTGAGGGGGGGGGGGGGGGGGGGGACACACAATGGCCTGGCTTAGAAGCACAGACATGAGTCAGCCCTGTTGCCAGCTGTGTGTGGGTCACCTCACAACCCATGACCTCATTCTCATTAGAAAGCCATGGTAATCTTGCTGCTGCACATTCACAACACAGTGCACTTATCTGTAGTTCCAGTTTGGCCACAACACAAATCCGCATCCCAAAATGCACCATATTCAGTGCATACATTTTGACCAGAGAGAGAGAGATACTGTATATCATTGGTTATACTTTAACTAGTGTCAATAGCAGTAAGAATTACAGGGTATATGTATCAGTCGACATATTGAGTCCTGTAATGAACTGCAGGGATTTGTAAGCCTGTGATTAAACATTTGCATTTGACAGAAAGAAAATGACCCTTGTTGTACCCACCTTGAGTCCATCGCTGGGCAGCCGGTACCCAAAGCGTGCAGGCAGGTCATCAAAAGTACCCGTTTTGTTGTCAAATGTGTACTGAAAGAGAAAGAAGAATACATATCACATGTGGAGTTAATAACTAATAGTTCTTGGTCAGTCAGTCATTCAGTCTGTCTGCGTGTCTGTCTGTCCATCCGCCCGTCTCTGTCTGCGGAAACTCACGGCAGAGATGTCGGCCTCAACGGGCAGCAGGTTGAGGAAGGCGAAGAGCTGCACGGTGAAGATGGTGTAGATCTGTGTGGCAGACAGCATCAGCATCCCAAGGGAGAGCAGCATCTTGCATTCCGCGCTGTGCCAGTCAACTGACACACACCTGCGCAGACACACACACACGGACGGACTGTCCCAGCACTGGAAGCTCTCACACCTGCAGTGTACGTACACACACACACACACACACACACACACACACACACACACACACACAAATTGTCAATGTCTGTTGGCCTACGTCTGCTCCCAGCCTCCCACAGAACAAACACCCCAAAGTTCCACTGGAAAACTGTAATTACATAAATCATAATCGGTCGACCTCTACCCAACACACCCCACTCAGCTTTAGGACCTTAGTGAAACATTAATTTATTGGTTTTGGGGGTGTTAGGCCAAGACCCGAGTGACAACCCACAGGACTGAGCAGCCCAGCAGCTAGGGATTGCCTATATAGGTATCTCCCCTGACGAGGGCATGTTTTCAATATAGACTCCTTTTACCGTACTGTATTCCATATAAGGCATCCAGGCCTTATGAAAGTTCCCCAGTATACCCTTAATCTAGTAATAAATCCAAGCTAGCAATACATAACTTGACATTGTGGGAGGATAACCAATCTTCCAATGAATGGCAGTGCATGTCTTAGCCACTATAAATGCTAGGTTACACAGTTTCTTCAGATAAGTCTCCAGTATCAACATTTCCAAGCAAACAAAAACAGGGAGAAGAGAGAATCTGTAGACATGGTGAGATAAAAGAACATACTCTTTGCCAGAATTCAGCCAGCCTTCACAAGACCATAACATATGCAAATATGTCACCTTTTGTGTTTAACACCTCCAGCAGAGGAATGACATTTCTCAGTGCGTGATATTCAGTTTCACTGGCATATAGAATGTTCTATGGATGGTCTTCACCTGCAGTAATTTATGTCTGAGATGATATGAACATGACTGGGCATTCAAACATATCTGTATCCATTCATCATCATCATCATCATCAACATCAATAGCTTCTACCAGGTCTTCCTCACAGTTTTGTTTTGTGTCATCGGGAAAAGCCTCTATCAACCCTTGATACGGTTTGGAAATCAACTTTAGAGGTTTGTCAGACTGCCTTAAAATAGTTTACATCTTTGAAGCTTCTTGCTTGTCCAGTGTTTGCTGCACAGAGAGAATAAAGTGTTGTATCTGCAAGAATTTACCTCAGCTCCGTCAGAACGGTCTTCCCCGGTTACCTGACCCTGCTGAGACCCCTGTCACCGTCGTCACCGTCACAGACTGGTCTTCCCTGGTTACCTGACCCTGCTGAGACCCCTGTCACCGTCACAGACTGGTCTTCCCTGGTTTTTTTTTTTATTTTTTATTTTTTTAACCTTTATTTAACCAGGAAAGGCTCATTGAGATTTAAAATCTCTTTTTCAAGAGCGTCCTGGCCAAGATAGGCAGCGCCAAGTCATTACAAAAATTAGACAAACAACATGAAAAACTACAAGTAATCTAGTAAAAACCATAAAATTAACAAAGAATATAACAAAATCAAAAACAGCAAATTAAAAACATTGACAGGTCAGGGAATCAGTCTCAAGATCATTCATCAGTGATTTAAAAATACCAATCGGGACAAGTTCTTCCAGTTTAAAAGTATTTTGTAAGGCATTCCAAGACGATGGCGCAGAGTACATAAAAGCCCTTTTACCAAATTCAGTTCGGACATTTGGAACAGTTAGCAAGATAAAGTCCCTCGAACGAAGAGAGTACCCACCACATTTCTGAACAATAAAAATGCCCAAATAAAAAGGTAGTAAACCCAAAATGGCTTTGTAAATAAAAGTATACCAGTGACTGAGCCTACGAGTGACTAGAGAAGGCCAGCCAACCCTGGTATACAAAGTGCAGTGGTGCGTAAGGGTTTTGCAATTTAAAATAAATCTCAAAGTGCCATGGTAAAGGGTGTCAATTGATCTCAAACACTGAGCGGAAGCATTTATATATAAAATATCCCCATAGTCTAGTAAAGGCATAAATGTAGCTGATACTAGCCTCCTTCTGGCTTCAAAAGAAAAACAAGCCTTATTCCTAAAATAAAATCCTAATTTCAGCTTCAATTTTTTTGTAAGTTGTTGAATATGCATTTTAAAAGAGAGGCCATCATCAATCAAAATTCCAAGATATTTATATGAGGTTACAACCTCAATCTCCTTGCCCTGAAAGGTAGTAATAGGTGAAAGGTTCAGGGGTCTATTTCTTGCTTTAGAAAACACCAGAAGTTTAGTTTTGTCAGTATTGAGGATAAGCTTCAATTGAGACAAGGTATGTTGAACAGTATTAAAAGCAGTTTGCAAGTTCTGGAAAGCTTTTGTAAGAGATGAAGCACAACAGTAAATAACAGTATCATCAGCATAAAAATGAAGTTGTGCATTTTGGACATTTTTGTCTAAATTATTTATATAAATAGTGAATAAGAGAGGACCAAGTACAGAGCCTTGGGGCACACCATTTAAGACAGACAATTTAACAGACCTAAGCCCATCAAATTGAGTGCACTGAGTTCTATCAGACAGATAGTTAACAAACCATGCAACTGCATGCTCTGAAAGACCTACACTCGACAATCTCTGCCTTAGTATAGCATGATCAACTGTATCAAAAGCCTTAGAGAGATCAATAAAAAGTGAGACACAATGCTGTTTTTTGTCAAGAGCTTCAGTGATATCATTTAAAACCTTCATGGCTGCTGTAATTGTGCTATGCTTCTTCCTGAAACCCGATTGGTACATTGATAAAATAGAGTTAGTATATAAAAACTCTTTTAGCTGGTCACTCACAAGGGTTTCAAGTATTTTCACCAGGGGTGACAGCTTTGAGATTGGCCTATAATTATTTAAAAGAGTTGGATCTCCCCCTTTTAAAAGTGGCAGGACAAATGCTGATTTCCAGATCTTTGGAATTTCATTACATTCCAGGGTTAGATTAAACAGATATGCAAGTGGTTCAGCTATGAAATCAGCTGCCAGATTTAAAAAGCAGGGATCCAAAAGATCAGGACCTGCAGGCTTTCTCTGATCTAAGGATTTCAGGGCTTTATGTACCACCTGCACTGAGAATGGCAAAAAGCTAAAAGTTTGACCAGCTCTCACTGGTTCATCCACACAAGGTTGTACAGAGACAGAGGACACTGAATCAAACAGCCTACCAGATGATACAAAGTGCTCATTGAAACAATTCAGCATTTCAGTTTTGTCATATATAGCAACAGAGTCCTTCAATACACATGACGGTAATTCATTAACATTGCAGTTACCAGACATAGACTTAATAGCCTTCCAAAACTTTCTAGGGTCATTCAGGTTATCAGTGGTAACAGACATAAAATATTCAGATTTGGCCTTCCTGAGAAGAGAAGAACACTTGTTTCGTAACTGCCTAAAAACAAGCCAATCAGCATCAGAACACGATTTCCTTGCTTTAGCCCAGGCTAGATTACGGTCGTGAACAATGCAAGAAAGCTCAGACGAAAACCATGGATTATCCCTCCCTTTAACCCTGAACCTGCGGAATGGAGCATGTCTGTTTACTATTTGGAGAAAACCATCATGAAAGAATTTCCAGGCAGTTTCCACATCAGGGATAAGCTCAATCTTGCTCCAGTCAAAATAAAACAAATCATGAAAGAAAGCCTGCTCAATGAAACACTTCAGATTTCTCTTACGAATAAAACGCGGGTTAGACTTAGAAATCTTAGTATTTCTAATAGCAACAACAGCACAATGGTCACTTAAATCATTACAAAAAACACCAACCGCAGAATATTTATGTGGAACATTTGTCAATATCAAATCAATCAGGGTAGATTTATCAGGGCATTTTAGATTAGGGCGAGTGGGTGAGTTAATCAACTGGGTAAGATTCATAGAATTACAAAACATTTTTAAATCATCAGACACCGGCATTAACCAACACCAGTTAAGATCACCAATCAAAATCATTTCACTGTAAAGAAGTTTAGACATGAGGTGCGTCAAAGAAGAAAATGCATCACCTAGAGCAGAGGGGGGTCTATAACAGCCAATCACAGTTATAGAAAGACCCTTAGAAACCTCAATATTCAAAGCAAGAAATTCCAACTGTTTACAAATAGTTTCAGACTTTGCCACACTTACAGGGAATTTCGTTTTTACATATATAGCCACACCCCCACCTTTCTTAACCCGATCAGTGCGATAAACATTGTAACCAGTTATACAAATATCCGTATCAAGAACAGACTTGCTGAGCCAGGTTTCAGAAAACACAATTATATCAGCATCAGTTGATTTAGCCCAAATCCTAACCCCATCCATTTTTGACAACAGGCTGCGTACATTTAAATGAAAAATACCAAGACCAGATCTTGATTTAAAATCAGAGGGGGTTTGGAGACATTGCATTTCAGGGCCAGGGTTAGGCTGCACGTTACCTGATATCAACAAAAGAAGAATAACTAGGCACCTCTGTTTAATAACTTTGCACGGCTTCTCTTTTTTAAGAGACCTACTGCAAGCGAAGTCTACAAGTGAGTTTCCAGACAATACAAAACAGTCATTTAAAACCATTAGACTTTGGTAGTGACACAAATTCGTAATGTTCACATCATGCCACAAATACATCGGCACTTGGACGAGTGGAACGAGTGAAAAGGAGCGAGTTCCTGCAAACAAAATGTCCAATGGACGGGAGAGCACATTGTCAGATGTACTCACCCAGCGACAATGTTCGTTGTCGTTCGTTACCTGACCCTGCTGAGACCCCTGTCACAGACTGGTCTTCCCCGGTTACCTGACCCTGCTGAGACCCCTGTCACCGTCACAGACTGGTCTTACCTGGTTACCTGACCCTGCTGAGACCCCTGTCACAGACTGGTCTTCCCTGGTTACCTGACCCTGCTGAGACCCCTGTCATCGTCACAGACTGGTCTTCCCTGGTTACCTGACCCTGCTGAGACCCCTGTCACCGTCACAGACTGGTCTTCCCTGGTTACCTGACCCTGCTGAGACCCCTGTCACAGACTGGTCTTCCCTGGTTACCTGACCCTGCTGAGACCCCTGTCATCGTCACAGACTGGTCTTCCCTGGTTACCTGACCCTGCTGAGACCCCTGTCACCGTCACAGACTGGTCTTCCCTGGATACCTGACCCTGCTGAGACCCCTGTCACCGTCACAGACTGGTCTTCCCTGGTTACCTGACCCTGCTGAGACCCCTGTCACCGTCACAGACTGGTCTTCCCTGGTTACCTGACCCTGCTGAGACCCCTGTCACAGACTGGTCTTCCCTGGTTACCTGACCCTGCTGAGACCCCTGTCACAGACTGGTCTTCCCTGGTTACCTGACCCTGCTGAGACCCCTGTCACCGTCACAGACTGGTCTTACCTGGTTACCTGACCCTGCTGAGACCCCTGTCACCGTCACAGACTGGTCTTCCCTGGTTACCTGACCCTGCTGAGACCCCTGTCACCGTCACAGACTGGTCTTCCCTGGTTACCTGACCCTGCTGAGACCCCTGTCACAGACTGGTCTTCCCTGGTTACCTGACCCTGCTGAGACCCATGTCACCATCTGATCCTCATAAGATCAGGCATGACGAAGAATTACCTTGGTGTACATTTATACATTATATTATCCAAGAATAGAATCAATGGTTCAATAATTGAAATGACCATTATTCCCAGATCCCAGACTGTTTCTTTAAACTGCTGTCCTGTAGCTACTGTAGATCTACCCATCAACTCAAGATGGAACTTTGTTTCATTCACTGATACTGTTAATATACTGCAAAATTCACCTGAGCTCTGTAGACTGATTTTCCCTGGCTGTCTGACCCTGTTGGGACCACTGTCACCATCTGATCCTGCTAAGACATGATGAGTAGTGTTGTGTACTGACTATACACTAGAGGGCTGCATTCCCTTGTGATGCCTGTGAGTCCCGACAGAGATCATTGCAGCGTGGTCGGCATTGTTCATGCTGCGGACAGTCAGATTAAACTGTTGTCCCACAGATTATTTGGAAACGGTCCTCTTTCTGCTTTGTATGCGTTAGCCTAGCTATTGTATTAAAAACACATTAATCACACGCTCAAATTTCGCTGCTTCAACATCAGTAGCCTTCCTCTCCTAGCTGGGTGTGCGTGTTCAAGTGTCCCTAGTATGTGTAGTCTCATTGAAATAGACTAGGCTGCATACATGGTCGGAGAATCACGTGGCAGTTAACTTAAATATTATTAGACTGTAGTTTACTACAATATCTGTAAATAAATAGGCTATTGATAATGGAAATAAGTAGAGGGCGCTCAACCAACGTGAGTCGAAGTGCAATCGAAAATGTAATAATTGAAATGGAAAAGGCTACAATGGTGCACATTTTCAATTTCAATAAGTATTGGTTACCAATTTATTTATCTCCGCCTGCAAATTGTCCTCCTAAAAGGTAGGCTATATCCTATAGGTACAGTGGGGCAAAAAAGTATTTAGTCAGCCACCAATTGTGCAAGTTCTCCCACTTAAAAAGATGAGGGGCCTGTAATTTTCATCATAGGTACACTTCAACTATGACAGACAAAATGAGAGAAGAAAAAAATCTGGAAAATCACATTGTAGGATTTTTAATGAATTTATTTGCAAATTATAGTGGAAAATAAGTATTTGGTCAATAACAAAAGTTTATCTCAATACTTTGTTATATACCCTTTGTTGGCAATGACACAGGTGAAACGTTTCTGTAAGTCTTCACAAGGTTTTCACACACTGTTGCTGGTATTTTGGCCCATTCCTCCATGCAGATCTCCTCTAGAGCAGTGATGTTTTGGGGCTGTCGCTGGGCAACACGGACTTTCAACTCCCTCCAAAGATTTTCTATGGGGTTGAGATCTGGAGACTGGCTAGGCCACTCCAGGACCTTGAAATGCTTCTTACGAAGCCACTCCTTCGTTGCCCGGGCGGTGTGTTTGGGATCATTGTCATGCTGAAAGACCCAGCCACATTTCATCTTCAATGCCCTTGCTGATGGAAGGAGGTTTTTACTCAAAACCTCACAATACATGGCCCCATTCATTCTTTCCTTTACACGGATCAGTCGTCCTGGTCCCTTTGCAGAAAAACAGCCCCAAAGCATGATGTTTCCACCCCCATGCTTCACAGTAGGTATGGTGTTCTTTAGATGCAACTCAGCATTCTTTGTCCTCCAAACACGACGAGTTGAGTTTTTACCAAAAAGTTATATTTTGGTTTCATCTGACCATATGACATTCTCCCAATCCTCTTCTGGATCATCCAAATGCTCTCTAGCAAACTTCAGATGGGCCTGGACATGTACTGGCTTAAGCAGGGGTCACGTCTGGCACTGCAGGATTTGAGTCCCTGGCGGCGTAGTGTGTTACTGATGGTAGGCTTTGTTACTTTGGTCCCAGCTCTCTGCAGGTCATTCACTAGGTCCCCCCGTGTGGTTCTGTGATTTTTGCTCACCGTTCTTGTGATCATTTTGACCCCACGGGGTGAGATCTTGCGTGGAGCCCCAGATCGAGGGAGATTATCAGTGGTCTTGTATGTCTTCCATTTCCTAATAATTGCTCCCACAGTTGATTTCTTCAAACCAAGCTGCTTACCTATTGCAGATTCAGTCTTCCCAGCCTGGTGCAGGTCTACAATTTTGTTTCTGGTGTCCTTTGACAGCTCTTTGGTCTTGGCCATAGTGGAGTTTGGAGTGTGACTGTTTGAGGTTGTGGACAGGTGTCTTTTATACTGATAACAAGTTCAAACAGGTGCCATTAATACAGGTAACGAGTGGAGGACAGAGGAGCCTCTTAAAGAAGAAGTTACAGGTCTGTGAGAGTCAGAAATCTTGCTTGTTTGTAGGTGACCAAATACTTATTTTCCACCATAATTTGCAAATAAATTCATTAAAAATCCTACAATGTAATTTTCCGGATTTTTTTCTAATTTTGTCTGTCATAGTTGAAGTGTACGTATGATGAAAATTACAGGCCTCTCTCATCTTTTTAAGTGGGAGAACTTGCACAATTGGTGGCTGACTAAATACTTTTTTGCCCCACTGTATATGCAAAACATAGCAAGTGTCACTGTCATCATTCTTGCTGTTTCAAGTTCAGTAGCCATACCTGAGAAATCAGGTGCACAAAAAGTATTTGATCCCCTGCTGATTTTGTACGTTTGCCCACTGACAAAGAAAGGATCAGTCTATACTTTTAATGGTAGGTTTATTTGAACAGTGAGAGACAGAATAACAAAAATATCCAGAAAAACGCATGTCAAAAATGTTTTAAATTGATTTGCATTTTAATGAGGGAAATAAGTATTTGACCCCCTCTCAATCAGAAAGATTTCTGTCTCCCAGGTGTCTTTTATACAGGTAACGAGCTGGGATTAGGAGCACACTCTTAAAGGGAGTGCTCCTAACCGCAGCTTGTTACCTGTAAAAAAGACCTGTCCACAGAAGCAATCAATCAATCAATCAGATTCCAAACTCTCCACCATGGCCAAGACCAAAGAGCTCTCCAAAGATGTCAGGGACAAGATTGTAGACCTACACCAGGCTGGAATGGGCTACAAGACCATCGCCAAGCAGCTTGGTGAGAAGGTGACAACATTTGGTGCGATTATTCGCAAATGGAAGAAACACAAAAGAACTGTCAATATCTCTCGGCCTGGGGCTCCATGCAAGATCTCACCTCGTGGAGTTGCAATGATCATGAGAACGGTGAGGAATCAGCCCAGAACTACACGGGAGGATCTTGTCAATGATCTCAAGGCAGCTGGGACCATAGTCACCAAGAAAACAATTGGTAACACACTACGCCGTGAAGGACTGAAATCCTGCAGCGCCCGCAAGGTCCCCCTGCTCAAGAATACATATACATGCCCGTCTGAAGTTAGCCAATGAACATCTGAATGACTCAGAGGACAACTGGTGAAAGTGTTGTGGTCAGATGAGACCAAAATGGAGCTCTTTGACATCAACTCAACTCGCCGTGTTTGGAGGAGGAGGAATGCTGCCTATGACCCCAAGAACACCATCTCCACCGTCAAACATGGAGGTGGAAACATTATGCTTTGGGGGTGTTTTTCTGCTAAGGGGACAGGACAACTTCACCGCATCAAAGAGATGATGGACGGGGCCATGTACCATGAAACCTTGGGTGAGAACTTCCTTCCCTCAGCCAGGGCATTGAAAATGGGTTGTGGATGGGTATTCCAGCATGACAATGACCTAAAACACACGGCCAAGGCAACAAAGGAAGAAGCACATTAAGGTCCTGGAGTGGCCTAGCCAGTCTCCAGACCTTAATCCCATAGAAAATCTGTGGAGGGAGCTGAAGGTTCAAGTTGCCAAACGTCAGCCTCGATACATTAATGACTTGGAGAAGATCTGCAAAGAGGAGTGGGACAAAATCCCTCCTGAGATGTGTGCAAACCTGGTGGCCAACTACAAGAAACGTCTGACCTCTGTGATTGCCAACAAGGGTTTTGCCACCAAGTACTAAGTCATGTTTTGCAGAGGGGTCAAATACTTATTTCCCTCATTAAAATGCAAATCATTTTATAACATTTCTGACATGCATTTTTCTGGATTTTTTTGTTGTTATTCTGTCTCTCACTGTTCAAATAAACCTATTAAAATGATAGACTGATCATTTCTTTGTAAGTGGGCAAACGTACAAAATCAGCAGGGGATCAAATACTTCCCCCCCCCCACTGTATAAGAAATAGTTTGAGAGAAAGTAAGTCTCTCCAGCTCTGCTCTCTTCAATCTACATCTATCATAGTGGCTGATCTAGCCTAGTAATACAATGTAAGAGCAATGTGAGAATCTCTGGTAATTTAAATGTACTTTTGTGCATATAGGGCATAAAATTGCTAGGACCATGGCTGGCAAGTGAGCTGCGTCAAACAAGCCTAAAATAACATTGTGGGACTGCGGGTGGGTTTGGGACCAGTTCTTGCGGTAGCAGGTTGGAGTCGGGTTACTACTGTGTCAGTGAGAAAAGTAGGGAACTAGATATCGAAACTGCCATACTGACTAATATATATTTTTTTTATTCACATTGCACTGAAACAACTAAATATCAATCTTCAATCATTTGGCTGATGGTTTCATTGTTTGATTCAGGACTAATGTGATTGTGGCAAAAACAATAGCTACCGTTAGCCAACCTTTGGTCAGCTCTCTCCCTCTCTCTATTGGTACATCAACTTGCGAAGAGCTGGCCTGGCTATAGTAGCTACTAGCTAGCGTAGCTAATTCATTCACCTCAGTCGAGAGGGAAAGAAACATTAGCTAACGTTACGTCAGTTACAATACTAGCTCAGCACTGTGAACAAACACTAGTTCTGTTTTTTTCTGTTAAGTTAAACTGCTGTTACCATGCCAGCTACATCAGTCAGCTAAAGAGAAGCCAGTTTCTGCTCTGCTTGCTTTTACAACTCGGTGAAAGAGCGCAACACAGACACTGAACTATGCTCAACTCTCCCGGGATGGTCCAGCCAGCCTTCCAGAAGCTTTGCCTTCACACAGCCCGTCAAACCGCTCTGTGGTGTTTGCGTGGTCCTAAATCCAGCCGGCTTAACACTCCAAACAGCATACCCGACTGCTCGGAGGCGTCCTCATGGTCCTAAAACCCATTGTTGCGGATCACATTCCAATGATAAAAGTGGGAAGGGGGGGGGGGGGAATGCAATTTCAGAATGTGAGGGGCCATGACCCCCACCCATCTGCAGTGAAAGTTGCACCCCTGGCTACCCATCCACATCGCTCTGGCCAAACACATTCTGACTATTCTGATTGGTCCCAGAAAACGGCAGTTGGGCCAGAGACAGCCTACATGATGACGTTATCAACTTTGAAATTCTGATTGCTTAGATTTGTTAGAGATGATCCAATTGCTGATTAATTTGTTTTGTACAACACCCCTCCTTTTGAAGTCACACAAACGACTTCTAGGATGCCAGATTCAAACAATGTGTTACGATCAATAGAGCAGCGGAATTCAAACTCAGGGTGAGTCGTCAGGAAAATATATAAAAGGCTTATCAAGAGTAGACCTACTACTGTGCCTCTCAGTGATGACAGATGCTGACAGAGAGGAAATAACATGTATTAGACAACATCAGATAGCCATACAGAACCAAGCGCTACTAATAACACAAAATATCTCCCCAAATATTGAATATTCATTTAAACATGATCTGTTGTATGTTTCAAGGTGGCACAGGTGTGTAAAGCCACAAATAAACAATTTCAAGTTTCAAGTAGGTAGGTCCTTTCAAAAGTACGGGGACATTTGCTGTGAGATACTCACTACAGATGTTATGATCTTCGTAATGTAAAGCCTAAAAGTAGAAGTCATGGTATTTGTTGCAAAAGATGGATGATGTCAAAGTCATGTGGCAATGTAGTCCCATGTAATGTGACTACCCAGCAGTATGACAGATAGCGACTTTAACCGCATAGCCTACTTGAATAACAACCTATTCAGTTAGCCAAGCTAACTTCTTAGCTAATATTATTCTTGTCACAAATCTCCCATCTATCTAGCTAGCCTACTTAATCATAGCCCAGTATTGGACTAAAGAGCCAAACCTTACTCCTTAGTCCAAGGACCTTAAAACCTTACATGTGCTGTTTAAAGGGCGAATTGGCTCTGGAAGCCAAAGCAGCCAAATGTTCCATCTAAACGTGAATCGATTCTCCATTGCGATACAGTTATAGAAAAATAAATCCCTGGACTTTCATATCACATCAAACATTTTACAAATGCAAAATACATACTTACTGTACACTGTTTTAACCGCTTTTAACACAGCAGCCGACAGTATTTTTCAGTGATAAGACAACACGTTTGTGGCATATGTCTTCCGTTTACACATACAGTGTTTGGAAACGCAGATAGCTAATTAGCACAAGTAGTCCACTCGGTCTCCCGTCTGTTTTCCGGTAAACACGCGCTGTAACATGGAAATATGGCCATATGGGAACCATATTCCTATAAAAAGGCGTGTATCAATATAACCTTTTGTTTTCCAAAACCGTACCGCAAGCGATGCGTCGCGGATAACATCCCCCATACAGAATACGCCTTCGTCCAATGAATATTATGTGTAATGTAGTGGAACTGAGAGTCATGACCACCGGCTAACGTAAACACAGCTGCAGAAGTGGTAAATCGGGTTTTATGATACTAACAATATATGGCAGCTGTAGAGGTGCCAAACCTGTTTAGCAAGCTATTGCAAGTCTTCTAAATATA
This sequence comes from Salmo salar, assembly GCF_965601325.2. Lineage (NCBI taxonomy): Eukaryota > Metazoa > Chordata > Actinopteri > Salmoniformes > Salmonidae > Salmo > Salmo salar. The sequence goes on along the minus strand of NC_138306.1, from coordinate 52,782,025 downwards.
CCCGATGGAGCAAGCTACCGTTATTAGCAAGCTAAATACGATTATTAGGCCAGTTTTGCAACTCCCAAGCTTCATAGCAACATCATGACATGACTCGAGTCTAAACACCAGCGTATTTGACGTTGCTAACAGCTAGCTAGATAACTAACATTAGATCGTGGAAAGTTACCTTTGAATCAGACCGAAGTTTCCTCTGGTTTAAAAAATATGCGAATAATATTGACATTACAATAAATTGCTATCTATACGTATGATCGCAACAACTTTATTCCTTTACTTTAACAAGTCAGTACAACAGAACGTCAACAATAATCCGTAGCTAGCCAGCTCCTTCATGTGAGTGTTGTGTAGAGCTTCCTCTATCTGCAACCCCCGCCCACCCCAGAGCAGATTGTTGCTGCTGATTGGACGGAATGACAATCAATCTTTCCTTTCCGAAACTGTTTCCTGAGGTAAACGTAACCACGTGATGCATCATGTATTTACAGTAGAAAAATGATCTCAAATATATATAGTCTTTGTACGTGTGGGGTGTATGACCATGTACGCAAAGGTTTAAATTGGGTGGCTGACAGTTTGACTATGAATTCGAGCGCAAGATGTGGGAGAATAATAGCGAAGCGAATGGCGGGGCAGTGCTGGCCTGGAATACATTGTTAATAATATATTTTGGAAGGTTTAGTTATTGTACCACACAAATAGCTGCTTGTTAACAAGGTCAAAAAGGTCTCTTTCAGAATTATCCATAAGTATAACCCTGCGAATCATTACCTGAAGAAACAAAAAAAAAGTACCATGAATTGTTCTTTTTGGGAAAAGCATCTAGAAAAAGTTTTGCATTCATTTTGGCATTGTCTACGTATAAAGAAATTATTGCAAGGTATTTATAGATTTATAATTGATAATAGTCTTGAATACTTTTGTTTATTATGGGTTAATGTGCTTAAATGTAATTGTAATAATGGGAAAAAAAAGTCATTAATACATGTAAATTCACTAATAAAGACCCAGTCTTCCTTGTTTTCTATAAGGCGTTCTAGGTTATTCTACATCCTTCGAATAAGAAAGCTGTAAAAGCAATCAATACCTGTCTTTGAATAATCTGTAATTGGTTGGTTGGTTGGTTGGTTGTATAATTCCTGTATGTACACTGGTGTTTTCTGTAACAATAAGAGTACCACAGAGTCATACCCATAAAACCTTTTTCTCATAGGGTATTTTAGAAACACTTAAAATAATTGCTTTGTTTCGTGTAGGCTTACTCTGGCGTGACGTTTTGAATACCGTCTAAATCTTTCTAGGACAAGGGGACTTTTATCAATATATCCTGTGTGGCTCAGTTGGTTGAGCATGGTGTTTGCAACACCAGGGTTGTGGGTTTGATTCCCACAGGGGTCCAGTATGGGGAAAAAAATGTGTGAGTTGTATGCATTCACTACTGTAAATCACTCTGGATAAGAGTGTCTGCTCAATGACTAAAATGTATTTGTCTGTATTTACCCCCTCAAAATGAAATGCTAATGTGGCTATCATAAAGAACTACAAATGCCATGATGATCTGGATGAGACTATTGAGGCAAAGGTAAGAATCTCTCGATTAAATATCTAATGTCAGCTAAATGTAGTAATGAATAAATTGGCTACATTTCTTTAAATTGTCAACTGTCTTGTTCAAGTTTTAAATTGACACAGTACCTGTTAGCAAAGGTATCAGCTAGAGATAATGTGCAGGAACTTGCTGGGATTTGTGTTTTTGCATGATGTCTACTTTGATGCTAATTAGCCTTTTCGAACCTGAGAGTAAATGGAGCCGAAATATATTGATAAAAGTCACCTTGTCCGAAAGAGATTTACATGGTTATCAGAACGTTACACCAGGGTAAGCCTACACAACACACAGCCCTTATTGTAAGTGCGGCAGGTAGCCTAGTGGTTAGAGCATTGGCCTAGTAACCGGAAGGTTGCAAGATCAAATCCCTGAGCTGACAAAGTAAAAAATCTCTTGTTCTGCCCCTGTTCCGAGGCAGTTAAACCACTGTTCCTTGGCTGTCATTGAAATAAGAATTTGTTCTTAACTCACTTACCTAGATAAATGAAGGTTAAAAAAAAATGTTTCTAAAATCCCCTATGGGACAAATGAATGTTGGAAGAGTTATTGGAACTGTTTGACTGCTAGGTTTTATGGGTATTATGACACCTCCACTGTGAGGCTCTTTACCTTATGAAAGTCCCGCCTACTTCCTGGTGTAAGTCACGTACTGTTTCTGAATGGGTGTGTCACAGGCGTCGTAAGGATTGGACCAAAACGCAGCGGGTAAAGTGCACATCTTCTTTCTTTATTAAAGAAAACACTTAAACAAAATAAACTGACGACGAAAACAGTCCAGTAAGGTGCACAGACTATACTGGAAACAACCACCACAAAACACAAGAGAAAACTAACCCAACTAAATATGGCCTCCTATTAGAGACAACGACAACCAGCTGCCTCTAATTGGAGGTCATTGCCAAAAACCCAACATAGAAATAGAAAACTATATATACACATAGAAAATATAGAACATAAACCAAAAACACCCAAAACAAACACCCTCTGCCACGCCCTGACCAAACTACAATAACAAATAACCCCTTTTACTTGTCAGGACGTGACAGTACCCCTCCAAAGGTGCAGACCCCGAATGCACCTCAAAAAACCCACAAAAAGAACCCCAAACTTAAAGGGAGGGAAGGGAGGGTGGCCACCATCAACAACGGTCCCTGTGCTACACCCCCCCCCCCCCCCCCCCCCCAATCCTCCCACTACGGAGGTGGCTCTGGGCGTAGCTCCTGTTCCGTAGACTCTAGGCTGGGGAGCGTCGCTGGAGACTCCGGGCTGGGGAGCGTCGCTGCAGGCTGCAGACTGGAGAGAGTCGCTGCAGGCTCCCAAGTGGCCCAGTGGTCTAAGACACTGCATCACAGTGCTAGCTGTGCCACTATAGATTCTGGGTGCGAGTCCAGGCTCTGTCTCAGTGGTCTAAGGCACTGCATCGCAGTACTAGCTGTGCCACTAGAGATTCTGGGTGAGAGTCCAGGCTCTGTCGCAGCCGGTCGCGACCGGGAGAACCATGTGGTGCCACACAATTGGCCCAGTGATGTCCGGGTTCAGGGGAGGTTTGGGCTGGCCGGATGTCCTTGTCTCATCGCGCTCCAGCGAGTGTTGTCTCATTGCTGCAACTCCTGTACGGACTCAGAAGAGGCAAAGATCGAGAGCCGTGCATCCTCCAAAACACAACCCAGCCAAGCCGCACTGCTTCTTGACACAATGCCCACTTAACCCGGAAGCCAGCCACACCAATGTGTCAGAGGATACATTGGTGTGCACCTGGCGACCGTGTCAGCGTGCATTGCGTCCAGCCCGCCACAGTAGTTGCTAGAGCGCGATGAAACAAGGACATCCGGCCGGCCAAACCCTCCCCTAACCCAGACGACATTGGGTCAATTGTGCGCCACCTTATGGGTCTCCTGTTTGCAGGGATCGAACCCAGGCCTGTAGTGACGCCTCAAGCACTGCGATGCAGTGCATTAAACCGCTACGCCACTCAGGAGGCTTAGTTTAAGAGTTTTGAACAAATTAATTTCTTTAAAAATGAAGGAGAAGCAAGAGAGAGAGGGAGAGAGAGAGATAATCCGTTGTATTTTTTTGTTGCGAATGCAGCTAGCTAGTTTAGCCTACTCAAACACCCTGCTCAAACAGAGAGGGATGCTATGTTAGTTAGCTGGCTATGGCTATCCAACACTGGAACTCTTCCAAGTGAAGTTAAGCTTTTGGTTGTATTAATTTATTGCAACCGCCGGTGTAACTGCTAAACTGCTTGCTGACTATACACCGTACTGCATGATTGTAGTGGGTTTCCTAATGCGTTAGTTCTAGTATCTTCTGTATGTTGATTATGACATTAGCTAATATGGCGACAACGATGTAGCCTGTGTGTAGTGGTTATAATATGAAGGTTTGGCTTGGAAAGGTTTGTTCACCTGGTCACAGACAGCTGATGTGTTGTACACTGAAGTTCACAAGCGAAGGGAAAAGGTGAGAGGAGGAGAGTGTGTACATGCGAGAAGGAATTATATAATGAGCAAAATGATCATGCTGTTTGTATGTGGCTGCTACGAAAGTGAACTGTGTTTGCGTGTGATCAGGGGTGTATCCATTTCGCCAGTTCTGTTGAAAAACATTTCTTAAACGGAAGCAAACGGAACAAAACGGGGAAAAACATACCTGAATTTGTCCAGTAGAAACTCTCGTTTGCACCTATATCAGCTAGATGCAGGCAAGAGTGTGCAAGGCGGCATTGAATCTGTCACTGTCTGTCACCTTGATTCCTCAAAATTCTCTCGACCTATGCACCTACGTTGTAAACTTTCATTCATAGGCTAGATTGTAGCAACTGCATGATGAGATATAAGGAAAATAAGAGCATTGTGTATTAGCCTAAACTTAGCGTTGTTACATTGAGCTGGGTGAATGGAATATAAATGATATACTGTATACTGTAATAGACTGTATACTGTAATAGATATACTCTAATAGAAATAAGGCCATGCTCATAATATAAATAATTGTCCTCCCACATCTTAAATGTCACCGACCGCCACTGGTGTGGGACTATTATTGATGGCATAAGTAGCTGGTTGCTGACCTACATTCTTTTGAGGATATGACTACCCTCCCATTGATCAATTCCCCCACCTACATTCAAAGGTCTTGGGTGAAAACCACCATTATTGATTCAACAGCTAGGAGCGACAACTGTTTTGCCTTTGTGTGATAAAATCCTGCACAGCTCCCAGCACTCGGAGACAGATAGTTATTTTAAAAGGTCACATGCAAATTAGTTGAGTCCTCTGTAAAACTTTACAACACAATTGTAAAAGTCTACCAAACAATCATGTGACGGTAATAGAAATTCCTTTGGCAAGCAGTATATCTTTCAGTTAGGCAACAATACTTCTTTCAGTTTGCCAGCAACACATCTTTCAGATAGGCAGCAACACATCTTTCAGTTAGGCAGCAACACATCTTTCAGTTAGGCAGCAACACATCTTTCAGTTAGGCAGAAACACATCTTTCAGTTCGGCAGCAACACATCTTTCAGTTAGGCAGCAACACATCTTTCAGTTCGGCAGCAACACATCTTTCAGTTAGGCAGCAACACATCTTTCAGTTTGGCAGCAACACATCTTTCAGTTAGGCAGCAACACATCTTTCAGTAAGGCAGCAACACATCTTTCAGTTTGGCAGCAACACATCTTTCAGTTAGGCAGCAACACATCTTTCAGTAAGGCAGCAACACATCTTTCAGTAAGGCAGCAACACATCTTTCAGTTCGGCAGCAACACATCTTTCAGTCAGGCAGCAACACATCTTTCAGTTAGGCAGCAACACATCTTTCAGTTAGGCAGCAACACATCTTTCAGTTTGGCAGCAACACATCTTTCAGTTAGGCAGCAACACATCTTTCAGTAAGGCAGCAACACATCTTTCAGTAAGGCAGCAACACATCTTTCAGTTTGGCAGCAACACATCTTTCAGTTAGGCAGCAACACATCTTTCAGTTTGGCAGCATACTGCATTGCAGATTTTCTGAATGGCATGGAGAGGATCAATGTTGGTATACTTATTATCTGCATTTGGTCTGAACAAAATGACTTATTGGAGTCCCCCAAACTTGTTATTACTTTTACTACATGAAAAGTGGCTTTGGATTGTTCTACCATTGAATGATGTACATTTTTTCTGAAAGTGTCTTCTCTTTTTTCATATTTTCTTTTTTACAGTTATTTGTTTAGTGGTTTTACTGAGCTCTATTGAACCAGACACACTGTTCTAACATGAAAGCAAACCCAGACTGGAGCCCAGTTGTAGACAGACCATTCATTATTTCGCTCTACTTTTCTCCCCATGTTCACCATTGAATCTTGTGAACTGAACAACAAAAAAACCGAATCTCTAATCATTGTTCTATTTGCTGCCTATGTTACCATAGGAACCAAACACAACACATCCAGATGACCTCTAAATAGAGCAAAGCAGTCCCTCCCACCACCATGAAATCCTCAATCGCCTTCTTTAACTCATTGTTACCTCAAGAAAGAGAGTTTACCTGAATAAGAGGATGCTGCGTCCAACTAAATGCTTAAAAGAAGCTCATTTGAGAAAACAACGTGCATGGAAGCTAAACCTACATAATGGAAGTACAGCAGACCTGTGCAGAAAATTTGTATCTTTATAGTTTACTTGAAAATACTAACTTTTCAAATATTAGAGGTAGTTGAATGTAGAGAATCAACTAAAGGCAATTATTTCCTTTTGATATCCAAAAACAGGTTTCAGAAAAACAGATCATATTTGAACTATTTGGAATACTGCTCAGAAAACACAAATAATATTTGAAAGTAGGCTATTTGAATATGCACGTTATTTAAAAACAGAAATATTTTTATTTGATGAAGATCCCAGAACTACAACAGCTAGCGTATGGTTTTGAGGGCTTTCAGATACGAATCTTAATATGTAGTGTAGAATTAATTAAATACTTAATAATTGAAGATTAAAAAAAAAAAAAAGTAAGACAAATGTAAACCAATGACTTTAAATGGTGATTTATCATTTTTAACGGTGGATAATCACTTTAAATGGTGATTCATCATTTTTAACGGTGGATAATCACTTTAAATGGTGATTCATCATTTTTAACGGTGGATAATCACTTTAAATGGTGGTTAATCATTTTTGATGACGATTACCGCCAAAATGATAGGACATATTTTTAGGCCTGAAACATCTGACAATGTTGAGCTGAGTAAACTGTCACTTTCAGGCATTTAGTTAGATATAAGCGACAGTTTGTCAGGGACAAGGACTCATCTCAATATTAGATTAGACACTTGTGTAGTTTCAAAATGACTAAGAAAAACATTTGCGTAATGAGTGAGACGTAATGTAATACAGTCAGACTTGACATCAAGTTTTTTATACATATGGGCCGCAGGTAGCCTAGTGGTTAGAGGGGGGAGGCAGGTAGCCTAGTGGTTAGAGGGGGGAGGCAGGTAGCCTAGTGGTTAGGAGGGGGAGGCAGGTAGCCTAGTGGTTAGAGGAGGGAGGCAGGTAGCCTAGCGGTTAGAGGGGGGAGGCAGGAAGCCTAGCGGTTAGAGGGGGGAGGCAGGTAGCCTAGTGGTTAGAGGGGGGAGGCAGGTAGCCTAGTGGTTAGAGGGGGGAGGCAGGTAGCCTAGTGGTTAGAGGGGGGAGGCAGGTAGCCTAGTGGTTAGAGGGGGGAGGCAGGTAGCCTAGCGGTTAGAGGAGGGAGGCAGGTAGCCTAGTGGTTAGAGGGGGGAGGCAGGTAGCCTAGTGGTTAGAGGGGGGAGGCAGGTAGCCTAGTGGTTAGAGGGGGGCCGCAGGTAGCCTAGTGGTTAGAGGGGGGAGGCAGGTAGCCTAGTGGTTAGAGGGGGGCCGCAGGTAGCCTAGTGGTTAGAGGGGGGAGGCAGGTAGCCTAGTGGTTAGAGGGGGGAGGCAGGTAGCCTAGTGGTTAGAGAGGGGAGGCAGGTAGCCTAGTGGTTAGAGGGGGGAGGCAGGTAGCCTAGTGGTTAGAGGGGGGAGGCAGGTATCCTAGTGGTTAGAGGGGGGAGGCAGGTAGCCTAGCAGTTAAGAGTGTTGGGCCAGTAACTGAAAGGACGCTGGTTCGAATACGCGAGCCGACAAGGTGAAAAATGTGTCCTTGTTCCAGGCTCTTAACCTTAATTTGCTCCAGGGGCCCCGTCTAAAACAACACATTTCACTGCACCTATCCGGTGTACGCGACAATATCTTATTTATTACATGTGATTACGACAACAGCAACATTGTTGTTACATAGGACTTCAGAAATGGATTTATAATTATTATACAAGTGGAATAAGGAACAATCCCTATTTCTCGTGTACAATAGTTACAAAAGTGCTCAGCTCATTGCTATGCAAATGAAAATGCAATTACCCAAGTATTATTTAACAACATGCTAATAAAACACTGTTCCATTACACAGGCACAATTACAGGTTATTGTTAAGTTACTGAGAATGCTAACAGTAACAAAATATGACTATTAACCTGTTATGGATAGGGGGCAGTATTTTCACGGCCGGATAAAAAACGTACCCGATTTAATCTGTTTATTACTCCTGCCCAGAAACTAGAATATGCATATAATTGTTTGATTTGGATAGAAAACACCCTAAAGTTTCTAAAACTGTTTGAATGGTGTCTGTGAGTATAACAGAACTCATATGGCAGGCCAAAACCTGAGAAGATTCCAAACAGGAAGTGCCCTCTCTGACCATTTCTTGGCCTTCTATACTCTCTTTATCGAAAACAGAGGATCTCTGCTGTAACGTGACACTTTCTAAGGCTCCCATAGGCTCTCAGAAGGCGCCAGAACGTTGAATGATGACTCTGCAGTCCCTGGCTGAAAAACAGTAGCGCATTTGGATAGTGGTCGATCTGAGAACAATGAGACGGGTGCGTGCGTGCACGTGAAGAGTCCATTTTACATTTTCAGTCTTTGAACGAAAACGACATCTCTCGGTCGGAATATTATCGCTATTTTACGAGAAAGATTGCATAAAAATTGATTTTAAACAGCGTGTGACATGCTTCGAAGTACGGTAATGGAATATTTTGAATTTTTTTGTCACGATACGCGCCGGCGCGTCACCCTTCGTTACCCTTCGGATAGTGTCTTGAACGCACAAACAAAACGCCGCTATTTGGATATAACTATGGATTATTTGGAACCAAACCAACATTTATTGTTGAAGTAGAAGTCCTGGGAGTGCATTCTGATGAAGAACAGCAAAGGTAATCCAATTTTTCTTATAGTAAATCTGAGTTTGGTGAGTACCAAACTTGGTGGGTGTCAAAATAGCTAGCCTGTGATGGCCGGGCTATCTACTCAGAATATTGCAAAATGTGCTTTCACTGAAAAGCTATTTTAAAATCGGACACCGCGATTGCATAAAGGAGTTCTGTATCTATAATTCTTAAAATAATTGTTATGTTTTTTGTGAACGTTTATCGTGAGAAATTTAGTAAATTCACCGGAAGTGTTCGGTGGGAATGCTAGTTCTGAACGTCACATGCTAATGTAAAAAACTGTTTTTTGATATAAATATGAACTTGATTGAACAAAACATGCATGTATTGTATAACATAATGTCCTAGGGTTGTCATCTGATGAAGATCATCAAAGGTTAGTGCTGCATTTAGCTGTGGTTTTGGTTTTTGTGACATTATATGCTAGTTTGAAAAATGGGTGTCTGATTATTTCTGGCTGGGTACTCTCCTGACATAATCTAATGTTTTGCATTCGTTGTAAAGCCTTTTTGAAATCGGACAGTGTGGTTAGATAAAGGAGAGTCTTGTCTTTAAAATGGTGTAAAATAGTCATATGTTTGAAAAATGGAAGTTTTCAGATTTTCGAGGAGTTTGTAATTCGCGCCACGCCCTATCATTGGATATTGGAGCGGTGTTCCGCTAGCGGAACATCTAGATGTAAGAGTTAAGGGCCTAAAGGAACCATTTTTTTTTTTTTAAACTGCCTTCTTATTTAAGTCAACTATAGGCAAGGTAGGTGGAAAATCACGTTAATTTGTATGCTGAATAAATGATCTCTTTAAGATGGCATAGTTTGTCTTTGAAACAAGATGAAACGAGCTGAAACGAGTCACATACTGTTCCCCACATGGCAGTTTCTTGTCAGTGTTGGTAGATATCTGGCCATCCAGAATCATAACAACTCAATGACCTCTGTCGCGTGTGCATTGTTTTCGTGACGTTATCAACTAATCCATTTATAGCACGAAACTGTAATCGAAGTCATCACACAAGGCTGGTGTATAAATGTTGCACTGTGGTGCGATCTGGTTGTACGAAGGGAGATATCTAGTAGGTGCGACTTTGTTATGGATGGGGTGTGTGTGAGTGAATAATGTGTTTATGTGAATAATCTGAATGATGTGTTTTATAGCCCGACTGTAGTCACCTGCTCTGAAGTGAATAATGTGAATGATGTGTTTTATAGCCCGACTGTAGTCACCTGCTCTGAAGTGTAAACACAGTCATACAGTATCTAGATCTCAACACATGCTGAGATAACAGTTTTATCTCAGTCAAACAGCAACACCAGACAATGTATCTATATGCAGTGGTGGAAAAAGTACCCAATTGTCAAGATACCTTAAAAGAAAATGACTCAAGTAAAAGTCACTCAGTAAAATACTACTTGAGTAAAAGTCTAAACGTATTTGGTTTTAAATATACTTAAGTACCAAAAGTAAAGGTTTAAATCATTTAAAGTTCCTAATATAAATCCAACCAGACGGCACATTTTTCATGTTTTTTTTTAAATGTACGCATAGCCAGGGGCACACCAACACTAATTCACAATCGAACCGTTTGTGTTTAGTGAGTCTGCCAGATCAGAGGCAGTAGGGATGACCAGGGATTTTCTCTTGCTAAGTACGTGAATTTGGCCATTTCCCTGTTCTGCTAAGCATTCAAAATGCAACGAGTACTTTTAGGTGTCAGGGAAAATGTATGGAGTAAAAAGTCTTTAATTTTCTTTAGGAATGTAGTGTAGTAAAAGTAAAAGTTGTCAAAAACATAAATAGTAAAGTGAAGTACAGATACCCCAAAAAACTACTTAAGTTGTACTTTATAGTCTTTTTTCTTAAGTACTTTACACCCTATTCCGTATGTAAGGCACTACTTTTGACCAGGGATCATTTGGGACTTACTATTTCTGTATTATCACATTGCCACATGACCCATAGTTTTATGTTTACTATCTTTGTGCTTATCAGTGGCCAAGTAGACACATGTTTCTGTGTGCCCTTCAAAGGTATAACTTGTCTTTTGTTCTTCTCTCTCTCTATGTGTGTGCGTGTGTGTGTGTTTGTGTGTGTTGTCACTTTCTCTCGTGAACACAACACCATCCCTCATACCCTTCTCTATGTCGCCCCCCCCCCCCCCCCCCCCCCCGCCTCTTCCCCCTTGCAGAGAGGCTTCCTTAGATCCACCAAACGTCCCAGTCTCCCTTCCCTCCCTGGCACTTCCTTAGACCCACCAAATGCCACCCTGTCTCCCTTCTCTCCCTGGCCCTCCCCAGAATGGTCTCTTCAGACAAACCCTAGATACAAACTTCAACACTCCACACACACTGCACTCTGTGGTTAGAGCGGTGGAGAGGGGCAGAGGGGCATCCTGCCATGAGGGTCTTCATCGCCTTCGATGGTTCCTGCGAGCCTTTTGACGTCTCTCCTGACCAGACCGTGGGGAGCGTAAAACTGATGGTAAAGGTAATTAAACCTCTAAAAGAGATCCTTGTTAAGTACTGTAGTCACCTGGTAATATAGCAGTGTTACTCCCCTCTCTCTGTTTGTACACTGAACAGCTATGGGAAATGAAGATGATTCTAAGAAACAATTTGTTCATTTGGCTGGTTTCAAGAAAAGTATGTGAGTAGTACTTACAGTAGGAGACATGGTTATGTGATGAGGTGATAATACTTACAGTAGGAGACATGGTTATGTGATGAGGTGATAGTACTTACAGTAGGAGACATGGTTATGTGATGAGGTGATAGTTCTTACCGTAGGAGACATGGTTATGTGATGAGGTGATAGTACTTACAGTAGGAGACATGGTTATGTGATGAGGTGATAGTACTTACAGTAGGAGACATGGTTATGTGATGAGGTGATAATACTTACAGTAGGAGACATGGTTATGTGATGAGGTGATAGTTCTTACAGTAGGAGATATGGTTATGTGATGAGGTGATAGTACTTACAGTAGGAGACATGGTTATGTGATGAGGTGATAGTACTTACATTAGGAGACATGGTTATGTGATGAGGTGATAGTACTTACAGTAGGAGACATGGTTATGTGATGAGGTGATAGTTCTTACCGTAGGAGACATGGTTATGTGATGAGGTGATAGTACTTACAGTAGGAGACATGGTTATGTGATGAGGTGATAGTACTTACAGTAGGAGACATGGTTATGTGATGAGGTGATAATACTTACAGTAGGAGACATGGTTATGTGATGAGGTGATAGTTCTTACAGTAGGAGATATGGTTATGTGATGAGGTGATAGTACTTACAGTAGGAGACATGGTTATGTGATGAGGTGATAGTACTTACATTAGGAGACATGGTTATGTGAGGAGGTGATAGTACTTACATTAGGAGACATGGTTATGTGATGAGGTGATAGTACTTACAGTAGGAGACATAGTTATGTGATGAGGTGATAGTACTTACAGTAGGAGACATGGTTATGTGATGAGGTGATAGTACTTACAGTAGGAGACATGGTTATGTGATGAGGTGATAGTACTTACAGTAGGAGACATGGTTATGTGATGAGGTGATAATACTTACAGTAGGAGACATAGTTATGTGATGAGGTGATAGTTCTTACCGTAGGAGACATGGTTATGTGATGAGGTGATAGTACTTACAGTAGGAGACATGGTTATGTGATGAGGTGATAGTACTTACAGTAGGAGACATGGTTATGTGATGGGATTGAAATGATGATAATCAACAATGTTTATGTAGATTTTGTTGTCTATTTTACTATTATAAACTGGCTGGTTCGAGCCCCGAATGCTGATTGGCTGACAGCCGTGGTATTTCACAGGTATGACAAAACATACATTTTTACTGCTCTAATTACATTGGTAACCAGGTTATAATAGCAATAAGGCACCTCGGGCTTCCCGAGTGGCGCAGTGGTCTAAGGCACTGCATCGTAGTACTAGCTGTGCCACTAGAGATCCTGGTTCTGGTCTCTGTCGCAGCCGGCCGCAACCGGGAGACCCATGGGGCGGTGCACAATTGGCCCAGTGTCATCTAGGTTAGGGGAGGGTTTGGCCGGCAGGGATGTCCTTGTCCCATCATGCACTAGCGACTCCTGTGGCGGGCGGGTGCAATGCACACTGACATGGTCGCCAGATGTACGGTGTTTCCTCTGACACATTGGTACGGCTGGCTTCAAGGTTAAGCGGGCATTGTGTCATGAAGCAGTGTGGCTTGGCTGGGTTGTGTTTCGGAGGATGCATGGCTCTTGGCCCTCGACTCTCCCAAGTCCATATGGGAGTTGTAGCGATGGGACAAGACTGTAACTACCAATTGGATACCATGAAATTGGGTAAAAAAAATAAGTGACCTTGGGAGTTTGTGGTATATGGCCAATATACCTCTGCGTTGCGTTGTGCCTAAGAACAGCCCTTAGCTGTGGTATATTGGCCATATACCACACCTCCTTGGGCCTTATTTCTTAATTGGACACTTTTACAATTGTGTCTCTCTTTGTATGGTAAATCATCCATTGACATCTGTCTGGGTGGAACACGGCTCCATCAGTGTTGAGCCCTCTCACTCTGAATGTATGTGACACTCCATTACGGCTCTCTGTGTTTCCAATCTTCTTCCTCTGGCAGGATTACTTCCACGTGCAACTGTCAGACGACAAGCAGGTGAGGCACTTCCTGGAACTGAGCTATGCTGGTGCCATCCTTCTGGACAACTGGGTCCTGACAGACGTTGGCATCACCCCTAGCAGTGCCATCTGCTGCCTGCTAAAGGTACCAGCCGGACACCTAGTTTTTTCTACCCGTGCTTGAAAATGCATATAAGAGTGTGCTGGCTATTGCTTGAAACAGCTTCATATTATCATTTACATAAAGTGTTTCAGATATAGTGTGGTGATATATAGTGTGGTGATATATAGTATGGTGATATATAGTATGGTGATATATAGTGTGGGGATATATAGTATTGGTGATATATAGTGTGATGATATATAGTATGGTGGTATATAGTGTGGTGATATATAGTATGGTGATATATAGTGTGGAGATATATAGTATGGTGATATATAGTGTGGTGTTATATAGAGTGGTGATATAGTATGGAGATATATAGTGTGGTGATATATAGTGAGGTGATATATAGTGGTGTGATATATAGTGTGGTGATATATAGTGTGGTGATATATAGTGGTGTGATATATAGTGTGGTGATATATAGTGTGGTGATATATAGTATGGTGATATATAGTGTGGTGATATATAGTGTGGTGATATATACTGTGGTGATATATAGTGGTGTGATATATAGTGTGGTGATATATAGTGTGGTGATATATAGTGTGGTGATATATAGTGGTGTGATATATAGTATGGTGATATATAGTGGTGTGATATATAGTGGTGTGATATATAGTATGGTGATATATAGTGTGGTGATATATAGTATGGTGATATATAGTATGGTGATATATAGTGGGGTGATATATAGTATGGTGATATATAGTATGGTGATATATAGTGTGGTTATATATATTATGGTGATATAGTGTGGTGATATATAGTATGGTGATATATAGTATGGTGATATATAGTGTGGTGATATATAGTATGGTGATATATAGTGGGGTGATATATAGTATGGTGATATATAGTATGGTGATATAGTGTGGTGATATATAGTATGGTGATATATAGTGGTGTGATATATAGTGTGGTGATATATAGTGTGGTGATATATAGTATGGTGATATATAGTGTGGTGATATATAGTGTGGTGATATATAGTGTGGTGATATATAGTGGTGTGATATATAGTGTGGTGATATATAGTGTGGTGATATATAGTGGTGTGATATATAGTATGGTGATATATAGTGGTGTGATATATAGTGGTGTGATATATAGTATGGTGATATATAATGTGGTGATATATAGTATGGTGATATATAGTATGGTGATATATAGTGGGGTGATATATAGTATGGTGATATATAGTATGGTGATATATAGTGTGGTTATATATATTATGGTGATATAGTGTGGTGATATATAGTATGGTGATATATAGTATGGTGATATATAGTGTGGTGATATATAGTATGGTGATATATAGTGGGGTGATATATAGTATGGTGATATATAGTATGGTGATATAGTGTGGTGATATAGTGTGGTGGTATATAGAATGGTGATATATAGTGTGGTGATATATAGTGTGATGATATATAGTGTGGTGATATATAGTATGGTGATATATAGTATGGTGATATATAGTGTGGTGATATATAGTGTGGTGGTATATAGTATGGTGATAAATTGTATGGTGAAATATAGTGTGGTGATATATAGTGTGGTGATATATAGTGTGGTGAAATATAGTGAGGTGATATATAGTGTGGTGATATATAGTGTGGTGATATATAGTATGGTGATATATAGTATAATGATATATAGTGTGGTGATATATAGTATGGTGATATATAGTATAATGATATATAGTGTGGTGATATATAGTATGGTGATATATAGTATGGTGATATATAGTGTGGTGATATATAGTATGGTGATATATAGTATAATGATATATAGTGTGGTGATATGTAGTATGGATATATATAGTATAATGATATATAGTGTGGTGATATATAGTGTGGTGATATATAGTATGGTGATATATAGTGTGATGATATAGTGTGGTGATATATAGTGTGGTGGTATATAGTATGGTGATATATAGTGTGGTGATATATAGTATAGTGATATAGTATGATGATATATAGTGTGGTTATATATAGTGTGGTGATATATAGTATGGTGATATATAGCGTGATGATATATAGTGTGGTGATATATAGTATGGTTATATGTAGTGTGGTGATATATAGTGTGGTGATATATAGTATGGTGATATATAGTATGATGATATATAGTATGGTGATATATATAGTGTGGTGATATATAGTATGGTGGTATATAGTGTGGTAATATAGTGTGGTAATATAGTGTGGTGATATATAGTGTGGTGATATATAGTATGGTGATATATAGTGTGGTAATATAGTGTGGTAATATAGTGTGGTGATATATAGTGTGGTGATATATAGTATGGTGATATATAGTGTGGTGATATATAGTGTGGTGATATAGTGTGGTGGTTTATAGTATGGTGATATATAGTGTGGTGATATATAGTATGGTGATATATAGTGTGGTGATATATAGTATGATGATATATAGTGTGGTGGTATATAGTATGGTGATATATAGTGTGGTGATATATAGTATGGTGATGTATAGTGTGGTGATATATAGTGTGGTGATATATAGTGTGGTGATATATAGTGTGGTGGTATATAGTATGGTGATATATAGTATGGTGATATATAGTGTGGTGATATATAGTGTGGTAATCCGTGGGGTGTTGGGTTGAGCGTGCAGCGATTGACACAGAGCGTGGGAGGCTTTAGTCTGCAACAACAACTTTGCTAAGACAGAAAATAAACTTAACAAAGAAAATCACTGAGGTGTGGCTCGGTCCTTCTTCTCTCCTTTCACTTGGTGTCGGTCTCTCCCGTTCTCCCTCGTGGTGTGCCAACATGCTCCTTTTATTTGGCCTCCACGGCTGGTTGGCACTTTCCTCTAATTACCTCCACTGAGAGCTGTCTGTGTCGGGGTGCCCAGCTCTGTATTCCCAGCAGAGGGAGCCAACATCGCCTCGCGTACCTCCCCTCTATTACCATCCCCTGGGGTAGACCTCCTGGGATACCACAGGTGATATAGTATGGTGATATATAGTATGGTGATATATAGTATGGTGATATATAGTGTGGTGATATATAGTGTGGTGATATATAGTGTGGTGATATATAGTATGGTGGTATATAGTGTGGTGATATATAGTGTGGTGATATATAGTGTGGTGATATATAGTGTGGTGATATATAGTGTGGTGATATATAGTGTGGTGATATATAGTATGGTGATATATAGTATGGTGATATATAGTATGGTGATATATAGTATGGTGATATATAGTGTGGTGATATATAGTGTGGTGATATATAGTATGGTGGTATATAGTATGGTGGTATATAGTGTGGTGATATATAGTGTGGTGATATATAGTGTGGTGATATATAGTGTGGTGATATATAGTATGGTGATATATAAACTTAGCAAAAAAAAGAAATGTCCCTTTTTCAGGACCCTGTCTTTCAAAGATAATTTGTGAAAATCTAAATAACTTCACAGATCTTCATTTTAAAGGGTTTAAACACTGATTCCCATACTTCTTCAACGAACCGTAAACAATTAATGAACATGCACCTGTGGAATGGTCGTTAAGACACTAACAGCTTACAGACGGTAGGCAATTAAGGTCACAGTTATGAAAACTTAGGATGCTAAAGAGGCCTTTCTACTGACTCTGAAAAACAACAAAAGAAAGATGCCCAGGGTCCCTGCTCATCTGCGTGAACGTGCCTTGGGCATGCTGCAAGGAGACATGAGGACTGCAGATGTGGCCAGGGCAATAAATTGCAATGCCTAAGACAGCGCTACAGGGAGACAGGATGGACAGCTGATTGGTACATCCGAACGTAACACCTGCGGGACAGGTACAGGATTGCAACAACAACTGTCCGAGTTACACCAGGAACGCACAATCCCTCCATCAGTGCTCATCAGCCTGCAATAGGCTGAGAGAGGTTGGACTGAGGGCTTGTAGGCCTGTTGTAAGGCAGGTCCTCACCAGACATCACTGGCAACAATGTCGCCTATAGGCACAAACCCACCGTCACTGGACCAGACAGGCCTGGCAAAAAATGCTCTTCTCTGACGAGTCGCGGTTTTGTCTCACCAGGGGTGATGGTCGGATTTGCGTTTATTGTTGAAGGAATGAGCGTTACACCGTGGCCTGTACTCTGGAGCGGGATCGATTTGGAGGTGGAGGGTCCATCATGGTCTGGGGCAGTGTGTCACAGCATCATCAGACTGAGCTTGTTGTCATTGCAGGCAATCTCAACGCTATGCATTACAGGGAAGACATCCTCCTCCCTCATGTGGTACCCTTCCTGCAGGCTCATCCTGACATGACCCTCCAGCATGACAATGCCACCAGCCATACTGCTCATTCTGTGCATGATTTCCTGCAAGACAGGAATGTCAGTGTTCTGCCATGGCCAGCGAAGAGCCCGGATCTCAATCCCATTGAGCACGTCTGGGACCTGTTCGATCAGAGGGTGAGGGCTAGGGCCATTACCCCCAGAAATGTCTGGGAACTTGCATGTGCCTTGGTTGAAGAGTGGGGTAACATCTCACAGCAAGAACTGGCAAATCTGGTGCAGTCCATGAGGAGGAGATGCACTGCAGTACTTAATGCAGCTGGTGGCCACACCAGATACTGGCTGTTACTTTTGATTTTGACCCCCCCCCCCTTTTTAAGGGACACATTATTCAATTTCTGTTAGTCACATGTATGTGGAACTTGTTCAGTTTATGCCTCAGTTGTTGAATCTTGTTATGTTCATACAAATATTTACACATGTTAAGCTTGCTGAAAATAAACGCAGTTGACAGTGAGAGGACGTTTCTTTTTTTGCTGAGTTTAATATGGTGATATATAGTATGGTGATATATAGTATGGTGATATAGTATGGTGGTATATACAGTGCCTTGCAAAAGTATTCACCCGCTTGGCGTTTTTCCTATTTTGTTGCATTACAATCTGTAATTAAAAGGATTTTTATTTGGATTTCATGTAATGGACATACACAAAATTGTCCAAATTGGTGAAGTGAAATGAACAAAATAACTTGTTTCAAAAAAGTTGACTAAATAAAAAACAGAAAAGTGGTGCGTGCATATGTATTCACCCCCTTTGCCATGAAGCCCCAAAATAAGATCTGGTGCAACCAATTACCTTCAGAAGTCACATAATTAGTTAGATTGCACACAGGTGGACTTTATTTAAGTGTCACATGATCTGTCACATGATCTCAGTATAAATACACCTGTTCTGAAAGGCCCCAGAGTCTGCAACACCACTAAGCAAGGGGCATCACCAAGCAAGTGGCACAATGAAGACCAAGGAGCTCTCCAAACAGGTCAGGGACAACTTTGTGGAGAAGTACAGATCAGGGTTGGGTTATAAATATATCTGAAACTTTGAACATCCCATGGAGCACCAATAAACCCATTATTAAAAAATTGAAAGAATATGGCACCACAACAAACCTGCCAAGAGAGGGCCGCCCACCAAAACTCACGGACCATGCAAAGCGGGCATTAATCAGAGAGTCAACAAAGAGACCAAAGATAACCCTGAAGGAGCTGCAAAGCTCCACAGCGGAGATTGGAGTATCTGTCCATAGGACCACTTTCAGCCGTACACTCCACAGAGCTGGGCTCTACGGAAGAGTGGCCAGAAAAAAAAAAGCAAACATGTTTGGTGTTCGCCAAAAGGCATGTGGGAGACTCCCCAAACATATGGAAGAAGGTACTCTGGTCAGGTGAGACTAAAATTGAGCATTTTTGCCATCAAGGAAAACACTATGTCTGTCGCAAACCCAACACCTCTCATCACCCCAAGAACACCATCCCCACAGTGAAACATGGTGGTGGCAGCGTCATGCTGTGGAGATGTTTTTCATCAGCAGGGACTGGGAAACTGGTCAGAATTGAAGGAATGATGGATGGCGCTAAATACAGGGAAATTCTTGAGGTAAGCCTGTTTGTCTTCCAGAGATTTGAGACTGGGACTGAGGTTCACCTTCCAGCAGGACAATGACCCTAAGCATGCTACTAAAGCAACACTCAAGTGGCTTAAGGGGAAACATTTAGATATCTTGGAATGGACTAGTCAAAGCCCAGACTTCCATCCAATTGAGAATCTGTGGTATGACTTAAAGATTGCTGTACACCAGCGGAACCCATCCAACTTGAAGGGGCTAGAGCAGTTTTGCCTTGAAGAATGGGAAAAAAATCCCATTTGCTAGATGTGCCAAGCTTATAGAGACATACCCCAAGAGACTTGCAGCTGGAATTGCTGCAAAAGGTGGCTCTACAAAGTATTGACTTTGGGGGGGTGAATAGTTATGCATGCTCAAGTTCAGTTTTTTTGTCTTATTTCTTGTTTGTTTCACAATAAAAAATATTTTGCATCTTCAAAGTGGTAGGCATGTTGTGTAAATCAAATGATACAAACCCCCCCAAAATCCATTTTAATTCCAGGTTGTAAGGCAAGAAAATAGAAAAAAAAGGGGGGGGGGGGTGTAGGGGGGAAGAATAATTTTGCAAGCCACTAGTATGGTGATATATAGTGTGGTGATATATAGTATGGTGAGGTCACCCTGCTTGAGACTTAAAGTAATGTTGCCCTTGCTCAACAAAGACCATGGTTATGGTAGAGTGATTGGTTAGTAAGAACACTGCTTCGTGAGTGTGAAGTGTTGTTGTACAGAGGTTCCTGGGAACATGTCCAGAGCCGGACAGGGACAGAACTCACTCTGTTACACAAAGATTTGTGGAAGATTTGCTAACAGAGGAGAGTGGTTATGTATCAAAGTACAAGTTTAACCATCAGAATCATGTTTAGTTCTGTTCCTTGCTCCTTACTTACACATCCCATCATTGACAGAGTCAAAGCCAGACCTTCTGTCTGTCTCTCCCTCTTGCTGGTTGACTAGAGTGGAAATATATAGTATTGTATGGTTGACCTGGGATAGAGCTGAAATGTGGCCCAATGTAGTGTTGCCTTTGTACCAAACACCCTTACAGTCATAAACCTTTTCCCCATGTAATCGCCTCGACCTGTCTGGTGTTCGCTAACAGTAGCAGAAGAGTCTGTATACCCAGTGGTGTACAGCACAGTAGAGCACAGCAGAGTACAGCAGGCCGTATAGTAGTAGAAGAAGAGGCCATATACCCTTTGGGTTCATTGAAATACATATTAGATTTCTGTTAACAATTTAATCTGCACCCAGATTAGTGTTCAATTTAATCTGCACCCAGATTAGTGTTCAATATGATAGAACAAAACTCACTGCAGTACATGAATTACAAAATGTTGTTACAAGTTTGAGCCACGAGATGGTGGTAGATCACAAGTTTAAATAGAATGGACCTTTGATTTGTCTCTGGATAGAAATTGCCCTTTGGCACAGATCTAGGATCTGCTTACTCTCACCAAATCCTAACCTTTACCATTAGCAGTAAAAACACAAACCAGACCTTAGATCAGTGCAAAGGAGCCACTTCATCTTACCCCTGTAATTATGACTTCTAACTTATATATACTGAGTGTACCAAACATTAGAAACACTTTCCTAATATTGAGTTGCACCCCGCCTTTTGCCCTCAATTCGTTGGGGCATGGACTCTACAAGATGTTGAAAGCATTCCACAGGCATGCTGGCCCATGTTGACTCCAATGCTTCCAACAGTTGTGTCAAGTTAGTTGTAAAGTGGTTGTTCCACTGGATATTATAAGGTGAATGCACCAATTTGTAAGTCGCTCTGGATAAGAGCGTCTGCTAAATGACTTAAATGTAAATGTAAGTTGGCTGGATGTCCTTTGGGTGGTGGACCATTCTTGATACACACAGGAAACTGTTGAGTGTAAAAAACCCAGCAACATTGCAGTTCTTGACACAAACCGGTGCACCTGGCACCTACTACCATACCCTGTTCAAAGGCACTTAAATATTTTGTCTTGACCATTCACCCTCTGAATGGCACATATACACAATTCATGTCTCAATTGTCTCAAGGTTTAAAAATCCTTCTTTAACCTGTCTCCTCCCCTTCATCTACACTGATTGAAGTGGATTTAACAAGTGACGTCATTAAGGGATCATAGCTTTCACCTGGATTCACCTCGTCAGTCTGTCATGGAAAGAGCAGGTGTTCATAATGTTTTGTTTACTCGCTGTATAAACACAACATAGGTATTTATGTAAAACAAGTGAATATACTGTATGTCCATTGGTCTTATACTTCAGCAGGAGCCGGTGGTGCGTGTGTTCAGTGCCGTGACGGGGGAGACCCTCTCAGTCTTGGGCACGGTGTTTCTCCTGAGTACGTCTGTGGCCAGGCTCATGACCCTGGTGTCCCAGCAGTGTGGGCTTCCCGTCAGCTCCTTCAGACTGAGCTCTCCCACCGGCCTGCAACTCTACAACTGCAACCGGCTCCACGACTACGCCGTTGACGTGGGTATGGCCTTCCTTGTGCAGTAGGGCAATGGTCCTCTGCTGTGTGTGTGTGTGTGTGTGTGTGTGTGTGTGTGTGTGTGTGTGTGGGTGGGTGGGTGGGTGGGGGGGGGGGGGGTCCTTTATACTGAAATGTTTCCACATTACTGTGGAGGTCCAGTGAAGTTCCAGCATTGCAATGCAAAAAAAAAAGTCTCAACACCTTTATGGATGTAACATAGAGACAAATGGACTGTATGGAACACATTCTTGGTTCATGGCAACCAGGAGGACAACCCTGCATATGTCTCTGTCTCCCAGGGGCTACTCTACGGTTGGACACCTGGGATGGGTGGGCGGAGTTTATCAGAGGCTGCTTCCTGGGACACAGACTGACCGTCCAACGATACCTGTCTAGGGAGAGACCTGTGATGAGGTCAGAATACACATCTACACACTGAACTGTATGATAGACTAGTACAATTCCATTCCCCTCAGCTACTTGTATTATTATCAACAGTGATGGTACTGACCCTGTATATAGCTTACAATAATGGTACTGACCCTGTATATAGCTTACAATAATGGTACTGACCCTGTATATAGCTTACAATAATGGTACTGACCCTGTATATAGCTTACAATAATGGTACTGACCCTGTATATAGCTTACAATGATGGTACTGACCCGGTATATAGCTTACAATAATGGTACTGACCCGGTATATAGCTTACAATAATGGTACTGACCCTGTATATAGCTTACAATGATGGTACTGACCCGGTATATAGCTTACAATAATGGTACTGACCCGGTATATAGCTTACAATTATGGTACTGACCCGGTATATAGCTTACAATGATGGTACTGACCCTGTATATAGCTTACAATTATGGTACTGACCCGGTATATAGCTTACAATGATGGTACTGACCCTGTATATAGCTTACAATAATGGTACTGACCCGGTATATAGCTTACAATAATGGTACTGACCCGGTATATAGCTTACAATTATGGTACTGACCCGGTATATAGCTTACAATGATGGTACTGACCCTGTATATAGCTTACAATAATGGTACTGACCCGGTATATAGCTTACAATAATGGTACTGACCCGGTATATAGCTTACAATAATGGTACTGACCCTGTATATAGCTTACAATTATGGTACTGACCCGGTATATAGCTTACAATAATGGTACTGACCCGGTATATAGCTTACAATAATGTTACTGACCCGGTATATAGCTTACAATAATGGTACTGACCCTGTATATAGCTTACAATTATGGTACTGACCCGGTATATAGCTTACAATAATGGTACTGACCCGGTATATAGCTTACAATTATGGTACTGACCCTGTATATAGCTTACAATAATGGTACTGACCCGGTATATAGCTTACAATAATGGTACTGACCCGGTATATAGCTTACAATAATGGTACTGACCCTGTATATAGCTTATATTCTCGTGTTTTTTTCCTTTATACATTTTTTCTCATACCCTGATATTTAATACTGCATTGTGGGAAAGAGCTTGCAAGTAAGCATTTAACTGTACTGTTTTATAACCTGCTGTATCTTGTGAACTTTACAAAAAAAACTTGAAACGTGTAATAAATACATTGTTTCTGTATTATTCCAGGTTCCAGCTCCGGGTGGCACTCTACATCGCTGCTTCTCTGGGCCACCTGGACCTGGCCGACTGGCTGCTGGAGAGGGGGGTACGTGCCATTGAGCCGGTGGGGGTCCACCCTTACCGTGAGTGGTGCCACCAGATGGCCCACCCCGACGCCGCCAAGTGTCCCGCCGTCGCCTCCATCGAGCGCGGCCAGCTCACCATCCTCAAACTCTTTATCGCCAGCAGCGTTCTGACCCTTGCCTGTCGGGATCCCCAGGGTCGTGACCCCCTGAGGATCGCCCTCCAGCACGGCCACAGAGAGTGTGTGTGTCACCTGGCCACCAAGCTGTGCTCTGTGGTGGTCCTCCCAGGTATGGCTCTGCCCATGCGGACATACGTCCAGATAAAGCGCTGGGTGAGGCTGGGGCAGAGGAGGGCAGCATCCAGGCACTGCATGGGCCTCAACAGGGCTCCGTTCAGGACCAGGGTGGGCGACACGGTCCTGGTGGACGGCTTCACCCTCCCCAAGATGTCCTCCAAGCCCAGGAGGAGTGAGGCCAAGGCGAGTATCAGGGTGGCGTCCAAAGCCTCTCAACCTTTGACCCCCATCAACTGCCCGTCTCATGTATCCTGCACGCTCCGCGCCCTGGCATCCCTGGATGCACCTCTTCAACTACCGAAGCTACCCCCTGTCGCCACGAGGGATGGAAGAGAGAAGAGGGGATGTGGCGGGAAGGGATGTGAGGAGGATGAGAGTGGGGATCAGAACAGCAACCAATGGAGGAGCAGAGTCTCGCTCCCGCCCATTTCCAGAGACACCAATCTCAGACCTGTGTTTGCCTCTGCCTCGCCAAACTCCGCCCAGATCCTCACCACCTCACTGGAGTCCTTTTCTCTCCACTGCAACCGCACACCCAGACAAAACGCCATATACTGTTTGGCCTTGGCCAGGTTAGTCCAACTTTAAATGACAGTGATTTACAAGTGAAATTACAGTGTTATTTCAACGCTACGGTTTTAATATGAATATTTCTCTGGAGGTTTCTTATGAAAGGTGTGAATACTGTCAGAAGATGCCTCCTATAATCAGTGGTGGGGGGGAAAACACATGTAAAAGCTGTTTACACACTTTTTATTTTATTTTGCGCAAGCGTTTACCCACCTTTTGTGGAAGATGCATTGAAAGTATAGGGAGCGTTACTTCTTTAATCCTGAACGGCAATCAGCATTTCCCAGTCAATGTTTTTACCACTTCATCACTGCCTATGATATACCCTTATCCTCCCTGAATAGATTTTAGTCAAAACAAATCATGAGCCAACCATCATGCTAAGAAGGTATATAGAGTCAAATCAACTCAAAATGTATTTGTCACTTGCGCTGAATACAACAAGTGTAGACCTTTCCGTGAAATGCTTACTTACAAGCCCTTAACCAACAGTGCAGTTCAAGAAGAGTTAAGAGAATATTTACCAAATAAACTAAAGTAACAAATAATAAAACATTTTTAACTAGTCCGGTGGCCATTTGATTAATTGTTCAGCAGTCTTATGGCTTGGGGTTAGAAGCTGTTATTGGTTTACCCTAACAAGTCCTAAAACAAATCATGAGCCAACTATCATGCTTAGAAGGTATATAGAGTGTCAGCCTTATTGGTTTACTCTAACAAGTTGTTTCAGTATGGGGAGAGGAAAGGATGTAAGAAAGGGAGCTTCATTAATGTATTGAGGCCATGACATATACAGTATTTCACAATGTTAGACCACAGATTTGGCCTCCTAACCTTGTTCTGGTTGATTGACTCTCTAACAGTGCCTTCACACAGAGCCCATGGCTGCAGCAGCTGAATGTAGCGCGGACTCTGGCCAGGAGGAGTGCTCAGCACATTGGGTAGACACCAGGATCCTGCTCATTAGGCAGATTAAACATACTGTAACAAGGAGGGACAACCTGGACTTGTCCAAAAAGGAACTCTTATTTAAGTTTTCTCTTCGGCAAAACATTAAAAAAATGTTTTCCATTGTGTGCCCTCATGAACACAACCCAGAGATCAACAACACTAACTGGTACCTCACAAAGTACCTGTATTGTCACCAACAAGGGAGGAAAATACAGTGAACAAGATGAGACTTGGGAACAGATGATGCCTGAAACAATGCGGACGACGAAGAATTTAGTTCCTTTTGATGAGGCTTATAGATATATAAAGATACTTATAGATATAGTCAGTACTGTGTTTGATTTGTGTGTAGAAGGTTTATAACGGCAGGCAGTGGATTCTCAGTCATCCGTATTCTCAAGTAACAAAAACGTTTCATATTTCACTGGCTATTTGTAGTAGCCAAATGTGAATGGAATTATTATTCTTGTTTGTCTTTATTCTAGAGTCATTCAGTTGAATGTGACTGTTTGTGATTGTACTGAATGTGATTGTACTGTATGTGATTGTACTGTTTGTGATTGTACTGTATGTGATTGTAAGTGTTAGACATGGGTCTAATTGAGGCTCCAAACCCCCCCACTTAACACTAGTTTTTGTCCATAGAAATCCCCACTTGCTGATGAAGACCTATAGTGGTTGAAATCAATGTAAAAT
Organism: Salmo salar; assembly: GCF_965601325.2. Classification (NCBI taxonomy): domain Eukaryota; kingdom Metazoa; phylum Chordata; class Actinopteri; order Salmoniformes; family Salmonidae; genus Salmo; species Salmo salar. The sequence goes on along the minus strand of NC_138306.1, from coordinate 52,755,709 downwards.
ACACAGTATGAACACTGCTGCATTACAACTATTTCATTAAGATGTGAATCATAATTGCTCATATAAATGAGTCTGTGCAGTGTCAAAATAATACATCTGTTACATAAGGGAAATAAATACCACAAAAGACATGAAATAATGGCATTATGGGGAAAATAATACAAAAATACATACTGTATTTCAGAGTATTTGAAAAAACCCTGTTTACATTTACATTTTAGTCATTTAGCAGACGCTCTTATCCAGAGCGACTTACAGTAGTGAATGCATACATTTCATGTTTATTTACGTTACAAAACTGACAACTACTCTAACAATGTGTTAGACAGCATGTGTCATCATAGGCTAAAGGGTAGCCCATTCCCCTGCAGTATGTGGATTTACACAGCAACATAGCAGACAACTGAAATAGTTTATTTTTATTTAACCTTTATTTCACTAGACAAGTCAGTTAAGAACAAATTCTTATTTACAATGACGGCCAAACCCGGATGACGCTGGGCCAACTATGCGGCACACTATGGGACTCCCAATCACTTGGAGTGGGAAGGACACAGAATCCAATATCACACACTTCATCCATAGTATTCTGAGAACTGTCAGATAGCTGTGAGAGCTATGAGTGGATCGTTGACCCCATGCATAAATGATAACTTTGCTTTAACTCAGTGGGGCAAGTAGAACATACCGCTTAGTGTATGTCCATTGTCTTGTCAGTTGATTGTCTTTGTCTCAAAGCTTTTTCATTTCTGGGGTATTGAAGAAGCTTCTGATCTCAAACTTCTTGACAGGTAAGAAACACTTGGTTAGTGTATGCGTCTCATCCAGTGTATTGTCAGGTGAACGTTGAAGATGCTTCTTGGAGGTGATCTAATGATGTCATTCAATCGTTGTCATTGAGTTGCTCACTGGACAAGACAATTATTCACTGAAAATGAAATCTGTATTTTAATTTCACTTGTTGATATTTGATTGGCTATTTGCTGTCTTTTGAAAATACAAAAATAAATATATCTGGTTTTATGAAGCACTTGTAGACATTCATTGTTTTCAAAATCATATTTTCAGCAGAACAGATACATACTTTTACAATATGACATCAAATAAAATAAAAATCAAGTAAGCGATAGGTAAATGATTGGCAAAAGGCTCCAACCACCCAGGTCATAGACTGTTCACTCTGCTACCACATGGCAAGCGATATGGGAGCACCAAGTCTGGGACAAAAGGCTCCTTACAGCTTCTACCTCCAAGTCATAAGACTGCTGAACAGCTTCTACCCCCTAGCCATAAGACTGCTGAACAGCTTCTACCCCCTAGCCATAAGACTGCTGAACAGCTTCTACCCCCAAGTCATAAGACTGCTGAACAGCTTCTACCCCCAAGTCATAAGACTGCTGAACAGCTTCTACCCCCAAGCCATAAGACTGCTGAACAGCTTCTACCCCCAAGCCATAAGACTGCTGAACAGCTTCTACCCCCTAGCCATAAGACTGCTGAACAGCTTCTACCCCCAAGCCATAAGACTGCTGAACAGCTTCTACCCCCAAGTCATAAGACTGCTGAACAGCTTCTACCCCCAAGTCATAAGACTGCTGAACAGCTTCTACCCCCAAGCCATAAGACTGCTGAACAGCTTCTACCCCCAAGTCATAAGACTGCTGAACAGCTTCTACCCCCAAGTCATGACTGCTGAACAGCTTCTACCCCCAAGTCATAAGACTGCTGAACAGCTTCTACCCCCAAGTCATAAGACTGCTGAACAGCTTCTACCCCCAAGCCATAAGACTGCTGAACAGCTTCTACCCCCAAGCCATAAGACTGCTGAACAGCTTCTACCCCCAAGCCATAAGACTGCTGAACAGCTTCTACCCCCAAGTCATAAGACTGCTGAACAGCTTCTACCCCCAAGCCATAAGACTGCTGAACAGCTTCTACCCCCAAGCCATAAGACTGCTGAACAGCTTCTACCCCCAAGTCATAAGACTGCTGAACAGCTTCTACCCCCAAGTCATGACTGCTGAACAGCTTCTACCCCCGTGCCATGACTGCTGAACAGCTTCTACCCCCAAGCCATAAGACTGCTGAAAATTAATGAAATGGCTATCTGCACTATTTGCATTGACCCCCTTTGTTATTGATGTATTTTTCTAATTGTTTTGCTCTGACTCTCTTGAATTGGCTCGATGCACACTCTACCCACACATTCACTGTGACACTGACCGACTTTCACACTTCACACAAGCTGCTGCTACTGTGTTTATCTATCCTGATTGCCTAGTCACTTTTACCCTTACCTACATATACATACTGTATTACCTCAACTACCTCGCACCCATTCACATTGACTCGGTACTGGTACTCCTTGTATATAGCCTTGTTATTGTTATTTTATTGTGTTACTATTTAGAAAATATTTTCTTACTTTTTAACTCTGCATTGTTGGGAATGAGCTTGTAATAAAGCATCTCACAAGTCTACACCTGTTGTTTTCGGCGCATGTGACCAATACGATTACATTTTGATTTGAACAAATGAATTCTCTTGTTGTTTTAATGAGGAATTTAATTAAATAATTTGGTTTTCCTTGAAGATTTGAATAGGCTGGAAAAGCCTTTTGTGATGGCTCTATACAATCTGGTGAAAAGGGAGGATTTGCGACTCTTCTCTTCAAGTGGGAAGGACGATGCAATATCAGAATTTCCCTCTGGAGCAAAGGAGCCATAAGAATTTGTCATCAACTCTGCAAAGAAAAGACCATCCAGTATGTCATCAATTTACATTTTTTGTCATTTAGCAGACGCTCTTATCCAGAGCGATTTACAGGAGCATTTAGGATTAAGTGCCTTGCTCAAGAGCACATTGACAGATTTTGCCTCGTGAGCTCAGGGATTCTGAACCAGCAAACTATCGGTTATTGGCCCAACCTCTTAACCCACTAGGCTACCACCCAGCCCGCAGTACAGTATGTCATAGGTAACAACTCAGAGGAGAGTACAATGTCTTTCCAAATGAATTAGTGGAATGGTAAAGGGATAATGTCTAAGTCTTGACTGAGCAGCAGCCTAAACAACAGCAGGGCTTACCTGTAAAGTACACAGTAGGGGAAGTGTTCTGAGGCTGGTACTCCATAGACTCTTGGGGACAGAGGTTCTTACTAACGTTCTTGGAACCCTGGTTGGTGGGAAAAGGCACATTAAAACAAACAAAAAATATTCTATATCTTAAAGTACAGCATATCAATTGCAAAGAAGCAGTGCAATGTCATGACCCAAAGAATCATAGCTCTGATAAAAGTAAACAGCAGTGTTATTCATGAAAGATGTATGTGTACTATACCTTTGTGTTAATGGTGAGGACCTGCTCTCCAGTACTGCTGTCGGTATCCCTTGCCAAATCAAACTCGCCTTCTACAATGTCACTGGTGGCCATGCTGGTAGTGGACTCAAAATAACATTTAGCAGTGGCTTTGGTGATCATTTGAAGAATGACCATGCAAGTAGAAGTCTTTGGATCATTCTGGACTGAAACATCAAAGTTTATATTTTCATACTCATCTGACCACTGTTTTAGAAAGCCCCTCAATGTCTCTTCAGCAAATATCTGGAGAAGCTGAGAGGAGAGCTTCCTGGATACGCCACATTGTTCCTTTTCCCATTTCAGCCTTGAAAGAATGGAGTCAGAAGCACTTCTGGCTGCTGCCAATGTTAGGACCTGTGGAGTGCTGTGGTTGTCCTGAATGGCTATCACTTTATCCACAAATTCATGACTGAAAATGTGGATGGTCCAAGTGGAAATCATTTTTCTCAATTTCCTAACAGCAGATCGGAGGTCGTCAGGATGAGAGGCATCCTGTCCATTTTCCTGTGTGTTCTCAACACTTTCCACCATAATGTCCACTACCACCCCAGCAGCTTTCCTGACTTTGTCCACAAAGGATGGGGGAAGTAAGTCCTCTGTGTGAACAAAGTCCTCAATGATTGTGTTTCTTACAATGGGAAAGTCACACTGAGCAGGCAACTCAGTGGGTATGGGAGTCCCGGGTAAAGCAAAGTACCATTTCGACTGCCTTGATTTTGAAATAGGTGTTGGAGAGATGGAGGAGCGTGAAGAAGAGGGCTTTGTCTTTTGGCTGTCAGCACTCCTACAACGGATCGTGCCAATATCCTCCAGCATGGATCCTGAGAGCTCAGTGGTTTTAGGTAGTAAATCATGCGGAATGTCCACACAGGCATCTTTTCCACCAGGTGTAACACTGCTCTGGTTGACCTCAAGATGGCCGAGATTAGCTCTTTGTGATGCAGGACTGCTTTGATATGTAAACATTTTGATTGAATCAAGAGTTGTGTCTGAAGATCTTTGAAGATCTTTTCTGAGAAACTCTGTAATCTTACTTTGCAGACTGTAGTAGATGTTACAAGCAACAGACCAGATCCTTTCCTCAGAAACCTGTCCAGTGGTGAGCAGGGAGGTTCCAGATACCATCTCCGATGATTGGGTGGTCTGAGTGAGCTCCTGCAGATCTTTCACCATGGTTTGTATAATATCAGTAGATGTGGTGGATGTAGATACAGACTGGAGGCACTTATCTGTTGTACCTTCCTCCACAATGTTAAATGATCTAGAGAGAACCTCACTCACTACTTTCTCAGCTTTGGTTTGGAACTCATGACTAGAGAGTTTCTGGAGGCTCTTTGTTGAAAGACTATGGGAAGATGCAATGCCTTTGGAGGTAGACATGCTGAAATCTAGATTTACTGGAGAGGTTCGCTCAAGAGAATCTTGGAGATGTTCAAACATGTTTTCACATGGTGTTGGGGACCTTGACAAGGAGATGTTATTCAGCTGAGACAGAACACCACCTACCAACACACTGACCTCAAGAGACACATCAGATATTTTCTTTCCTACTGTGGAGAAGCAAGGTGCATTTGATGTCTGATCCTCACATGAGGTCAAGATTGTTGAAATGACCTCTTTGGTACTATTGGTCAGTAAAGCCTCGTCTGTTTCAGTCCAGAGAAGTTTTGAACTCTCGCTGACACCCCTGTGTAGAGCCACTTCCTGGTTCAAACTGGGCAGGTGAGGCACACTCTTACTGGCTTGCCTCAAGTCTTGGCTTGCCAAACCAAGGTACTCCTCAGTCCCAAGATGTTCAGAGTCCTCTATGGGTGTATGACTGGATATTCTGCTCAGCATGTCTGACCTCCGCTGGCGAATGGTGAAGTCCTTTAATGTCTTCTTAATGTTGTTATATAAACTAGTGGTAGCAGACCAGATCCTGCTCTGTAGCTTTTGTGCATTTTCCTGGAGGTCAGGTTCTCTCTGTTCTACTTCTGCAGGTTGCGCCAAGTTCTGCAGGTCTTCCACAAATGTGTCAATGATGCCAATGGCAGCAGAATCTGCACAAATATCCTTTGACCATGTGTTCTGGTTTTGAATGGAACCAGACCTGGATGCTACAGAATAAGCAGGCATTGCACTAGTTAAGCTAGTGGTGGACTTTTTAACTAGGAACTCACTCACTGCTTGAGTGGCATTTCTCTTGAATTCCTCACTTGAGAGTTTTCTCATGCAATCTAACAGACTTGTCAAAGAAGCTGTGGCCTTGCTGCCTATGATGTCCTCACATTCAGAGGGGAACTCACATACCATTGCTGATGGGGCCCTGGAATGGGAGATATCCCCAAGCTGAGCCAGAACACCTTCTACAAATTTCTCTCTCTCAATAGAAAGGTCTGATCCTTTTTCTCCAACAGTGGACAGGGGGTCCTCCTTTGACATCTCAGTGTTGTACAAGACCAGAAGCTCTGAGATGACTTCTTTGGTGCAAGTTGTCAGAAGGAGCTTGTTTTCTTCTGAGTCAGTTTGTGCCCAAAGAAGTTTTGAGCTCTCACTTAAGCCTCTTTGTAGAGTCACTTCACCAGTGGACTCTGGCAACTGAGGCTCACTCTTACTGGGGCTATATTTTTTGTGCAGGCATTGAAGAGGAACTCTCTCCTTACACTCAGCATGTGTGGTGTTTTCATCAGATGTGACAGTGCTCTTTAAGGCACATCGTTGAAGCTTGCTGAAATAATCGTTCAAGTTGTTTTGGATGCTGTGGTAAATGTGAACAGCAGCAGACCAGGCACTCTTCTGTTGAGGACTCTCTTTACGCTCGGTCAAAGACTTCATATCTGACACGAAAGTCTTAACAACTACTGATGCTGCTGTGCCCACTGGGTGAATTGACAATGTCTTTACAATGCCAGACAATGTTTGACCTGATACAGCACCTGTTAACTTAGACTGAACGACTGAACTAGGAAAGCTCAAACTGCTGACTTTTTTGGCAAGAACTCCACTCACTGCTTGTATTGCTGATGTTTGAAACTCCCGGCTGGAGAGTTTTTGGATGCTCTTAGATGTGAGCGTGCAGGAGGAACCAGATTCACTAATATTGTAGCTGCTCTCGTATTTCCTTATCAGGGCATCAAGATCGTCAATGAAGCCAACATGCGATGCCAAAAACGTGATATTTTTCTTCAGATCTTCCAGCAAATTCTGTTCGTTCTCGTCAACAAAAGCCACCATTGTTTCAGAGACGGTAGTTATGACTTGCCCTGTTAGACTCTTGCTCTCTTGGTCAACTTTTTCAAGTTTAGCTGCCAGCTCTCTCACCATGCTCTCAGTCACCTTGGTCTGTGCGTCTCCCCTTCTTCCAGATGTCACTAGAGAGGTTTGACTTGCAGAGGCACTCTTAACGACCACTGATATGGCCGACTTGACATCTTTAGCCAACTCTGCCATTACAGCAGGGGTTAGCGTCATAGAGCCTGCACTTCCAGATGGAGAATCGGACATGCATGCAAATTTGGAGAGAGAACCTTGCAGGCTGTCCTGCACACAGGTGACGAGGGTGTCCTCTGAGACACCTAAAAGGACTTGTAGCAACTCAGAGTTGGTTGTCTTCTTCTGCACCTCAGACAAAGAGGTTTGAGACCTTGAACAAAACACAGAAATCATCACAGTCAAACAAATAATATGTAAGGTTGTGATGCACGTTCAGTGTGTCAAATACATCTGCACCATTGAAAACAATGAGGAAAACACTGCTGTTTCTCTGAGAAAAAACCTTAGTGTGATGTCAGCCTAACTGCTTCATTTCTAAAGCCCAATAAAAAAAAAAAAATTTGTATAAGTAATTTGTATTGAAACTAGCTTGTAGGTGGCAATATCTATCCTCAACAAAATCAAAATTGCTATAATCTTCAAATACTATAATGACTAATAACTTCAAGGACAATCATAAATACAAGGCAGTTTGAAGAAATGTTAAAGGGAAATTTCTAAATGTTTCAACTTCATATTCATCATCTACAGCACCACCCCAACATCAGCATATGTAAAAAAAATGGGCATTTCTATGTTTTGTAGTAAAAAAGAAAGAGGAAGATAAGTGTTTCCTATGACATCGTCAACCAATTAGTAGGCAATGCCTACTCATAATTGGTTAAAAATCACACGATGCACACTGATGACGTCATTAGAAACTACAGCTGAGCGATTAACCAACATTTTTGTTATTTTTCGGTTTTTAAACAACTAATTGACCGACGTCGGCTCAATTATTTGAATTCCATATATACTTAATTTTTTTCTTCTTCTGTGAGCTTGATGCTCAGTTTCTGTAGAGATAAATCAGATGAAAGCACGAACTATGCAATGTAGTAGGAAGTTGTAGTTTTCAACAGGCCAATATTCTACATAGTTTAGCACAGAAAATATGGTAATTAATTCCCATAATCCATTGCACGCCCGCTTACTTGTCCACTCTGTGTGGAGCAGATATGAAGACCTCATTGACTGAGACAGAGAGAACGCATGAGAGCGATAAAAAGCAGTTGCTTTGCGAGGTTTCTCAACCTGGAAATACATTATCTAAGTGATTGATAGTTGGTATTCAGCAGTCATAAAAGTATGCCTTATTTACTTAGAAGAACTACTAAAATTGTGATTTTGTCAGACAGGATAGGCAGCAGCTCTATAGAGATGAGTTGATGACTTGGAATGAAATAATAAAGTCATCAAATAAATATTTTATATGAGAAAGTAAATGATGGTTAATAAGGGATAAGCAGTAATGGGCAGTCACTACCCAAAGGGGACTTTTATTAATAGTTTTATTCTGTGTTGTTACAGCATTCAACCCACATAATCCATACTGCATTCAATGTCTAAAAAAAATGATTGAAATCGAAAACCGTGATTATTTTTAAAATATTTGAAACGAAACGAAACCAACCTCAAAAAGCACTAATCTCTCAGCACTATTAGAAACAGTTACGTTCCTCTATCTTTTTTTACTACAAAACATGGAAATGTGTAATTTTCACATATGGTGATGCTGGAGATGAATATGAAGTTGTTAAATTTCACTTTAACCTCTCTGGGGTATGTGGGACACTATTCAACAGCCAGTGAAATAGCAGGGCGGCAAATTCAAAACAACTAAAATCTCATAATTCAAATTTCTCAAACATACAACTATTATATCCCATTTTAACCTCTCTAGGGTAGGTGGCACCAAATCGTCCCACCTACGTAACAGCCAGTGTAATCCCGTGGCGCGTTACAATTTTTCAAACATATGACTATTTTACACCATTTTAAAGATAAGACTCTCGTTAATCTAACCACACTGTCCGATTTCAAAAAGGCTTTACAACGAAAGCAAAACATTCGATTATGTCAGCAGAGTACCCAGCCAGAAATAATCAGACACCCATTTTTCAAGCTAGCATATAATGTCACATAAACCCAAACCACAGCTAAATGCAGCACTAACCTTTGATGATCTTCATCAGATGACAACCCTAGGACATTATGTTATACAATACATGCATGTTTTGTTCAATGAAGTTCATATTTATATCAAAAAACAGCTTTTTACATTAGCATGTGACTAGCATGTGACTAGCATTCCCACCGAACACTGCCGGTGAATTTACTAAATTACTCACGATAAACGTTCACAAAAAGCATAACAATTATTTTAAGAATTATAGATACAGAACTCCTCTATGCACTCGATATGTCCGATTTTAAAATAGCTTTTCGGGGGAAAGCACATTTTGCAATATTCTCAGTAGATAGCCCGGCATCACAGGGCTAGCTATTTAGACACCCAGCAAGTTTAGCACTCACCAAAGTCAGATTTACTATAAGAAAAATGTTATTACCTTTGCTGTCTTCGTCAGAATGCACTCCCAGGACTTCTACTTCAATAACAAATGTTGGTTTGGTTCAAAATAATCCATAGTTATATCCAAACAGCGGCGTTTTGTTCGTGCGTTCAAGACACTATCCGAAAGGGTAAATAAGGGTGACGAGCATGGCGCAATTCGTGACAAAAAAATTCTAAATATTCCATTACCGTACTTCGAAGCATGTCAACCGCTGTTTAAAATCAATTTTTATGCCATTTTTCTCATAAAAAAGCGATAATATTCCGACCGGGAATCTGCGTTTAGGTAAACAGACGAAAGAAAATAAAGCATTCGGTCGACTCGGGCACGCGCCTAAGCCCATAGTACTCTGATCGGCCACTTGCCAAAAGCGATAATGTGTTTCAGCCAGAGGCTGCCTCGATATCGTTCAGCTTTTTCCCGGGCTCTGAGAGCCTATGGGAGCCGTAGGAAGTGTCACGTTAGAGCAAAGATCCTCAGTCTTCAATAAAAAGAGCCAAGATGAAACAACTTGTCAGACAGGCCACTTCCTGCATGGAATCTTCTCAGGTTTTGGCCTGCCATTTGAGATCTGTTATACTCACAGACACCATTCAAACAGTTTTAGAAACTTTAGGGTGTTTTCTATCCAAAGCCAATAATTATATGCATATTCTAGTTACTGGGCAGGAGTAGTAACCAGATTAAATCGGGTACATTTTTTATCCGGCCGTGTCAATACTGCCCCCTAGCCCTAACAGGTTAAAGATACACTTCTCGTTAATCCAACCACATTGTCTGATTTCAAAAAGGCTTTACGGCGAAAGCATAACATTAGATTATGTTAGGACAGCGCTGAGACAAGAAAAACCACACAGCCATTTTCCAAGCAAGGAGAGGCGTCACAAAAACCAGAAATACAGCTAAAATGAATCACTAACCTTTGACGATCTTCATCAGGTGACACTGATGACTCAATGTTACACAATACATGTATGTTTTGTTAGATAAAGTTCATATTTATATCCAAAAACACTATTTTACATTGGCGCGTGATGTTCAGAAAATGTTTTGCCTCCAAAACTTCCAGTGAATGAGCACATCAATTTACAAAAATACTCATCATAAACGTTGATAAAATTTACAACAGTTATTGAAAGAATTATAGATACACTTCTCCTTAATGCAACCGCTGTGTCAGATTTCAAAATAGCTTTACGGCGAAAGCACATTGTTCAATATTCTGAGTACAGAGCTCAGCCATCAAAGCAAGCTATACAGTTACCCGCCAAGTTCTGGAGTCAACAAAACTCAGAAATAGTATTATAAATCTTCACTTACCTTTGCTGATCTTCGTCGGAATGCACTCCCAGGACTCCCACAAGAAATGTTCGTTTTGTTCGATAAACTCCATATTTATGTCCAAATACCTCCGTTTTGTTCGCTCGTTCAGATCACTATCCAAAAGGCATAATGCGCGAGCGCAAAACCCGAGACGAAAAGTCAAAAAGTTCCATTACCGTTCGTAGAAACATGTCAAATGATGTTTACAAATGATGTTTACAATCAATCCTTAGGGTCTTTTTATCACCGGACAATAGCGTATTCATTACAGAGGAAAAAGAAGGAACGGCACGCCTGCGTGACCGCGCAGTAAACAACTCATTTGCCTCAGGCAGTCCACTTGTTGAGTCAGCTCTTATTCTCTCCCAGTAACAGTAGAAGCATGAAACAAGGTTCTAAAGACTGTTGACATCTAGTGGAAGCCTTAGGAAGTGCAAAATTAACCCTAAGTTGAAAAACTACAAACCTCAAATTTCCACACTTCCTGGTTGGATTTTTCTCAGGATTTTGCCTGCCATATGAGTTATGTTATACTCACAGACATCATTCAAACAGTTTTAGAAACTTCAGAGTGTTTTCTATCCAAATCTACTAATAATATGCATATCCTAGCTTTTGGGCCTGAGTAGCAGGCAGTTTACTACGGGCATGCCTTTCATCCGGACGTCAAAATACTGCCCCCTACCCTAGAGAAGTTAAGAACATACCTCATGGCCCCCTTGGGCAGGTAGCTTCCACTGCCCAGACTGCGCATCTCCTTAGTCAGGTAAAACTCCTTGAATTTAAATTGTTGTGATTCCTGCTCTTCTTCCTCTTTTTGCTCCATACAGTTGGAGGAAGGGTAGGGAGTCGGAATGCGAAAGCTAGCGTAAGACTTTCGACTGCCTTGCCTCTTAGGTACACCGGCCTCAGTAAATCTCACACGGGACTTGTTGTTAGCCTTATCGTCCTCCAGACTGCTGAGTGACGCTGTGAGAGATCTCTGTGACAATGGAGAGGAGGCAGCATCTTGGATGCCCAGTAGTTCGTAAAGACCTGGGATGATGATCTGCATCAGCTTGTCCGATAAAAACTGGACAATCCTCAGACACAAGCTGGCAAGCTGTTGTTTTGTCAGCTGTATTCCAGAAACAGAAGAAGTGTTTTAAAATGTTGCATTGTGCGTCTTTCAAAAGCTTATGAACAAGGTTAAACATGAGGCAGAGTTTTCATGGTAATCTGATTAAATTGTCAGTAACATGATCTTACCGGGTCAAACATGCCCTCACGAATCCCCCTCCATTGCCTGAAAACAATATTGTTAGAAATGTTGTCATATCAGGATGCCTTAGACATGTTGTCATATCAGGATGCCTTAGACATGTTGTCATATCAGGATGCCTTAGAAATGTTGTCATATCAGGATGCCTTAGAAATGTTGTCATATCAGGATGCCTTAGACATGTTGTCATATCAGGATGCCTTAGACATGTTGTCATATCAGGATGCCTTAGAAATGTTGTCATATCAGGATGCCTTAGAAATGTTGTCATATCAGGATGCCTTAGAAATGTTGTCATATCAGGATGCCTTAGAAATGTTGTCATATCAGGATGCCTTAGAAATGTTGTCATATCAGGATGCCTTAGACATGTTGTCATATCAGGATGCCTTAGACATGTTGTCATATCAGGATGCCTTAGACATGTTGTCATATCAGGATGCCTTAGACATGTTGTCATATCAGGATGCCTTAGACATGTTGTCATATCAGGATGCCTTAGACATGTTGTCATATCAGGATGCCTTGGACATGTTGTCATATCAGGATGCCTTAGAAATGTTGTCATATCAGGATGCCTTAGACATGTTGTCATATCAGGATGCCTTAGAAATGTTGTCATATCAGGATGCCTTAGACATGTTGTCATATCAGGATGCCTTAGACATGTTGTCATATCAGGATGCCTTGGACATGTTGTCATATCAGGATGCCTTAGAAATGTTGTCATATCAGGATGCCTTAGACATGTTGTCATATCAGGATGCCTTAGACATGTCATATCAGGATGCCTTAGAAATGTTGTCATATCAGGATGCCTTAGAAATGTTGTCATATCAGGATGCCTTAGACATGTTGTCATATCAGGATGCCTTAGAAATGTTGTCATATCAGGATGCCTTAGAAATGTTGTCATTTCAGGATGCCTTGGACATGTTGTCATATCAGGATGCCTTGGACATGTTGTCATATCAGGATGCGCGGCAGAATTGTTTTTATTTCAATATTTGCCTGATAGTGTAGTTATACTTGCTTTGTGTCAGTTTTTTTGACAACATTGCAATGTGACAACTTTTCTAGCACTTTACTTTTTTTTTCTGGATGAATCCGTTTCTAATATGATCCTATTTCGTTCAAGGTGTGATAGTACCAAAGAAAACAGAACATACTTCTCAGTTAGGTTTTGAAGGAAGTCCATAAGTGTCAGATCTTCCACACTGTTGAGCTTCCCCTCTTCTGTGGTTTCCATCACTGAGGTTGCTCTGCTCCTAGTAGAATTGCTCTGCTCCTGGTAGAAATGTAATTATATTGCAAATAATCAAACTTAATATCAAACTTAATATACAACAAATATCATACTGTAATAATTATGAACTGTTAGAGAGTGGAGGAGCATTTGCAACGTTGGACCAATTAAACAACTGCAACACAACAGAGATGGTTGTGGTAAGTCAACATTTCCAATGATAGCATCATTAAAACATTTTATTGGATTAATGTTGCAATATGAAATGACGGTCAACTTACCATCTCATTGACAGCTTCATAGGGCAGGTGGTCATCCACCACACAGACAGGCAGGTCTAGAGACTGGGACAAGGCTCTATGGTCATAACCAGGAGAGAATGGAAACAACATCAGAGCAATCCCAATGGCAGAATCTAACCACTGTCTGTTAAAGACTCACTTAGTAGTTAATACATAGCCACAAATAATGAGGGGTTCAAATAGATCTGCTGGGGACTTGACCCTACAAATGACTCCAAGAATGATGCCTGACCTGCCCCATAACAAGTTCTCTCTTATTAGACTCTCTCTCTTAATCTCCACACAACAATCTAACTGGACAGAGTGTGAGTGGCCTTACCTGACTGTCTCAGTGTCAGAAACATCATAGTCTTGTTGTTCTATGTCCTCCAGGGACATCTCAGCCACAGCAGAGGGGGCAAAGCCCGGGATGATCTCTCAAGCTGAAACAAAGTGACTGGATGTGAACTGAACCATTTCCCACTGGGCAAAAACTGCTTGAATCAATGTTGTTTCCACATCATTTCAACCCCAAAAAAGCTATGTGATGATATTTAATCAACGTAGAAAACGAATTGGATTTGCAAAAAGTCATCAACTTGAAAGGCATTTAGTCTTTTCTTCACCCAACTTTTAACCTAAATCCAGGGACATTGAATTCACGTTAGTTAACAACCACCAAACTTTAAATCAAAACCAGACGTTATACTGACGTCTGTGCCCAGTGCGTTATGTTGATGGAGCCGATCAGTTATCTTAGTTCTGCTGGTATTATTAGCTGCATGAAAATACATCTGTGGAGTACAAATATTAGCTGCTTTCTGAAGGACAGCCAAGCTGAGAGAGAACATGGAACCTCCAGATAATTATGACATCATTGGAACACATGCACATGTCACAAACCCTTTGTGACTATAAAAAAAGCAGTGTAGCAGTGGTTCCTAACCTGGGGAGGTGGGACAATTTTATTAGGCTTTTATTCAGATTCACCAACAATGCTCTACTTGAAGTCAATGAGTAAACAAGCCTCAGCAATGTAGACACATCCCACTGGGCACACCAGGTCATTTCTACATGGAAATGTGGGTAATATTTGATTGAGATGTTGATCAATGAGATTTTAACCTTTATTCATCCACTCAAAAAGACAATGAGAAGTTGGGGAATTAAACAATGTGTTTTCACTATGCGTTCAACCATCTAATAGCACCAACAAATTCCAATGGAAAAACAATGTCTGACTTCTGGTTTAGTTGTCATGTAAATGTTTTAATCACAGCACTTTGAACCATTTAAAAGCACAACAAAGTTCAAATGGGAATACAGTGTCAGATATTTTATATTTATACAACAACTTCAATGTGTTATCAATGTGCTTTATCTAATAGCACAACCAAATGACCTGGATTGTTGTTGAGATTACATTAAAAGAGCATGGTGCAAGAGATCAATGCTGTTTGAGATTCTGTGCATATTAATACAGCAATTGGGAAGATCTCCACAGACCTGCGACCTTAGAATGCTATTTTTTTTTGTTCTTTTTTTTCCTCCACCTTTATTTAACCAGGTAGGCTAGTTGAGAACAAGATCTCATTTACAACTGCGACCTGGCAAAGATGAAGCAAAGCAGTGTGACCAAAAACAACAACACAAAGTTGCACATGTCACTATCTTGAACATGCATGCTTTGTCACTATGTGGCTATGAATGCGTTACTCATTTTAAGGTTGAATAAATACTGCTCCATTAGTTTGTAAGTTAGCCTAAAGTTCAGCCTATTTACTGTATTACTAAAGTAATATTGTGTTTGGTTGACATCGAAACCAAATATCAACATTTGAAGGAGACGTATCTTCTGCTTGGATAGTTCCATCTGTGCCACTGACTTAGTCTGGCTTTAATTCCAGTTTGTCTAAAAAGGAACCATTTATATGTTATATTCACGTCTCCACCTCAACCAAAAATCTAAGTTAAAGAATAGGTCTACATTTAATCAAATCAAACTTTAAATGCACTTTAAATAAAGTTTGATCCGATTTAGTCCTATTCTTTAAACTTAGATTTTTGGTTGAGATGGAGACGTGAATCCAAAATGTTAATGATTAACAGGAAGATTCCATTTGAAATCAACCAAAGCTTGAGACACTAGGCCTATACTGTATGCCTTGTCTATTAGTTGAACTCTGGGTTGAATTGAAACAATAGCTGTTGATGCCTTTGCAAATGCTATATAGGCTTTTATAAAGTATGGTTACATCTCATTTGCTTTGTCAAACCCACCCCTTGGAATGACTTCGATATTTACACTGAATATATCTTGTTATTAAGAGATCTCTCAATAATAATTCTCACAATAGCATATTGGTAGTAGTCAGTGACATATCAAAGCTAAGCAGGGCTGGGTGTGGTTAAAACCCTGGATGGGGTTCAATCCCGGGCTGTGTTGCAGCCGGCTGTGGCCAGAGACCCATGAGATGGCGCACAATTGGCATCGTCCGGGTTAGGGCAGGGATGGCCGGGATATCCTTGTCCCATCGCGCTCTAGTGACTCCTGTGGTGTGCCGGGCACAGTGCATGTTGACACGGTCGCCAGTTGTACGGCGTTTCCACCGACACATTGGTGCGGCTGGATTCCGGATTAAGCGAGCAGTGTGTCAAGAAGCAGTGCGGCTTGGCAGGGTCGTGTTTCGAAGGACGCATGGCTCTCGACCTTCGCCTCTCCCGAGTCCGTACGGGTGTTGCAGCGATGGGACAAGACTAACTATCAATTGGGAAGGAAAAAAATGGGTCAAAAAAAATACCTGGATGGGAGATCAAATGAATAGCTGTAGATAGATGAACTCTCCAGTAGGAAGTGCTGCCCAGCCTATTGTTTTTTCTGAAAGTATATATTACATTGAAAATCTGACATTGTTTCAAAGGTACAAATTCAACCTATTTTATAACAAGGTTTGTCTATGCTGAATTTTGTACTCAATGATGACATCATCCTATGGTTGAAATTTCACCCTCAAAACAACAGATTACGTTGATGATCCAATGTATTTCCCAAGAAGATTCCATGTCACAATACGTTGACAAATTACGTTGAAACAACGCTGATTCAACCAGTTTGCGCCCAGTGGGGTGGCTGAGCTGTAACGTGTTAGTAGAAGTTAACACTAACCACTGGTACAGGATCAACTGTTCTTTCACCCCCCTAATGGATCATCTGATCCTAAACCTGTGGTTAAGACAACCTCTACCTTGAGCTGATTAACAATACACTATGAACAGAAACATGCTAATTTTGAAACAAACCTATTGTATATTAAGATGCTTGTGTTTCCAACTTCCCAAAGTTAGTAAACATCCATAGTTTAGAGGTTGAAAACAGTGTAGGCCTATACCCCATTTTATCCACTACCCCCCCCCCCCCCCCCCACACACACACACACACACACACACACACACTTTACATTTGACCAATATGTATGCAGCCCACCAGCCCTAAAGCATGAACATGTTTTTTTTTCTAGAAAATGTGGATTAAGAGAAGCAGAATTATCCTTTTCGCTAGTTTCATCTAAATAGGAGGGCAACATGACATTAACAAACCTTGTCATATCTGCTTTCACCGGGATTTAAAAACCCAGGCTTTCCTAAAATGTTTACCTCAGCCAGTCTAGAACCCAGGTGTGTCTGCAAAACACATGCACACCTCCATAAGGTTCATGGGTTCCCTATTGTTTTATCCCAGTACTAGAGGGGCAACTGGATTCAGGATCAAACACAAGCAGTCTTTAAGGTATATCTTATTACAGTTTAGGCCTACCTTATTATTTTCTTCCATCTGGCAATATCATTTTAAGGAATTAAATCTGTTTTGTTGCTAGTATTATTATTAACTGTAGGAAAATACAGCTGTAGAGTACAAGTATTAGCTACTTTCTGAAGGACAGACAAGCTGATAGACAATTTAGAACGTACAGACAATTATGACATCAATGGAACACATGTACGTGTCACAAACGCCTTGTGGTCACATGTTATTTTAGGGCGTGGCTCCGTGACCGGATCTCTTACTGCCCAGTATCCGTTAGGGCGCAAGTTCTCGCGGGAATTCGGGATTAATACTTTTCTCATGCCGAAACCGGATTAGATAATACATACCGGTAGTTAAATGACAAAAATGATTATATTCGCAATGTCATTAAGCAAAAAAAACAAACAAAAAAACATCAATAGCCACTACAATTTAGAAACATGATTTTGTCATCAGTTCAGTAACATTTGTTTGATTTTTGTGGACCCACGACTAAAGTTTATCGACGTTAGATTCTTGCTAACGACGCTAGTCAGCATAGGCTGCTACATGATAAGCAGTTCGCGTTAGGGAATTAGCTACCTATTAGCCAGCCGAAAAAACTGTCAAGTCCAATGGAAACCGATGCAACCCTGCTGGCAAATAAGGGCTGGCTAGATGACCAGTGGTGACAGTGAGGTCCCTATGAGTTTCAGGGCTGTAATAAGTGCTATCGTGCAGAAAAAGCGAATAAAATGCTAGCTAAATGAGCTAGCAAGACAGATATGACCGTTAACAGTGTATCTAAGTGAAGAAGGCATGCAAAACGCGATCGCCCCACCAAGCCAGATAGTAGAGGGGTACAACAACGCCGGTACACAGATGCATAGCTCATACAATTATATTTTGTTCCAGTCAATGACAATACATGTTGAAAAATAAATACCTGCGTCAAATATATTGCATGCTAGTGCATAGCTAGCATGGATTTTTTTTTTTAAACCGGTGACCAGTAGATGTCCTCGTATACCCATATTTAGATCAAATGCACTTGATTTGTCAACAGTACTGTGAATGACAAGCCCACGGAATCTAGTATAATAATCTTTATACTCAGGTAGAGAGAGGCCTAGGTACTTCAAATCAGTGCTTAATTTGAGCCGGATCATGTCAGAACAGAATCCGGCACCTTTCCGTTCTGGACTGTTTTGTTCCGGAACCTATTTGGCCGAATCCTGTACCTCTCGTGCCATGAAAAATCATTTTCACTTTTTGCTATGTAACAATTATAATAAAAGCGATCAAAGTTCATTCGAGTTGCCTCTTCGTCAATTATCCTGCCCCCTCATCTCTCCAGAGTTGCACTTCATCATTTGTTTCCTTATAGAATCATAGCTGCGTGAATGGTTCTGGAGGAATTTTCTACAATTATGTAATTACTGCTGTCTATTCAGAAATAAATTAAATCATTCAGAATAGCCTAATATGTAATGAGAAGCACTATAATTTAACCACAGAGGACCAATAGCTTCTTTTTAAAAATAGCCTACAGTCGGGAACGCGAGGCAAATATGTCAGTGAAAAAACAGCAGGCAGATACAAAACAGGCCTTTTGCAATATTTCAAATACAATCGAGTGAAAACACAGGTTGGAAAGCAATGACTCTTGCTGAAAAGATAAGACTATGCTGTAGACTACCAAAATATTTGATCAACTTCCAAATATTGTTTTACAAAAGAGAGAGAGAGAGATAGGCTTTTGAAACGAGCGCATC
This sequence comes from Salmo salar, assembly GCF_965601325.2. Classification (NCBI taxonomy): domain Eukaryota; kingdom Metazoa; phylum Chordata; class Actinopteri; order Salmoniformes; family Salmonidae; genus Salmo; species Salmo salar. The sequence continues at coordinate 52,736,809 of NC_138306.1, read as the reverse complement.
GACAATCTCCAGCGAGTAAACTGCGTATCATTGGGCGAGTCAGTGAAACTGGAAAGCATTTTTAGGACTATAATTTCCTCCTCATATCGTAGCCTACAATATGTTTCTCCACAAACCTAGGCCTACATGCTATTGATGGATTCAAGACAAGGTCGTTTTTATTGATCTCAGATACTAAGTTTGTCAGCGTCAAAGTAGCCTGCCATTTCGATCATTTGTGCGGTATTAAAAAAGATAATGCAAAAGTCTCCAGTCATGTAAAATGATGTAGAATTGCATGAAATGCGGTTTTAAAAGGCCAACATTTTCCCGGACCCTAGGCTACTAAAAATGTTCCCCATGTGTGCACCTTCTATAAGTGGCTCTACTCTACTGCTCTACCCCACTACGCAAATGTGATGATATGTGTTCAATGCTTTATTATAAAAGTGATCCTCTAGCGCTCACTTTTTGTTCTGGCACATCCCGATTTACAAATTACCGCTTCAGATCACTTGTCTTCATGAAGGGTTTCATGTGAGCCTGGTTGCGTCCCCCATCTTATTAAAGTGTAAGAAGGCATTTGATATCACAAGGTATGCTGTATTGCCACTTCTTCTCGATTGCCATTTCTCATTTAGTTTGCCCCGACTTACCACTGAAATGCAAATCAGTTGTCAAATCAGTTTATAGAGAAAATGCATAGATGTATGAATGAATAATAATAATAATAATGTATGTGTCTAACAGATCCGTGAGTGTTCTCCAAAATGTCCCAGATATGTTAATATACAAATCATATGCAATGTAGACAGAGTGCAGAGAAAAGCAGACCCGATATAATTTGGGAAGCTTTTAATGTGTACATTAGGGGAATAATATACTCATACTCGGCAAAAATGTAATCTGAGTTAGAAATGGAAAATGAATAAATGAATATCTTAGAAAAAGCCCATAAAAATCTTTACAAGTTAAACATTTTTGAATTTAAGCAGGAATACAACCTTTTACTTTTGATGACAGCCAACAATTACAGGTTAAACTAAAATAAAGCATACTACTTAATGGCAAATAAACCTGGTAAAGATCTCGCCGCCTTCACAAAACGAATACACACCAAACCAGTTATAATTTTAATAGATAAAGATACAAATGCGTTAATTAGAAACAACAACATGATTGATGACCATTTTAAAAGCTTCTATGAAAATCTATATAAAGCAGAATTAAACAACAGACTCAATAACCCTGAAGCAATTATCAACAGACAAAACATTCCCCAGGAGAACAGCACCAGGAATGGACGGCTTTCCCAAAGAATTCTATTTAACATTTTGGATTAAAGTAGCGCCCCTACTTACACAAATGACAACACACTACATTTAAATGTAGTGCTTCCTCGTTCCATGTATCAAACAGTTATTTCAGTTATTTTAAAAGCAGGAAAATCTGGAGAGTCCCCTGCTGCTTACAGACCCATAAGTTTAATAAATTGTAACAATAAAATAAAAAATAGACAATTACAAACAAATACAACAACATGTTTCAGTTTAATAAAATATACTAAAAAACAAGATAGAGATTCATCAATAATGGCAGTTGATGCTGAAAATACTTTCCACCGTCTTGAATGGCATTTTCTAGTCAAAACTTTTGAATCTTTCAACTTTCCAGCTGAAATAATACATTTAATAAAAATTGGATACAAATGTTCTAAAGCAAAAATATACAAAAATAATACATTATCTGGCTGAAACTACTTTAGAAAGGGGCACAAAACAGGGATGTACTCTCTCCCCCCTCCTGTTTGCACTGGCAATTGAACCACTTGCAGAATGAATTAGACAGGACCTAAACATAACAAGTACCGGTAAACAGGAATATAAACTAATCTTATTTGCAGATGTTCTCCTGATATACCTGACAAATATTGAAAACTCAATGCCGCCCTTGCAAAAAATATTTTCTGAATACTCTAAAATCTCAGGATATAAAATTAAAGTGAAAAATAAATAAATAATGGGAATAGGAAAAATAAAATAATAACTCGTGATCTACAGCAATCCTTTAAGTGGACCACAAAAAAAAAATACTTAGGATGCTTAACATGTGACAACAAACAACAAATACAGGGGCGCAAGGTTGGTTTTAGAAGTGGGGATAAACACTCCAAACAGCCTACCCAACCGCTCAGAGGCGTCCGCATGGTCCTAAAGCACACCGTTGCCCTGTTTGTATCACATTCCAATGATACAACTGGGGGGGACAAAAATGCAATTTCAGAAAGTGGGGGGGACATGTCCCCGTCTCCCATCCCCGTGCCCAGTGAAAGTTTCGCCCCTGAACAATTATATAAAGATAACTTTATCCCATTACTTAACGATATATTATATAAACATATCTAATTTAACGGAACAATCTTCCATTAAATCTTACAGGTAGAATAAACCTCTTCAGAATGGGATGGCTCCCAAAGTTTCTATATTTATTCTCTGTAATATCAATCACCCCATCCGAAGACATTATTTTTTTAAAGTATACTAGGTCATTACAGACTTTATATGGGCAAATAACTCATAGAATAAAAAGGAAAGTAATTACATCTTCATAGGTCTGAGGGAGATTTTATACTTTCCAACTCGCCACCCAAGGCTTTTACTGTACTTGCGACATATAGTTAAATGCACTAAAGAGGAACAATAGGTACATATTGAAGATGAGCATGCTCATCCACAGAATCATTTTAAGTGTCTATTTTCAAAGGATAGAGCTAAGAACATTAACCCTAAATTGCTTGGTAATTGGAAATACATGAATTTTCATGACAATTTTGGACTGACCAATGTACATATTTTCAAATACATGCAATTTAAAAGTTTCAGATCATGAGATTTCGATTTGAAATCTTTTGGACACCAGAGCAATCTTGAGGAGAATCCTATTGGACACTAGAGGAATCTTGAGGGGAATCCTATTGGACACCAGAGGAATCTTGAGGGGAATCCTATTGGACACCAGAGGAATCTTGAGGAGAATTATTTTTGTGTCAGAAAAGGATAGTCATATAATATGTAAGATATACAACACCTTGCAGAGAGCCTATACAACTGACAATCTCTTAGACGAAAATATAAACGATTGAAACCAAGACTTAAAAAGAACTGATATTGACACAAGATGGAGGGAATGTTGGAACATATTTTTTTTAAACTAAATTTCAGTTATCGAAAATGTACACTTAATCCAGTATAAACTAGTGTATATAACTTATTATACTAGAGCCAAAATTCCCAAATTCTACTGCACAATGGCAGTCATGTCTTAAATGTAAAATTAAGTTTAAAAGTTGTCTTTCAGTGGTATTACAATGTAAATGTACTTTTAATCCATCTGTCTGCATAATTCAAGATATGGCATATGAGGGTGCAGTGATATACCCGAATGGTTGGACGATACTTTTCTCGTCAATCATCTTGAAAAAAAGTATACAAAAACTGGAAATCAACCAATCCGCCATAGTTAATAACACAATGGAAAGGAAAAATGCTTTGTTATCTAAATGTTGAAAGTGCGTGGGCAACAGAGACATACATAATTGTGCAGTTTGAGGCCATGTGGCGGAGAGTAATGCTGGCGCTGGAAATGGGGTTGTGAGCAGGTGGGTCTGGGCAGGTGAGATGTCGTTGATTTGTATTTATCTATTTAACTAGGCAAGTCAGTTAAGAACAAATTCTTGTTTATAATGACGGTTTACCAAAAGGCAAACGGCCTCCTGCGGGGACAAAAAATAAAGAAATTAATCAAATATAAATATAGGACAAGACACACATCACGACGAGACCTAAGACAACAACATAGCAAGGAAGCAACACATGACAACACAGCATGGTAGCAACAAAACATAACAACATGGTAGCGACACACAACATGGTAGCAGCACAAAACATGGTACAAACATTATTGGGCACAGACAACAGCCCAAAGGACAAGAAGGTAGAGACAACAATACTTCACGCAAAGCAAGCACAACTGTCAGTATGCGTGTCCATGATTGAGTCTTTGAAGAGATGGAGGTTAAACTGTCCAGTTTGAGTGTTTGTTGCAGTTCGTTCCAGTCGCTAGCTGCAGCGAACTGAAGAGAGGAGCGACCCAGAGATGTGTGCTTTGGGGGCCTTAAACAGAATGTGATTGACAGAACAGGTGTTGTATGTGGAGGATGAGGGCTGCAGTAGATATCTCAAATAGGGAGGGAGGGAGAACTAAGTGGGTCTTACGACGGGTATACAGAGATGACCAGTTTACAGAGGAGTATGATGGAGATGGGGGTGTGAGCAGGTGGGCCTGGACAGGTGTGATGCCGTTGATGTTTGTGGGTGTCTGTATGCTGTCGTTTGTATGTTTTGTAAATATACATCTTACAAAAATATGAAATCAATTTGATCTATGGGTATACGATGACACCTAGTGGTCGTAAGGTTGATTTGTCCTTAACCATAATTTATCTCCAGTTGCTGTTCAGTTTGTTGTGATCTGGCAGTGGTATTTATGTAAATTTTGGGGGTATCTGTACTTTACTATTTATATTTGACAACTTAATTTACTTCAATGTATGGGATACTTTTGAATCCCATACATTTCCCCTGATAGACCACCAAAAGTACATTTTGAATGCTCAGGCAGAACAGCAATCAAATCAAATTGTATTGGTCACGTGAACCTCCTGAGCGCTCTGGAGCAGATTGTCATCACAGATCTTTCTGTACTTCGCTCTGTTAATCTTTCCCTCGATGCTGACTCGTCTCCCAGTCCCTGAAAAAAAAAATCCCCACAGCATGATGCTGCCACAACCACTCGTCACCATATGACTGGTGCCAGGTCTCCTCCAGACGTGACGCTTAGCATTCAGGCCAAAGAGTTAAAGCTTGTTTTCATCGACCAGAGAATCTTGTTCCTCATGGTCAGAGTCCTTTAGGGACCTCTTGGCAAACTCCAAGCAGCCTGTTGTGCCTTTTACTGGGGAGTGGCTTCCGTCTGGCCACTCAACCATAAAGGCCTGATTGGTGGAGTGGGGCAGAGATGGTTGTCCTTCTGGAATGTTCTCCCATCTCCACAGAGGAACTCTGGAGCTCTGTCATTAATAATGATGGAGGCCACTGTGTTCTTGGGGACCTTCAATGCTGTAGACATTTTTTGGTACCCATCCACAGATCTGTACTTTGACACAATCCTGTCTCAGAGCTTTACGGACAATTCCTTCGACCTCATGGCTTGGTTTTTGCTCTGACATGCACTGTCAACTGTAGGACCTTATGTAGACAGGTGTGTGCCTTTCCAAATCATGTCCAATCAATTGAATTTACCACAGATGGACTCCAATCATGTTGTAGAAACATCTCAAGGATGATCAATGGAAACAGGATGCACCTGAATTCAATTCCGAGTCTCATAGCAAAGGGTCTGAATACTTATGTAAATAAGGTATTTCTGTTGTTCATTTTTAATACTTTTGCAAAAATGTCTAAAAACCTGTTTTCTCATTGTCGTTATGGGATATTGTATGTAGATTGATGAGGAAAAATGTTTATTTAATCAATTTTATAAAAAGGCTGTAACGTAACAAAATATGGAAAAAGTATTACCGAAGAATACTTTCCGAATGCGCTGTATGTCTGTGTATACAAATCACAGAAGTTGGTGGCATCTTAATTGGAGAGGACGGGCTCGTAGTAATGGCTGGAGCGGAAAAGGTGGAATGGTATCAAACACATGGTTTCTATGTGATCTCGCCATCACGGTTGACAACTCCCTTGTGTCCTCCTCCCAGAGTGCTAAGAACCTTGGCGTGACCCTGGACAACACCCTGTCGTTCTCCACCAACATCAAGGCGGTGACCCGATCCTGTAGGTTCATGCTCTACAACATTCGCAGAGTACGACCCTGCCTCACACAGGAAGCGGCGCAGGTCCTAATCCAGGCACTTGTCATCTCCCGTCTGGATTACTGCAACTCGCTGTTGGCTGGGCTCCCTGCCTGTGCCATTAAACCCCTACAACTCATCCAGAACGCCGCAGCCCGTCTGGTGTTCAACCTTCCCAAGTTCTCTCACGTCACCCCGCTCCTCCGCTCTCTCCACTGGCTTCCAGTCGAAGCTCGCATCCGCTACAAGACCATGGTGCTTGCCTACGGAGCTGTGAGGGGAACGGCACCTCCGTACCTTCAGGCTCTGATCAGGCCCTACACCCAAACAAGGGCACTCCGTTCATCCACCTCTGGCCTGCTCGCCTCCCTACCTCTGAGGAAGCACAGTTCCCGCTCAGCCCAGTCAAAACTGTTCGCTGCTCTGGCACCCCAATGGTGGAACAAGCTCCCTCACGACGCCAGGACAGCGGAGTCAATCACCACCTTCCGGAGACACCTGAAACCCCACCTCTTTAAGGAATACCTGGGATAGGATAAAGTAATCCTTCTAACCCCCCCTTAAAAGATTTAGATGCACTATTGTAAAGTGGTTGTTCCACTGGATATTATAAGGTGAATGCACCAATTTGTAAGTCGCTCTGGATAAGAGCGTCTGCTAAATGACTAAAATGTAAATGTAAATGATGTCATTGCGTTTGCCTCATTCCAGCCATTATTATGAGCCGTTAGGTGTGTGTATATATATATATAGTTTATTAAACTGGAGTATGCATATAACCCAAGGGTGGGCATTTCCAGTCCTCAAGGACCTGATTGTTGTCACAGTTTTGCCCCAGCTAACACACCTGACTCCAATAATCACCTAATCATGATCTTCATTTTAAAATGCAATTTGATTAATCAGCTGTGTTTGCTAGGGATGGAGAAAATGTTTGACACCAATCAGGCCCTCAAGGAGTTGCCCACCCCTGAATAAAAACCCATCTGAGTGCCACAATAAGTATGGCTACCTTTTCAGGTCACTGTGAAGAAAGCGTTCTTATAGCAACTCTATATTCTCGCGATGATAAAAATATAAGGGGGTGTCGGCGACGGTTGTCACTAGTTACCACAGCCATAAAATCAAAATGGTTTATATCGTAAAAATTCATGAAAACTAAAGCTTTTTTTGTCCTAATGTAAAGTTAGGCATAAGGTTGACAGTGTGGCTATAGTTAGGGTTAAGGGATTAGGGTTAGATTCAAATCTGATTTTAAAAAGAGGAATTGTAGAAATGGGCGGGGTTTTTTGACTTTGTGCCTGTGGTAACTAGTGACGACTGTCGGCGACTGCTGCTTTTTGCCGCTAGTCGCCACCAATACTTCAGTGGTCGCCACAGACAAAACAGCGTGCGGGCGTCGGGCGCATGCCAAATACTTTCAGCTGTGAAGTTGAGCGTGTTTATGAGACAACCGGGAGTCTGGAGTGCAGGAACAGTTGTAGCCTAATCGGGTTTTGTTTTTTGAATCATAAAAGCAAAGGGCACAAAATTAAGGTGCATCGCGTTGCCAGCTAGTTCTGAAAATTGACAACCACTCTCCAGTGAGTGACCTAGCGCTTGTGGAAATGGCAGCTCCCCGTCCGATAAAAGGTATTCTGAAGAACAAGAACAGCGGGACGGGTATCAAAGTGGGCCCAGCCGAAGAAGTGCCAGTAGAGACTCCAGAACAAGTGGATCCTGGACTTCTGGAAGATGACCAACAGTGAGTAGACAGTCAGTTAGCTTGCTAGCTTAGTTTCTTGTTGACACCGACAGTTTAGGTAACGTTAGCTTAGCTTGGTCTGCGTTGGTTGCTGCCCTGGCTGAAAACTTTATGGACTTGCTAGCTAACGTAAACTCGTCAGCAATGTGCCAGGTAGTACATAACGCTAACTAGTTAGTTAACGTTAGCAAGTTAGTTGTCATGCTTGCTTTCCAATTCACTCATATTGTTCTCACTAGGACTGTTAACTTACCAGTTAATGTTGGCTAGCCAATTTGCTAGCTAGTTTGCCCCGAGAAGGTAACATTGGCTAGCTACGTTACCTAGCTAACGTTTGCAACGTTTCAAATGTCTACTTGTCGATGTCAGTTGATAAGGTGGCTAGTTAATATTTTATCCGGTTTCACACCTGTAATCACACGTAAATTTCATCAGCCAACTCACTGATGCTGTTTTAAAGGTGGGTGATGAATGGGTTGACTGGCTAGTTAGCCAAATTATAGTCTAGTCACAGACATTTTTACCAGCGCAAACAAACAATTTGGAAGTGTTTTTTTTCTTTCTACAGATATGTTTAAACCCAGAGACGATTTTAGTAATTAGTTAAGATTTTAAGAAATGTTATGTTGGCATCAGGTATGTTAGCCAGCAAGTTACCCATTCCAACTCTCATCACACACACATGATGTACAGCAGTAACTGAAGGATTCAGACCTGTAAATTATAGACTCATTCACCATTGTGTGGTGGGCACAGACTGTCCTATACAGTTTAGTTTCTAAGACCGTGGGTAAATGTGGAAGCAGGATGGTAGCTTACTGTACACTACACCCTTAGTGCCTAGAGTGCCATCAGTGAGAGTATCTGCTGTTAAGGCACTGACTTCCACATCCCAAGCTATCACGTTATATTTACACCATGGCCCTCTGGGGTTGTCAGAACTGTGGGGTTGTCAGAACTGTGGTGAGTTTATGCCTGAAGTCAGGCATTGATCTAATTCACGTTGCACATTAAACTGTCAGTGAGCTAGTCCTTTTGAGCTGTTCAGTTGCTCAAATGATACCACTAGGAAATACACCGTGGCTAATTGCAACATGAGTGTTGTTTTCTCAATTCCAGCTTGTCTTTTTAATGAAGAGCTGGTGGTCCATGTGAAGATGCACAGGTGGATAGAGATGGAGGTTGTTCGAGTTTCAATAATTAATGCTCGTGATTTATATAGTCCATTTATGGTGTTAGGTGGCTAGCCTTCATACAACCTACTATGAGACTCATAACTTACATTTACATTTTAGTCATTTAGCAGACGCTCTTATCCAGAGCGACTTACAGTAATGAATGCATACATTTCATTTCATACATTTTTTTTTTTCTGTGCTGGCCCCCCGTGGGAATCGAACCCACAACCCTGGCGTTGCAAACACCATGCTCTACCAACTGAGCTACAGGGAAGGCCGTCCATGTGAAACTGCCGTCCTTGTATGGCCTATTTATCAGTGAATTCCATTCCCAGCCAGTTCTGTGTTGATACCAAAATAGTCTCTCTGTAGGAAATGGGTAAAAAGGTTTCCTGAACGATTCTCTTTCTTCAAATGTAGTGGGATGAGACCAGCACGACTGGCTGCGCTGTAGCCTACTCCTTCAGTTCAAGCTATGTCTGTAGCAAACAAACAAGAACACGCGCAGACAGCTGCATGCACACACCCCTTCAGCACCAGAACTCATAGCGTGTTGTTTATATCCCATCTCTCTAACAGTCCTCACAAACCAAAACCACACACATGGCTTATTTTCTCATCACTACTCTTCTTAAGCTCTTTCCCAAATTTTTGCTTAAGCCCTCTGTCTGTGTTAGGGTACTACTTTCAGTCAAAATCAGATTTAAATTTGATGGATGAGCAGTAGGGCCGGGACGATACCATTGTCGCAACGGTTTTTTTTCCATGGCAAAAATTAAACCACAAAGCAGACAACTCTTTGGTCCTTTAAAAACCTGCTGTTTGTAAAATATTGTGTGCCATAGCTTGGAAAATAAATGTCACTCTGGATGACAACCGGTTGAGAGGATACCAAGACAGCTTTTCACTTTGAAGAATCTCAAATATATTTATTTAGCACTTTTTTTGCTTACTACATGATTCCATGCTATTGTTATGGCGAAACTAATCACACATTAAGTACTTTATCCTTCAACACCAATTCTATTTGGCTATATCATCTCAAGGTTAGCTTACTGCATTCAGTTTGCTGTGCTGGAGGAACAATGAATCAACTAAAGCTATCGGAATTGTATCCATGTTAGGCTCATTGCCACAGCAGTGGAATATTCCCATGCTTTTCTAGATTTAAAAAAATATATATATTTCACCTTTATTTAATCAGGTAGGCCAGTTGAGAACAAGTTCTCATTTACACCTGTGACCTGGCCATGATAAAGCAAAGCAGTGCGACACAAACAACAGAGTTTCACATGGAATAAAGGAACATGCAGTCAATAATACAATAGAAAATGTCTATATACAGTGTGTGCAAATGACATAGGATAAGGGAGGTAAGGCAATAAATAGGCCATAATGGCAAAATAATAAAAAAATAGCAATTAAACACTGGAGTGATAAATGTGCAGAAGATGAGTGTGCAAGGAGAGATACTGGGGTGCAATGGAGCAAAAATAAATAACAGTATGGGGGATGAGGTAGTTGGATGGGCTATTTACAGATGGGCTATGTACAGGTGCAGTGATCTGTGAGCTGCTCTGACAGCTGGTGCTGAAAGCTAGTGAGGGAGATATAAGTCTCCAGCTTCAGTGATTTTTGCAGTTCGTTCCCGTCATTGGCAGCAGAGAACTGGAAGGAAAGGCGGCCAAAGGAAGTGTTGGCTTTGGGGATAACCAGTGCAATATACCTGCTGGAGTGCGTGCTACGGGTGGGTGTTGTTATGGTGACCAGTGAGCTGAGATAAGGTGGGGCTTTACGTAGCAAAGACTTATAGATGACCTGGAGCCAGTGGGTTTGGCGACAGATATGTAGTGAGGGCCAGCCAACGAGATCATACATGTCGCTGTGGTGGGTAGTATATGGGGCTTTGGTGATAAAATGGATGGCACTGGATCCAATTTGCTGAATAGAGTGTTAGTGGCTATTTTGTAAATTACAACGCCGAAGTCAAGGATCGGTAGGATAGTCAGTTTTACGAGGGTATGTTTGGTAGCATGAGTGAAGGATGCTTCTTTTGCGATATAGGAAGCCGATTCTAGATTTAATTTTGGATTGGAGATGCTTAATGTGAGTCTGGAAGGAGAGTTTACAGTCTAACCTGACACCTAGGTATTTGTAGTTGTCCACATATTCTAAGTCAGAGCCGTCCATAGTAGTGATGCTAGTCGGGCAGGCAGGTGTGGGCAGCGATCGGTTGAAAAGCATGCATTTAAGTTTTACTTGCGTTTTAAGAGCAGTTGGAGGCCACGGAAGAAGAGTTGTATGACATTGAAGCTCGTCTGGAGGTTAGTTAAGTGTCCAAAGAAGGGACGGAAGTATACAGAATGGTGGCGTCTGCGTAGAGGTGGATCAGAGAATCACCAGCAGCAAGAGCGACATCAATGATCTATACAGAGAAAAGAGTCGGCCCGAGAATTGAACCCTGTGGCACCCCCATAGAGACTGCCAGTTTCTCATTCTTTAAGTAATGTATTGCTTGGGAAAACGTGTTCCTATCTGTTGCTAGTTTTTCCTCCAGTTGGTGGAAGATTTTCATGCAGATATAATAAAACCTGCATTAAAAACAATAAGCACATTTTTCCACCGGAGATGCGTTTCCATCAAATTGACTTGTTGCAACTAAAACAATGTGCTTTAATAAACTGCATGCTTTACTGAGTTGAAATGGGAGGACCACGCAACATATCATGGAAATTTACTGCTTGTTAAGTCAATATTTGCGGTTTCCACTGCCTTTTCTCGCATGATTCATTTGACCAACACAAAAAGATCCTACCGTGCCTAGAATATATGGAAAATGTACCGATTTTTAACCTCTCTGGGCTAGGCGGGACGAATTCGTCCCACCTACGCAGCAGCCAGTGTAATCCAGTGGCGCGATTTTCAAATACCTTAGAAATGCTATTACTTCAATTTCTCAAACATATGACTATTTTACAGCATTTTAAAGACAAGACTCGTTAATCTAACCACACTGTCCGATTTCAAAAAGGCTTTACAACGAAAGCAAAACATTAGATTATGTCAGCAGAGTACCCAGCCAGAAATAATCAGACACCCATTTTTCAAGCTAGCATATAATGTCACAAAAACCCAGAAGACAGCTAAATGCAGCACTAACCTTTGATGATCTTCATCAGATGACACACCTAGGACATTATGTTATACAATACATGCATGTTTTGTTCAATCAAGTTCATATTTATATCAAAAACCAGCTTTTTACATTAGCATGTGACGTTCAGAACTAGCATACCCCCCGCAAACTTCCGGGGAATTTACTAAATTACTCACGATAAACGTTCACAAAAAACATAACAATTACTTTAAGAATTATAGATGCAGAACTCCTCTATGCACTCGCTATGTCCGATTTTAAAATAGCTTTTCGGTGAAAGCACATTTTGCAATATTCTGAGTAGGTAGCCCAGCCATCACGGCTAGCCATTTAGACACCGACCAAGTTTAGCCCTGACCAAACTCCGATTTACTATTAAAAAAGTTTGATTACCTTTGTTGTCTTCGTCAGAATGCACTCCCAGGACTGCTACTTCAATAACAAATGTTGGTTTGGTCCAAAATAATCCATCGTTATATCCAAATAGCGGCGTTTTGTTCGTGCGTTCAAGACACTATCCGAAGTGTAAATAAGGGTCACGAGCATGGCGCAATTCGTGACAAAAGATTTCTAAATATTCCATTACCGTACTTCGAAGCATGTCAACCGCTGTTTAAAATCCATTTTTATGCCATTTTTCTTGTAAAAAAGCGATAATATTCCGACCGGGAATCTGCGTTTAGGTAAACAGACAAAAGAAAACAAAGCATTCGGTCGACGCGGGCACGCGCCTGAGTCTCACAGTACTGTAACCAGCCACTACCCAAACGCGCTACTTTTTTTCAGCCAGAGCCTGCAAAGCCACGATTCAGCTTTTTGCCGCCTTCTGAGAGCCCATTGGAGCCGTAGGAAGTGTCACGTAACAGCAGAGATCCTTTGTTTTGGATAGAGATGACAAAGAAGGCCAAGAAATGGTCAGACAGGGTACTTCCTGTACAGAATCTTCTCAGGTTTTGACCTGCCATTTGAGTTCTGTTATACTCACAGACACCATTCAAACAGTTTTAGAAACTTTAGGGTGTTTTCTATCCAAAGCCAATAATTCTATGCATATTCTAGTTACTGGGCAGGAGTAGTAACCAGATTAAATCGGGTACGTTTTTTATTCAGCCGTGTCAATACTGCCCCCTAGCCCTAACAGGTTAAATGAGCTTTTTCCATCAGGCCTGTCGTAACATTTTGTTTAAAATCCGACATCTACTTTATTCGTGTGAAACGGTTGGATGGAACCCCGGTAAGAGTGGAAAGGGTAAGGGATACCTAGTCAGTTGTCCAAGTGAATGCATTCAACTGAAATATGTCTTCTGCATTTAACCCAACCCCTCTGAATCAGAGAGGTGAGGCGGGGGACGATGACAACTGCCTTAATCCACATCATTGGAGCCCGGGGAGCAGTTGTTGTTGTTGGGGGTTGACTGCATTGGTCAAGGGCAGATTTTTTTTCAGCTTGCCGGCTTGGGGATTCGAACCAGCGACCTTTCTATTACTGGCCCAACGCTCTTAACCACTAGGCTGTTTTGCCATCTCTTGTGTTTCCCAAAGGGGACAGAAAAGACGGGAGCTTTCAATTCATTAAACAGCACCAAGGGGATATCCTGAGCCTGCTTTCCAAATATCCGTATTGCTGTCACAAAGCATTTGTCCACTCTGCACCTGTCCAAACAACCACAACTTCCTGCCATAGAGTTCTAGAAAGTGTCATGGGTCATGACTATTGCTGCCCCATAAACAATAGTCAAGCATCTTCTCAATTTCAATGTACGCCGTTTCATTGTACTCACTAATCAGTTAACATTGATGCATGGACCCCAAGCTCAGTCATTCATTATTCATTATAGTCAATGACTTTTAACTGAGTCACAGGCATGTTTCCATGAAACACTATCTCTCCTCCCACTGTCTTAGATGCCCAATCTGACCATTTCATGAGTGGGTTGAGGGACATTCATGACTTTTGATACAGTGGGGAGAAAATACCATAGGAGCAACCTGTATAGTAGCCTACTTCCTGCTCCAGTGTAGTAGATCAAATGGGCACTGCAGTCCCTTGACATTGGGCTTCACTGGGTTCAAGCAAAAAAAAAGGTTATATTTTAAAACAGATTTATCTCAACATGAGTGGATTTCTAGGCTTTCCCCGCCTCTCCAAGTCCCTACTACTCCCTATATTGACTTTAGTGTGCTCTGATTTTTACAAACAACACATTTTTACATTTTAGTCATTTAACAGACGCTCTTATCCAGAGCGACTTACAGTAGAGCGCATATGTTTTTGTACTGGTCCCCCGTGGGAATCGAACCCACAATCTTGGCGTTTTTGAAAGCGCCAACTGAGCCACATGGGTCCACGGCTGGAAAGACCAGAGACCTTTAACACACTGCTTGTCTTAGAATATGCTATCTGATAGTGTAGTTCACCTCCCCACTTTATTTACTGAGGGTTTTTAGAGGGATGTACCCAGCTGTTGGCCACTCCAAGAGATGCTCACTGCACACACACACACACACCACACACACACACTGAATGGAAGTGTCAAATAGCGTCCGTTCTCAAATCAAATTTTATTGGTCACATCACGTGCTGAATACAACAGGTGTAGACCTTACAGTGAAATGCTTACTTACAGGCTCTAATCAACAATGCAGTTGAAAAATAATAATAAATACGAATAAGAATAACAGCAGTAGTAATAGGGCTGTTTTTTTTTTTTTTTTTTTTTACCTGAAGAGGTGGTTGTCATCATTCCATTATGTATTTATTTTTAAAAAAAATGTTAAACATTTTTTCCTGACTGGCTGCGTCAGGTCTTGAGTGGATTTGCACGGGTGCTGTGTACTGTAAATCAGGCCAGGCTGGCTGGCAGTGTCTGGGATGTGTTGTATAACCAACCCCCTCACACATACAGAAGGATAAAGACAGACGCAGAAATACACAGACTGACGTACAGACATTTTAGAGCAGTGAAACTGGCTCCTCTTCTCTACTGGCTTGTCAACACTCCTCACATACATACAAAACTCCCTATCTGCCCTGGCCCAGATGCAGTCACACTGGTTTGGCTTCTGTTTTAAATGATTTAGAAATTGTCCATAAAGGGTTCAAAGTCTGGTGAATGTAGACTCATCAAACTAGGGTTGGTGAAATTTAAAAAGTAACTGCAAACTTGTAATTTCCACGTATACAGTGAGCTCCAACCCTTTTTGGGCAGTTACAGATTTCTGTTATTGTTTTGACTCTGTTCTCCCAACACTTTGGATTTGAAATAATACCATGACTATGAGGTTAAAGTGCAGACTGTCAGCTTTAATTTGAAGGTATTTTCATCCATATTGGGTAAACCGGTTAGAAATTACAGCAGTTTTTGTACATAGCCCATTTTAGGGGACTAAAAGTATTGGGACATTCACTTGTGTACTCAAGTAGTCAAAAGTTTAGTATTTGGTCTCATATTCATAGCACTAATGATGACATCAAGCTTGTGACTACAAACTTTCTGGATGCAGTTGCTGTTTTCTTTTGGTTGCGTTTCAGATGATTTTGTGCCCAATAGAAATTCATTGTAAGTAGTGTATTTTGTCATTTTAGAGTCACTTTTATTGGAAATAAGAATATTATGTTTCATAACACTTCTACATTCATGTGGATGCTACCATGATTACGTATAATCCTGAATGAATAATGATGAATGAGAGAAATACACACGCACAAATATCATACCCCCAAGACATGCTAACCTCTCACCATTACAATAACAGGGGAGGTTAGCATTTAATATCATACCCCCAAGACATGCTAACCTCTCACCATTACAATAACAGGGGAGGTTAGCATTTAATATCATACCCCCAAGACATGCTAACCTCTCACCATTACAATAACATGGGAGGTTAGCATTTTATATCATACCCCCAAGACATGCTAACCTCTCACCATTACAATAACAGGGGAGGTTAGTATTTTATATCATACCCCCAAGACATGCTAACCTCTCACCATTACAATAACAGGGGAGGTTAGCATTTAATATCATACCCCCAAGACATGCTAACCTCTCACCATTACAATAACAGGGGAGGTTAGCATTTTATATCATACCCCCAAGACATGCTAACCTCTCACCATTACAATAACAGGGGAGGTTAGCATTTTATATCATACCCCCAAGACATGCTAACCTCTCACCATTACAATAACAGGGGAGGTTAGCATTTAATATCATACCCCCAAGACATGCTAACCTCTCACCATTACAATAACATGGGAGGTTAGCATTTTATATCATACCCCCAAGACATGCTAACCTCTCACCATTACAATAACAGGGGAGGTTAGTATTTTATATCATACCCCCAAGACATGCTAACCTCTCACCATTACAATAACAGGGGAGGTTAGCATTTAATATCATACCCCCAAGACATGCTAACCTCTCACCATTACAATAACAGGGGAGGTTAGCATTTTATATCATACCCCCAAGACATGCTAACCTCTCACCATTACAATAACAGGGGAGGTTAGCATTTTATATCATACCCCCAAGACATGCTAACCTCTCACCATTACAATAACAGGGGAGGTTAGCATTTAATATCATACCCCCAAGACATGCTAACCTCTCACCATTACAATAACATGGGAGGTTAGCATTTTATATCATACCCCCAAGACATGCTAACCTCTCACCATTACAATAACAGGGGAGGTTAGTATTTTATATCATACCCCCAAGACATGCTAACCTCTCACCATTACAATAACAGGGGAGGTTAGCATTTAATATCATACCCCCAAGACATGCTAACCTCTCACCATTACAATAACAGGGGAGGTTAGCATTTTATATCATACCCCCAAGACATGCTAACCTCTCACCATTACAATAACAGGGGAGGTTAGCATTTTATATCATACCCCCAAGACATGCTAACCTCTCACCATTACAATAACAGGGGAGGTTAGCATTTAATATCATACCCCCAAGACATGCTAACCTCTCACCATTACAATAACAGGGGACACACCGCCCCAGACCATGACGGACCCTCCACCTCCAAATCGATCCTGCTCCAGAGTACAGGCCTCGGTGTAACGCTCGTTCCTTCGATGAACGCGAATCCGACCATCACCCCTGGTGAGACAAAACCACGACTCGTCAGTGAAGAGCACTTTTTGCCAGTCCTGTCTGGTCCAGCGACGGTGTGTTTGTGCCCATAGGTGACGTTGTTGACGATGAGGTCTGTTGAGGACCTGCCTTACAACAGGCCCTTAGTCCAGCCTCTCTCAGTATATTGAGGACAGTCTGAGTACTAATGGAGGGATTGTGCGTTCCTGGTGTAACTCGGGCAGTTGTTGTTGCCATCCTGTACCTGTCCTGCAGGTGTGATGTTGGGATGTACCGATCCTGTGCAGTTGTTGTTACACGTGGTCTTCCACTGCGAGGACAATCAGCTGTCTGTCCTGTCTCCCTGTAGCTCTGTCTTAGGCGTCTCACAGTACGGACATTGCAATGTATTGCCCAGGCCACATCTGCAGTCCTCATGCCTCCTTGCAGCATGCCTAAGGCACATTCATGCAGATGAGCAGGGACCCTGGGCATCTTTCTTTTGTTTTTCAGTCAGTAGAAAGGTCTCTTTAGCGTCCTAAGTTTTCATAACTGTGACCTTAATTGCCTACCGTGTGTAAGCTGTTAGTGTCTTTACGACCGTTCCACAGGTGCATGTTCATTAATTGTTTATGGGTCATTGAACAAGCATGGGAAACAGTGATTAAACCCTTTACTGTGAAGATCTGTGAAGTTATTTGCGATTGTACGAATTTTTACGAATTGTCTTTGAAAGGCAGGGTCCTGAAAACGGGGACTTTTTTTTTTTTTTTAGCTGAGTTGAAGTGCATTTGTCCCAATACCTTTGGTCCCCTACCATGGGGGGGGAGACTATGTACAAAAAGTGCTGTAATTTCTAAACGGTTCCCCGGATATGGATGTTAATACTGTCAAGTTAAAGCTGACCGTCTGCCCTTTAACCTCGGTCATTATATAATTTCTGAAGTACAGAGCCAAAACAACAAATGTGTCACTGTCCCAATACTTTTGGAGCTCACTGTATGTCTCTGACAGTTTCATGTAATGATATGTTATGTTTTGTCTTCACTAGCTTACATTGGTTTCTTACATGTATCCCATGGGTTATATATGCTATGAAACAGTGGTTAAGAGCTGGCCTACCTCAGCAAGCCTGACTGAGCAGTATTGATATGTGCCTCATCCCATGATGTGCCATTTTTGTGTGAGACACAGCTGTACAGGGCCCGTCTCCCATTGATTTAGCCCAGTGCCATCGACAGTCAAACTGCCTGCTGTGTGCCTGACTTATTGAGCACTTGTGTGTGTGTGTGTGTGTGTGTGTGTGTGTGTGAGCAGCTAGCGATGGCTCTGCAGGATTACTGTGGCAGGGAGCAGATTTATCACCCCCCCGCCCCTCTCTACCATGATGGCAGGCCTCTGCCTCCATAAACATGTCCGGGAGGCTGGCTACTTTGACAAAGGGAGAGGGGGGCGCACCAGTAGAGACAGTTTAACGGCTGTATTTGGCACTGTCTCCAAGTCCAGACAGCGGTGTTATTGAAGCCGCCAACTCCAGCCAGAAGCTCAGAGTGAGCCTACAATTTATACCTGGGGAAAGTACATTGGTGAAGCATTTCTACCCACACACTCACTCGCTCGATCAGCCTCAGCATCATTCTGAAGGTGAAGTGACCAACCTCTGTACAGGGCCGCTGTCATTTTCCAAACAATGAATCATTTAATTTTACATAAAACCCTTCTTCTTTTTTTTTTTTTTTTTAATTGCTGCCTTGTTTGTGTTCCCGAAATATACTACGGGAGTGAACTGGGTCACTGTGTAGTCCTAGATGAAATCTGCCAGGTCTCCAGGGTAATGTCTGGTTGGTTGAGTACCACCCTGAGCTCATCTCTGGACCCATTCTTTCAGGAAGAAGTCACAGAAATGGGACGAGATGAACATCCTGGCCACGTACCACCCGGCAGACAAGGACTATGGGTTGATGAAGATCGACGAGCCCAGCACGCCCTACAACAGGTGAGTTGCCCCATTCAATGTGTAAAGCACGATGCAATTCATTCTCATGAACAGGTAAGGACATAGTTACCCAGCGAATGTCAAAATGGCTTCCCATATACACTGTTATCTAGTATTTCCAGTTTTTGACTTTTTTGTTTACGAATACCTCATAATGGTATTAATTTATTCAATTAGTTAGGCCTATTACATGTGAAAATGACAGTTGGACTTTTCACACTACATATTCTTAGTTCTGGGCAAACCAAAAAAACAAACTACTTTTCTGGAGTCAAATATTCACATTTGTTGACAGCATTGATTTGTGATTCACTTGGCCTGAAGAAACTCAGCTCTGGTATGTTTGGCGTCATCCTGCTTTTGTTTGTGTGTGTGTGTGGTGTGTGTGTGTGTGTGTGTGTGAACAGTCACTAGATCCCACACTAATGTGATGTAGAAAAGAGACTATAATTTGATCATTTTTGTAGAGAATATGTTCACCCCGGATTAGATACAATTTCGATAGCAGATTGGCCTTCTCTCACAGGGCACCTCAATTCTTGCGGTGCAGGTTCAGTGTGTGTACGTGTGTGTGTGGATGAGTTTCTGCCCAGTCTGCATAAAGCGTGGGTGGGGTGGGCCATCTAAACTGGCACGTAACCCAATCTCCAAGGCCGTTGCATAGAAGGTCACCGTTGTGACACACTGTTCTCTCCTTCTCTCGTTCTCTCTTCCTCAGGATGGTGGGGGACGAGGAGGATGAAGGGGCGCACAGCGACTCAGAGATCAACTTGCCCACTGTGGGTGACCTGGCCTCCAAGTAAGTTATTTCTGACTGGATAGGTCTGGGAGGGCCAGCATCACTGACTGGAGAGGTCTGGGAGGGCCAGCATCACTGACTGGAGAGGTCTGGGAGGGCCAGCATCACTGACTGGAGAGGTCTGGGAGGGCCAGCATCACTGACTGGAGAGGTCTGGGAGGGCCAGCATCACTGACTGGAGAGGTCTGGGAGGGCCAGCATCACTGACTGGAGAGGTCTGGGAGGGCCAGCATCACTGACTGGAGAGGTCTGGGAGGGCCAGCATCACTGACTGGATAGGTCTGGGAGGGCCAGCATCACTGACTGGAGAGGTCTGGGAGGGGGAAGGAGGGCTAAAGTTAAGTTATTGGACTCAAAGGTTTGGAATGTTAAAACACTTATCAAGGCTGTATGAGAAGGGTAGTGATGCAACTCAAACATAGCATCTTCATACGTCTCGGTCTTATGAGACTGAAGGTGGGGGGGGGACTCCGTATGGTTACGGCTTGAACATGCTGTATAACAGAATGTATACTCATCTGGATTTCAACTATTTGCAATAGGGTCTGGCTGCAGCAGATGCCTTCTTACGCCACAGATGCTATGAGACATACGAACTCAGACAGGATGTTGAATGGTGCCAGAGAAGATGGTGCGTTACCGCCACCAACAGCACAGGTGCTGAAATTAAGTTTAGAATTAGAAGATAGGTACTTGCTAGTGTGCGCTAGCTAGCGTGTGCTAGAGAGTTTGTGCTAGCTGGTGTGTGCTAGAGAGAGTTTGTGCTAGCTGGTGTGTGCTAGAGAGAGTTTGTGCTAGCTAGCGTGTGCTAGAGAGAGTTTGTGCTAGCTAGCGTGTGCTAGAGAGAGTTTGTGCTAGCTAGCTGTTCAAGCAACAGTGGTTAATTAACGTAACGCCCTGGACCAGAGTTAGTGTGACGACTGGTATGTGCATAGCACAGTGACGCCCTGGAATAAAGCCACTGGCTCACGCAATACACCAGGCCAACAAAAGCCTACTGGTTGCGCACAGCTGGATACTTTAGACTATTTGACGACAAGGGCATTTGACCCCCCCCCCCCCCCCCCCCCCCCAAATAACATTGAGTATAGAGTGAATTTCGCTCTTGGGTAAATTGAATGATCAGCTAAATAGTTTTGGAGCCGTCAGAAGACAGTCTCACCAGTTGAGTTAACAGTAGAGGTAAAACTGCAGAAGGGAAATCCCCCAATAAAGAAAAAAATCTGAAATTAACTCCCTTGCCTTTCGTGAACTTAAACTGGCCTATATTTTTTTTCCTACTAGCACTGACTTTGCTAATAGCTACTTTATTAAGGAAAAATGTACTTACTATGACTGAGATGTGGTTGTCCCACCTAGCTATCTTAAGATGAATGCACTAACGGTAAGCTACACTGGAAAAGATTGTCTGCTAAATGACTCAAATGTAAATGTAATCCATTTCAACTCTGCCATCAAAAACCCTTATCCAATCAGCTCCATTTGACTAAAGGAGAAGTAATTTTCCCCAAGTATCCAATGATACTCTCAATTAGCCTACAGTCAGAGTAAAAAAAAAAAAGTATTTTAAATGTAACATTTCTTGTCAGTTAAAAATAAATTATTATTTACAATGACGGCCTCCCCTAACCCAGACGACGCTGGGCCAAATGTGCACCGCCCTATGGGACTCCCGATCACGGCTGGTTGTGACACAGCCTGGGAACGAACCAGGGTCTGTAGTGACGCCTCTAGCAATGCAGTGCCTTAGACCGCTGCGCCTCTCGGGAGGTGTGATAAGATAAGCCTCTCTCCAAACTCAAACATTGTGTGTGTGTGGTACACTTTTTCAGTAACTGATAACGTGTTTATTTACCTACAGCACCAGTCAAAAGTTTGGACACCTACTCATTCCAAGGTTTTCTTTATTTTTATTATTTTCTACATTGTAGAACAATAGTGAAGACATTAAACTATGAAATAACTAGTGAAACACCGATATACATTTTTTTTGGCCCGATACCGATATCTGATATTTTCAAAGCCGAAAAAAAACAAACTATGCCAATTATTTAAAAAATGTGCAGCCTTTTAAGCATTCTCATACAGTTAAATAGTTAACACATGCATGGATGCCTCGGTCTATGGCACTGCATCTCAGTGCAAGAGGCGTCACTACAGTCCCTTGGTTAGAATCCAGGCTGTATCACATCCGGCTGTGATTGGGAGTTCCATAGGGCAGCACACAATTGGCCCAGCGTCATCCGGGTTTGGCTGTCCATTGTAAGTAAGAATTTCTTCTTAACTGATTTGCCTAGTTAAATAAAGGTTACACACCACACTGACAAAAAAGTTATTTTGTTGGCATTTATGCATGTCCCCATTACCAGTAATGTATGTCCCTATAACATCAAAACCTATTTCTTTCACTTTCTTACTGTGTTTCAATCAACCAGGATTGCATCATACGTGTCAAGCAGTGAAGTTTCAGCTCTCTGTCCGTGGCCTCTCTTCCTTGGTGCGCACTGTCACTGTGTCCGTTTCCATCTTGTCCAGCTGTGTATGTAACATTTCACGTAAACCCTGTTTCTTGTCTGCATTGAAGTAGCGGTCCTTGTACATAGCATCGAGCATGGTGGTGACATAGTAAAGAGAGAATGCCACCGAAACGTTTTTTCACAGCCTGTGTGGGCTGTTTTGTTGCCAGGGCAAACTGTTGTCAAGGGCAACTGTTTAATTCGCCAATGTGGGCCAGTAAAAACATCCACCTCGTCGGGAAAAGGGGCCATGTAACGTTTCTCTAGCTGCTAGCTAACTGGCCAATCTTAGTATTGGCGAAGTCAGAATTGGCATGCGCACTCCACTGTCGTGACAG
The DNA here is from genome assembly GCF_965601325.2 of Salmo salar. Taxonomy (NCBI): domain Eukaryota; kingdom Metazoa; phylum Chordata; class Actinopteri; order Salmoniformes; family Salmonidae; genus Salmo; species Salmo salar. The sequence goes on along the minus strand of NC_138306.1, from coordinate 52,714,080 downwards.
AATCGGCGGCGTTAGAATTAGGAATTAGAATACAAATTCTACGCTGAATAAAAATATAAACGCAACATGTAAAGTGTTTGTTTCATGAGCTGAAAAAAAGATCCCAGAAATGTTCCATACACACATAAAGCTTATCTCAAATTTTGTGCATATTCTGTTTACATCCCTGTCAGTTTTGTTGAGCAGGCGTTTCAATGCCACGACAGAGGGTATCACGTCTGCTGCAGACGCAGTTGATGAGCTTATTTCTTCAGTCAGTTGTTCAAATGGAGCTAGCTAGTGTGTTCATGTTTCAAACATCTTCTCAAATGCCATTGAAATGGCAGCAGCGGTATGACAACCAGCATATTCATGAGCATGCAAAATGACTTTACTCAGTATGAAATACTTGACGACCCACTGTGCTGTCAGACTCGGCATGCTCATGGGGTTGATATCGCTGGCCCAAATGTCAGTCGTGAAGCTAATAGCAGGGATGCTATTACTGTGTAACTCCGGTAGGGCAACATCTAAAAAATAGTACCCCCCCCCCCCCCCCCCAAAAAAAGTGTGCTCGACCAGTCGGCGAAAGCCAACATCACCCACGACAGAGAACGGTTGATTGTCAAGGGCAATGAATTCCATTATCTTGGCGTTTAATGGATTTTGCCTTTGGGTTGTCTCGTTGAAATGTTCTTACTCTTTCAAATGACTGCTTGATCCACACAGCAGACATTGTGGGCTAGGTTAGGAATGCTGTGTAGCGCAACATTTTACATGGCGTCGTTACGTCATGTACCTACGTTATATACGAAGATGTTCTTATCCGTGTTATATAGGTATGCACCTAAGCTTTGATATCGGTTTTGCACATCGGCGTTAAACTAGACATCGGGCCGATGTTGGTATTTTTAGCTAATAACAGCCGATTCCGATATGTTAACCGACTATATCGTGCATCCCTAGAAATAACACATGGAATCATGTAGTAACCAAAAAAGTGTTAAACAAATGAAAATATATTTTAGATTCTTCCAAGTAGCCACCCTTTGCCTTGACAGCTTTGTATACTCTTGGCATTCTCTCAACCAGCTTCACCTGGAATGCTTTTCCAACAGTCTTGAAGGAGTTCCCACACATGCTGAGTACTTGCTGGCTGCTTTTCCTTCACTCTGCGGTCCAACTCATCCCAAACCATCTCAATTGGGTTGAGGTCGGGTGATTGTGGAGGCCAGATCATCTGATGCTGCACTCCATCACTCTTGGTCAAATATCCCTTACACAGCCTGGAGGTGTGTTTTGGATTATTGTCCTCTTGAAGAACAAATGATAGTCCCATTAAGCACAAACCAGATGGGATGGCGTATCACTGCAGAATGCTGTGGTAGCCATGCTGTTTAAGTGTGCCATGAATTCTTAATTAATCATTGACAGTGTCACCAGCGACACACCATCAAACCTCCTCCTCCATGCTTCACGGTGGGAACCACACATGCGGCGATCATCCGTTCACCTACTCTGCGTCTCACAAAGATGCGTCGATTGGAACCAAAAATCTGTAATTTGGACTCATCAGACCAAGGGCAGATTTCCACTGGTCT
>NC_138306.1:51505000-51507500 GCF_965601325.2 Salmo salar | reverse complement strand
GCTACTACTAATACCACTGCTACTGCTACTGCTACTGCTACTACTACTACTACTACTACTACTACTGCTACTACTACTACTACTACCACTACTACTACTACCGCTACTATGACTGCTACTGCTACTACTACTAATACTACGACTACTGCTACTGCTGCTACTACTACTACTACTGCTGCTACTACTACTGCTACTACTACTAATACTACTGCTACTACCACTACTACTACTACCGCTACTACTACTACTGCTGCTACTACTACTGCTACTACTGCTAATACTACTGCTGCTACTGCTACTACTACTGCTGCTACTACTACCGCTGCTACTACTGCTACTTCTACTTCTACTTCTACTGTTACTACTACTAGTGCTAGTACTGCTACAACTACTACTACTACCACTACTACTACTACTGCTGCTACTACTAATACCACTACTGCTGCTACTGCTACTACTACTACTACTACTACTAATACTACTACTACTGCTACTGCTACTACTACTACTACTGCTGCTACTACTACTGCTACTACTACTAATACTGCTGCTACTACCACTACTACTACTACCGCTACTATTACTACTGCTGCTACTACTACTGCTACTACTGCTAATACTACTGCTACTACTACCGCTGCTACTACTGCTACTACTACTTCTACTTCTACTACTACTACTGCTACTACTACTACTACTTCTACTACTACTACTGCTATGGCTACTGCTACTACTACCGCTACTACTACTACTACTACTACTACCGCTACTACTACTACTGCTACTGCCACTGCTGCTACTACTACTACTGCTGCTACTACTACTACCACTACTACTGCTGCTACTACTACTACTACTACTACCACTACTACTACCGCTACTACTACTAATACTATTGCTGCTACTGCTACTACTACCGCTACTACTACTACTACTACTACTACCGCTACTACTACTACTGCTACTGCCACTGCTGCTACTACTACTACTGCTGCTACTACTACTACCACTACTACTGCTGCTACTACTACTACTACTACTACCACTACTACTACCGCTACTACTACTAATACTATTGCTGCTACTGCTACTACTACCGCTGCTACTACTGCTACTACTACTTCTACTTCTACTACTACTACTTCTGCTACTACTACTAATTCAACTACTACTACTACTACTACTGCTGCTACTACTACTGCTGCTACAGCTACTACTACTGCTACTACTACTACTGCTACTGCTACTACTGCTACTGCTACTGCTACTACTACTGCTACGACTACTACTGCTACTACTACTACTACTAGTGCTAGTACTGCTACTACTACTACTACTGCTGCTACTACTACTGCTGCTACAGCTACTACTACTGCTACTACTACTACTTCTACTGCTACTACTGCTACTGCTACTGCTACTACTACTACGACTACTACTGCTACTACTACTAGTAGTGCTAGTACTGCTACTACTGCTACTACTGCTACTACTACTACTACTACTACTACTACTGCTGCTTCTACTACCGCTACCACTACTACTACTACCGCTGCTACTGCTACTACTACTGCTACTGCTACTACTACTACTACTACTACTGCTGCTACTGCTACTACTACTACTGCTACAGCTACTATTACTGCTACTACTACTACGACTACTACTGCTACTACTACTACTACTACTACTAGTGCTAGTACTGCTACTACTGCTACTACTACTACTGCTGCTACTGCTACTACTACAACTGCTACTACTACCGCTGCTACTACTACTACTGCTGCTACTTCTACTACTACTACTACTACTACTGCAACTGCTACTACTACTGCTACTACTACTGCTACAGCTATAACTACTACTGCTACTACTACTACTACTACCACTACTACTACTACCACTACTACTACTAATACTACTGCTGCTACTGCTTCTACTACCGCTGCTACTACTGCTACTACTACTTCTACTACTACTACTACTCCTACCTCAACTACTACTATCAAGGATGTCACTCTAGCTGCTGGTGAGTCTCTGATCCACCTCTACGCAGACGATACCATCCTGTATACTTCTGGGCCTTCTTTGGACACTGTGTTAACTACCCTCCAGACGAGCTTCAATGCCATACAACTCTCCTTCCATGGCCTCCAACTGCTCTTAAATACAAGTAAAACTAAATGCATGCTCTTCAACCGATCGCTGCCCGCACCTGCCCGCCCGCCCGTCCAGCATCACTACTCTGGATGGTTCTGACTTAGAATATGTGGACAACTACAAATACCTAGGTGTCTGGTTAGACTGTAAACTCTTCTTCCAGACTCACATCAAACATCTCCAATCCAAAGTTAAATCTAGAATTGGCATCCTATTTCGCAACAAAGCATCCTTCACTCATGCTGCCAAACATACCCTCGTAAAACTGACCATCCTACCGATCCCCGACTTTGGCGATGTCATTTACAAAATAGCCTCCAATACCCTACTCAATAAACTG
>NC_138306.1:51462500-51500000 GCF_965601325.2 Salmo salar | reverse complement strand
ATGTAGTAGTAGCATCATCGTATAGTTCAGTAACAGTGGTAGACATAGGCCTAACAGGATGTAGTAGTAGCATCATCGTATAGTTCAGTAACAGTGGTAGACATAGGCCTAACAGGATATCAGCTGTAAAGTTGGAGAGTGTTACACACAGCTTTTGTGGAAGAAAATGCAACTGATTGGTATGGGGCTGTCGTCTCCCTCCTCCAAAGATGGCGGAAAGTTTAGAGCCACTTACCACTCGCTTGTCTTCAAAAGCCCTTTAGCTTCATATCTTCAGTTGTTTAGCGGCTTCGTCTTCTCCTTCTTGCTCAAGTGTACCTTTAACCAGAGAGGGAGAAATGAAAGAGAAATGTTAATGAAAGGGACTGCCAAATGAACAGCCTTCTCCAGTGGTGAAACTTAGAGACTAAATGATTTAGTCTTTTCTGCCCTTCGGTGACCGTGCCGTGAATCGTAGGGCTTGAACGAGGCAAGGCTGATTGCTGGAGAACATTGCTGGAGTGTGAATCTGCATTCAATCCCACTTAGCTTAAAAAAATTAAAAACGTTCCCATCCCTAATGAGGCCTGGCCGGAGTGTGTGTGTGTTTGTGTGTGTGCCCATGTATGCATATGTGTGAGTGTGTCTATGCATGCGTGCGTGGCAAGTTTGTCTTTCTCATCTGCATCACACAACCACTCAATATTGCGTCAATACTTTCAGTAAGTCTGGAACCATTGGCACTACAGTGGGTGTGGATGTTGAGGACGCTGAGGATGCTCTGCTCACCGGGGGGTGGGGGAGGGGGGGTGGGGGGGGGGATCTGAGTATGTCCACATTAAAAGAAAATGAATGCTGTGATAGTGGGATTATGAAAGATGTCTACGGTACACCTTTTCCAGATCAGCCACAAATATGCCTTTTGTTGTTATTGCATTATGAGCAGCTTGTGGAAAGTGCTTTCTCCTCCTTCTATTTATCTTAAACCTCCCTTTACCCTCTCCTGCATTCTCTTCCTTCTTCTCTTCCCCTCTCTCTCTTCATTCCTTGTTCTTTCAGCTCAGTTCGTAGACAGCCCCCCCCCCCCCCCCCCCCCCAGCAACCTCTGGGGGCATCGTTACCACGACAACCAGCCAGCAGGGCGACATGATTCCTCATCCTGACGGGCCACTTTAATTCCAGCCCGGCTAATCATAACAGCTAAAAGGGGTTGTGCCTAGTCCCCAGCGGAGAGCTGGGGCACAGAGAAGAGGAGAAGGAGGAGTAGAAGGGGGTATGTGTATTTGTGTGTACACGTGTATGCATGGAGGGGGTATGGCAATCTTGGCTGCATTGTGTCCTCCCCCTCACAGCCACTCTGCTGCCAAGAGGAGAGCACAGGGAATTTGTTTATTGTACGGCATTTATTTCCCACACACACGCTGTTGCACTACCGCTCCCCCCCTTAAACCTTCCCCACCCCCATATGAGACACTCCCTCAGCCCGACGCTTCATCAATCAGGCTGAATATCGCTAAACATTAGCATAGCATCGCATACAGTCTAACTATGCACACAGAGGCTAACGCTAGGCCATTGCTACGGCTAAAGCAGTGCTGTATCCTCACATCATAACAGCGTGGAAGTGTGCCAAGCTGTCACTACGGAGAAAGCTAGCTTTGAGAGCAGTTAACATGTTTTGGTATGAAACAAGGGCGAGGCCATGTCTCCACTCTCCGGTTTGTTTTCTCATGACCATGTGACATGTTGGCATGAAGTTTAGTCACTGCTGAGGCAGATGGCCGAGCATCATGGTAAATCGGGAGATGGTTGAAAGCGGAGGAAAATACACTCTTGGTAGAGCCTCAATCCTTGGTTTTTCTCTCATCATTTTTTCTTTCTTTCTCCAGAAGTGTGACAGGCGGGCCCAATTCTGACATTTTGTTCACTAATTGGTCTTTTCACCAGATCAGATCAGCTCTGAAAAAGATCTGATGTGAAAAGCTCTGATGTGATTGGTCGAAAGACCAATTAGTGTAAAAAATATCAGAATTGGGCTACAGTGTAAACGCACCCATAGAGTCATATTTAGCACACATTCCTACATTCCTACAAACACCACAAATGTCAAAAAAACATGTCTCTGTCAACAAGTGTTGTACTTCTAAAGTAAAAATCCCACCTTTACTAGGGGGTTGAATACAGTATACTGGAGGAATAACACCATCTACTGCTGTTGCCTCTGTGTCTGTATTCTGGATTATATTAGGTGCTTGGGAGAGCGTATGCCACCTGTCTCTCCAAATGAGGTTCCCACCCACCCACACACACACACACACACACACACACACACACACACACACACACACACACACACACACACACACACACACACACACACACACACACACACACACACACAAACACACGCACCAAAAGTCTTTGACTGGAAAAATATGTAACAATGGCAACCTTCATCACCCCCCACTCCCCTGTCTCATCACACCTGACCCTGTCCCCTCCCCCCTCCTCCACCCCCCTGTCTCATCACACCTGGCCCTGTCCCCTCCCCCCTCCTCCACTCCCCTGTCTCATCACACCTGACCCTGTCCCCTCCCCCCTCCTCCACCCCACTCCTCCACCCCCTGTCTCATCACAACTGGCCCTGTCCCCTCCCCCCTCCTCCACCCCCCTGTCTCATCACACCTGGCCCTGTCCCCTCCCCCCTCCTCCACCCCCCTGTCTCATCACACCTGACCCTGTCCCCTCCCCCCTCCCCCACCCCCCTGTCTCATCACACCTGGCCCTGTCCCCTCCCCCCTCCTCCATCCCCCTGTCTCATCACACCTGGCCCTGTCCCCTCCCCCCTCCTCCACCCCCCTGTCTCATCACACCTGGCCCTGTCCCCTCCCCCCTCCTCCACCCCCCTGTCTCATCACACCTGACCCTGTCCCCTCCCCCCTCCTCCACCCCCCTGTCTCATCACACCTGACCCTGTCCCCTCCCCCCCTCCCCCACCCCCCTGTCTCATCACACCTGACCCTGTCCCCTCCCCCCTCCCCCTCCCCCACCCCCCTGTCTCATCACACCTGGCCCTGTCCCCTCCCCCCTCCTCCACCCCCGTCTCATCACACCTGACCCTGTCCCCTCCCCCCTCCTCCACCCCCCTGTCTCATCACACCTGACCCTGTCCCCTCCCCCACCCCCCTGTCTCATCACACCTGGCCCTGTCCCCTCCGCCCTCCTCCACCCCCCTGTCTCATCACACCTGGCCCTGTGTCTCCTCCACCCCCCTGTCTCATAAACGGATAGTTGTGACCCACGGCAATAAAAACTGGGCTTCTGTCACGGAGCGGGGGCTAGGGGATGGGATGGCAGGGGAGGGGGTACTAAAGCTCCTCTAATATATTGGACATATAGAGGATCTGTGCTCTTGGCAGTCGTCCACTGTCTACCGGCGGGCGGAAGGTCAGTCACTCACTCATCCCATCTCTCTCTATCTCTATATAGGTGAAATGGAGAGGGTGAAATGGAGAGGGTGAAATGACATTATCCAAAATAAATAGAAAGAACAGTATGTGGCTTTGATGAGAAATGCTCAGTATAATCATGTTTAGTAGAACGAAACGGGAAAGAACAACATTTCATGCAGATTGTAGGTGATAATTCAAAAAGCAGGGAGCGCTGAGGAGTCCATCATGGCCCTTGGCATGAGATGAGGAACTACAGTGCCTTCAGAAGGTATTTTTTATTTTATTTTAGAAAGGTGAGACATATTGAGACCTAGGTCTTTTTTTCAAATGTGCCCTGTATAATACAACATAAATATATACATTATGCACAAAATACAGTACCGGTCAAAAGTTTGGGCACACCTACTCATTCCAGGGTTTTTCTTTATTTTTAATATTTCCTACATTGTAGAATAATAGTGAAGACATCAAAATGATGAAATAATAACGCATATGTGCGAACTCCTTCAAGACTGTTGGAAAAGCATTCCTCGTGAAGCTGGTTGAGAAAATGTCAAGAGTGTGCAGAGCTGTCATCAAGGCAAAGTGTGGCTACTTTGAAGAATCTCAAATATAAAATATTTTGGTTAGTACATGATTCCAAATGTGTTATTTCAGAGTTTTGATGTCTTCACTATTATTCTACAATTTAGAAAATAGTAAAAATAAAGAAAAACCCTGGATTGAGTAGGTGTGTGCAAACTTTTGACTGGTACTACATATATATATACTATATACACACATTAAAATACAAAAACACAGTCATAGGAAGCACAAATAAAAAAAATCACCCAGAAAAACATTTACATTCATCCACAAATAAGTCTCCAGTGAATACTTTAAATTGCCCGAACGGCACCAGAACATCAAGATGAAATGTATTTAGAACTTTGTTCCAGCAATACGCTGCATTAAAACTCCAATCAGATTTACCTAGCACGGTGGAGACCCTAGGAACCTCAAGAGTTAACCAATCCTGTGAACGGGTTAGGAACCTCAAGAGTTAACTAATCCTGTGAACAGGTTAGGAACCTCAAGAGTTAACTAATCCTGTGAACGGGTTAGGAACCTCAACAGTTAACTAATCCTGTGAACAGGTTAGGAACCTCAACAGTTAACTAATCCTGTGAACGGGTTAGGAACCTCAACAGTTAACTAATCCTGTGAACGGGTTAGGAACCTCAACAGTTAACTAATCCTGTGAACAGGTTAGGAACCTCAACAGTTAACTAATCCTGTGAACAGGTTAGGAACCTCAACAGTTAACTAATCCTGTGAACGGGTTAGGAACCTCAACAGTTAACTAATCCTGTGAACAGGTTAGGAACCTCAACAGTTAACCAATCCTGTGAACAGGTTAGGAACCTCAACAGTTAACTAATCCTGTGAACAGGTTAGGAACCTCAACAGTTAACTAATCCTGTGAACGGGTTAGGAACCTCAACAGTTAACTAATCCTGTGAACGGGTTAGGAACCTCAACAGTTAACCAATCCTGTGAACGGGTTAGGAACCTCAAGAGTTAACTAATCCTGTGAACAGGTTAGGAACCGCAATAGTTAACTAATCCTGTGAACGGGTTAGGAACCTCAATAGTTAACTAATCCTGTGAACGGGTTGGGAACCTCAACAGTTAACCAATCCTGTGAACGGGTTAGGAACCTCAATAGTTAACCAATCCTGTGAACAGGTTAGGAACCTCAACAGTTAACTAATACTGTGAACGGGTTAGGAACCTCAACAGTTAACTAATCCTGTGAACAGGTTAGGAACCTCAATAGTTAACCAATCCTGTGAACGGGTTAGGAAACTCAGATGTCTATACTTCAACAGCAAAGTTAGATAAGACAGAGTTTTATGAAGTAGCGGCTTGTGAACAAAAACGTAGTAATGTAGAGATCTATGTGTCTTTAGCGAAGTACAGTCAACCTTTTGATAAGTATTCACAAAGTACTCATACTTCTGGATTTTTTTATGTGACAGCCTGAAATTGAAATGGATTAAATTGCGATTTTGTGTCACTGACCTACACACAATACCCCATAATGTCAAAGTGGAATTATGTTTTTAGAAATGTTTACAAATTAGTTCAAAATGAAAAGCTGAAATGTCTTGAGTCAATAAGTATCCAACCCCTTTGTTATGGCAAGCCATAAATGTGTTCAAGAGTACAAATAAGTCACATAATAAGTTGCATGGACTCACTCTGTGTGCAACAATAGTGTTTTTAACATGATTATCGAATGACTACCTCATCTCCGTACCCCACACATACAATTATCTGTACGCTCCCTCAGTCTAGCAGTGAATATCAAACAGAGATTCAACCACAAAGACCAGGGAGGTTTTCCAATGCCTCTCAAAGAAGGGAACATATTGGTAGATGTGTCAAAATAAAAAAGCAGACATTGAATATCCCTTTGAGCATGGTGAAGTTATGAATTACTCTTTGGATGGTGTATCAATACATCCAGTCACTACAAAGATACAGGTGTCATTCCTAACTCAGTTGCCGGAGAGGAAGGAAACCGCTCAGGGATTTCACCATGAGGCCAATGGTGACTTTAAAACAGTTACATTTTAATGGCTGTGATAGGAGAAAACTGAGGATGGATCAACAACATTGTAGTTACTCCACAATACTAACCTAAATGACAGTGTAAAAAGAAGGAAGCCTGTACAGAATAAAAATATTCCAAAACATGCATCCTTATTGCATGCAATAAGGCACTAAAGCAAAACTACAAAAAATGTGTCAAAGAAATTAACTTTATATCCTGAATAAAAAGCATTATGTTTGGGGCAAATCCAACAGAACACACAGAGGTTAGAAAAAAAAGAAACGGGATAGGCCTAAGCACAGTCAAAATCCTAGAGGAAAACCTGGTTCAGTCTGCTTTCCACCAGACACTGGGAGATAAATTCACTTTTCAGCAGGACAATAACCTAAAACACAAGGCCACATCTACACTGGAGTTGCTAACCAAGACGACATTGAATGTTCCTGAGTGGCCGAGTTACAGGTTTGACTTAAATCTGCTTGAAATTCTATGGCAAGACTTGAAAAAGGCTGTCTAGCAATGCTCTACAACCAACTTGACAGAGTTTGAATAATTTTTTCAAGAATAATGTGCAAATATTGTACAATCCAGCTGTGAAAAGCTTTGAGACTTACCAAGAAAGACTCGCAACGGTAATCACTGCCAAAAGTGATTCTAACATGTATTGACTAAGGTGTGTGAATACTTATGTAAATTAAATATTTATTTATTTAATATTCTATACATTTGAGTAGATTTCTAAAATCATGTTTTCACTTTGTCGTTATGGGGTATTGTGTGTAGATGGGTGAGAACAAATATATTTAATCTATTTTGAATTCAGGCTGTAACACAACAAAATGTGGAATAAGTTAAGGGGTATGAATCCCTTCTGAAGGCACTGTAGTTTTTATCCATTAAATGTAGGCCCGGGCCAAAATGACCAGGTAGCCTAGTGGCTAGAGTGTTGGGCCAGTAACTACAATAATATATAGTAACTACAATACTATATAGGGCCAGTAACTACAATACTATATACTAACTACAATACTATATCGGGCCAGTAACTACAAAACTATATAGGGCCAGTAACAACAATACTATATAGTAACTACAATACTATATAGGGCCAGTCACTACAATACTATATCGTAACTGCAATACCATATAGTAACTACAATACTATATAGGGCCAGTAACTGCAATACTATATAGTAACTACAATACTATATAGGGCCAGTAACTACAATACTATAAAGTAACTACAATACTATATAGGGCCAGTAACTACAATAATATATAGTAACTACAATACTATATAGGGCCAGTAACTACAACACTATATAGTAACTACAATACTATATAGAGCCAGTAATTACAATACTATATAGTAACTACAATACCATATAGAGCCAGTAACTACAATACCATATAGTAACTACAATACTATATCGGGCCAGTAACTACAATATTATATAGGAAATAGGGTGATATTTGGTATTTTTTTTATTTAACCTTTATTTAACTAGGCAAGTCAGTTAAGAACAAATTCTTATTTTACAATGACGGCCTAGGAACAGTGGGTTAACTGCCTTGTTCAGGGGCAGAACGACAGATTTTCACCTTGTCAGCTCGGGATTCAATCTAGCAACCTTTCAGTTACTGGCCCAACGCTCTAACCACTAGGCTACCTGCCACCCTAACCACTAGGCTACCTGCCACCCTAACCACTAGGCTTCCTGCCACCCTAACCACTAGGCTACCTGCCACTCTAACCACTAGGCTACCTGCCACCCTAACCACTAGGTTACCTGCCGCCCTAAACACTAGGCTACCTGCCGCCCTAACCACTAGGCTACCTGCCACCCTAACCACTAGGCTACCTTCCACCCTAACCACTAGGCTACCTGCCACTCTAACCACTAGGCTACCTGCCACTCTAACCACTAGGCTACCTGCCACCCTAACCACTAGGCTACCTGCCACCCTAACCACTAGGCTACCTGCCACCCTAACCACTAGGCTACCTGCCACTCTAACCACTAGGCTACCTGCCACTCTAACCACTAGGCTACCTGCCGCCCTAACCACTAGGCTACCTGCCGCCCTAACCACTAGGCTACCTGCCACCCTAACCACTAGGCTACCTGCCACCCTAACCACTAGGCTACCTGCCACTCTAACCACTAGGCTACCTGCCACCCTAACCACTAGGCTACCTGCCACCCTAACCACTAGGCTACCTGCCACCCTAACCACTAGGCTACCTGCCACCCTAACCACTAGGCTACCTGCCACTCTAACCACTAGGCTACCTGCCACCCTAACCACTAGGTTAACTGCCACCCTAACCACTAGGCTACCTGCCACTCTAACTACTAGGCTACCTGCCGCCCTAACCACTAGGCTACCTGCCGCCCTAACCACTAGGCTACCTGCCGCTCTAACCACTAGGCTACCTGCCACCCTAACCACTAGGCTACCTGCCACCCTAACCACTAGGCTACCTGCCACCCTAACCACTAGGCTACCTGCCACCCTAACCACTAGGCTACCTGCCACTCTAACCACCAGGCTACCTGCCACCCTAACCATTAGGCTACCTGCCACTCTAACCACTAGGCTACCTGCCACTCTAACCACTAGGTTACCTGCCACTCTAACCACTAGGCTACCTGCCACTCTAACCACTAGGCTACCTGCCACTCTAACCACTAGGTTACCTGCCACTCTAACCACTAGGTTAACTGCCACCCTAACCACTAGGCTACCTGCCACTCTAACCACTAGGTTACCTGCCACTCTAACCACTAGGTTAACTGCCACCCTAACCACTAGGCTACCTGACACTCTAACCACTAGGTTAACTGCCACCCTAACCACTAGGCTACCTGCCACCCTAACCACTAGGCTACCTGCCACTCTAACCACTAGGCTACCTGCCACCCTAACCACTAGGTTACCTGCCACTCTAACCACTAGGCTACCTGCCACTCTAACCACTAGGCTACCTGCCACTCTAACCACTAGGCTACCTGCCACTCTAACCACTAGGCTACCTGCCACTCTAACCACTAGGCTACCTGCCGCCCTAACCACTAGGCTACCTGCCGCCCTAACCACTAGGCTACCTGCCACCCTAACCACTAGGCTACCTGCCACCCTAACCACTAGGCTACCTGCCACCCTAACCACTAGGCTACCTTCCACCCTAACCACTAGGCTACCTGCCACTCTAACCACTAGGCTACCTGCCACCCTAACCACTAGGCTACCTGCCACCCTAACCACTAGGCTACCTGCCACCCTAACCACTAGGCTACCTGCCACCTAACCACTAGGCTACCTGCCACCCTAACCACTAGGCTACCTGCCACCCTAACCACTAGGCTACCTGCCACCCTAACCACTAGGTTAACTGCCACCCTAACCACTAGGCTACCTGCCACTCTAACTACTAGGCTACCTGCCACCCTAACCACTAGGCTACCTGCCGCCCTAACCACTAGGCTACCTGCCGCTCTAACCACTAGGCTACCTGCCACCCTAACCACTAGGCTACCTGCCACCCTAACCACTAGGCTACCTGCCACCCTAACCACTAGGCTACCTGCCACTCTAACCACCAGGCTACCTGCCACCCTAACCATTAGGCTACCTGCCACTAGGCTACCTGCCACTCTAACCACTAGGCTACCTGCCACTCTAACCACTAGGTTACCTGCCACTCTAACCACTAGGCTACCTGCCACTCTAACCACTAGGTTAACTGCCACCCTAACCACTAGGCTACCTGCCACTCTAACCACTAGGTTACCTGCCACTCTAACCACTAGGTTAACTGCCACCCTAACCACTAGGCTACCTGACACTCTAACCACTAGGTTAACTGCCACCCTAACCACTAGGCTACCTGCCACCCTAACCACTAGGCTACCTGCCACTCTAACCACTAGGCTACCTGCCACCCTAACCACTAGGTTACCTGCCACTCTAACCACTAGGCTACCTGCCACTCTAACCACTAGGCTACCTGCCACTCTAACCACTAGGCTACCTGCCACTCTAACCACTAGGCTACCTGCCACCCTAACCACTAGGCTACCTGCCACTCTAACCACTAGGTTACCTGCCACTCTAACCACTAGGTTAACTGCCACCCTAACCACTAGGCTACCTGCCACTCTAACCACTAGGTTAACTGCCACCCTAACCACTAGGCTACCTGCCACTCTAACCACTAGGCTACCTGCCACTCTAACCACTAGGTTACCTGCCACTCTAACCACTAGGTTAACTGCCACCCTAACCACTAGGCTACCTGCCACTCTAACCACTAGGTTACCTGCCACTCTAACCACTAGGTTACCTGCCACTCTAACCACTAGGCTACCTGCCACTCTAACCACTAGGCTACCTGCCACCCTAACCACTAGGTTACCTGCCACCCTAACCACTAGGCTACCTGCCACCCTAACCACTAGGCTACCTGCCACCCTAACCACTAGGTTACCTGCCACTCTAACCACTAGGCTACCTGCCACCCTAACCACTAGGTTACCTGCCACTCTAACCACTAGGCTACCTGCCACCCTAACCACTAGGCTAACTGCCGCCCTAAAACAAGTCAGTCACACAAGTCCGAAAAGTGATCCATTATGATTATGTGTTACACTTTACATTCAACAACATTAGTTGATTTATCTTTATTGTAAAGATATTATGAATTATTTTTCAGGCACTTGTGGGTGTTATGCATCCTGTTAAGAAGGCTGTTAGGATGGAACATGTTGAATTACATCATGATTTATTTAAATAATGACATGGCTTCGTCTGAAAGGCCACCTGTTATTCAATGTAATTTTAAAAAAAATGATGTTAAACAAATGGGCAGCTCGGATCCAAGTTGTATTCAGCATCCAGCCAGTTGGCACAAGAAGTAAAAATGGATTTGGAAAAAATAGATTTTTTTACAAATTTTACAACGTCTTGTGTTCAAGGGGCATGCACTGAAACAAATAGCCTTGCCATCAATTGGACTCCAGTTGGGTTCAATGTCACTTCAATCAGAATCATTAATTGAGCATTTGATGCAATTCAAACAGAAACCAAAACAGTGGCGCCTCGAACTCTCCAGATCAGTGGGAAGTGATGCACGCAGACAGACAGACAGACAGACAGACAGACAGACAGACAGACAGACAGACAGACAGACAGACAGACAGACAGACAGACAGACAGACAGACAGACAGACAGACAGACAGACACACACACACACACATAGAGAGGATAGACACACACACACACACACACACACACACACACACACACACACACACACACACACACACACACACACACACACACACACACACACACACACACACACACACACACACACACACACACGAGAGAGATAGACAGACACCCACACACAGACATTCCCCTCCACCCTACAAACACATCCTCATACAGATCCCTATAGCGACTCCCATTCTAGCCACCAGATAACAGGAAGTGAAAAATCACACAGCCCTTTTTAAGTTGCTACCTAACCCAACTCCACCACTACCGCCTGCTACTGTTTTCTACTCCACACACACACACACACACACACACACACACACACACACACACACACACACACACACACACACACACACACACACACACACACACACACACACACACACACACACACACACACACACACACACACGGTTTTGTTGAAAATCTTCCACAGACTGACGAGCCACTCCAGAGCCACTCTGACTCAAGTTTCATTAGGGGCCCTGTTTTGCGTTGATAAATGCAACAGCGGCCATTATATTAGCCGGCTCTCAGCGAATCACTGAATAATAATTACCTCTGTGTCTGTCAGCCTGCCTTACCCTGTCTCCATATCTCCCCTCCTTCTGGGATTGAGGTGGGAGGTGGGGGATTTCAAGCACTGCTTGCCTAAAGTCTCACCACCCTTTCACTAAATCACAACTCTAGATGGTAGTTATTGTCATATACATTTTGTGCTAAACAACATCACTGTAACGTTATTCAAATGCTTTTAGAACACCTGCCACTCTGCGTTCACTAAATCACAACTCTAGACAGACGGAAGGTAGATATTATCGTATACATTTTGTGACGAATTAAAAAAAAATCCCAAGATGGCGCAGCAGTAAGACATATTTGTTTTTGTCCCATGTAAATATTCAGTAATTTTCGCATTTCTTCTCTTTTTTTCCATTTTCAAATTAAATATACCTTCCTGCAACCTCACCCAATGTGGTATGGATCTGCTACTTTTTTAGACCTTATAACTGGAACCATCAGAAGCTAGCCATCAGAAGTTAGCCAGCTAATTAGCTACTAGCTATTTAGTCATTGTTAGCCACTGCTAGTGGTCTTTACCTTTAGCTCGGACACCAGCCGCTATAGCCCGGATAGCCCGGATAATACCTGCCAGTCTGCACAGCTCGATATCAGCCCTGAGCATATCGGAGTGCTTTTTCCCCCACTACATCACCGGATTCCTGCTGCAAGCTCTGGACCATTACACCGGATCTTCGCAGCTAGCTAGCTAACTGACCCTCTCTGCCCATTTTTCGCCATTTACCAGTTGTTGTTGTCTTAGCTGTTTATCCGTTGTTGTCTCACCCGTTGTTGTCTTAGCTCTCCCAATCAACACCTGTGATTGCTTAATGCCTCTCTCTAATGTCAATATGCCTGGTATACTGTTGTTTAGGGCAGCTCTCATTGTTTTATTTTACTGCGGAGCCCCTAGTCCTGCTCAACATGCCTTAGATAACCCCCTTGTCCCACCCCCCACACATGCGGAGACCGCACCTAGCGTAACTGGTGCCTCCAGAGATGCCACCTCTCTCATCGTCACTCAATGCCTAGGTTTACCCCCACTGTACTCAAACCCTACCATACCCTTGTCTGTACACTATGCCCTGAATCTATCCTACGACGCCCAGAAATCTGCTCCTTTTATTCTCTGTTCCCAAAGCACTAGATGACCAGTTCTTATAGCCTTTAGCCGTACCCTCGTCCTACTCCTCCTCTGTTCCTCTGGTGATGTAGAGGTTAACCAAGAACCTGTGTGTCCCCAGGCGCTCTCATTTGTTGACTTCTGCAAACGTAAAAGCCTTGAGTTCATGCATGTTAACATCAGAAGCCTCCTCCCTAAGTTTGCTTTATTCACTGCTTTAGCACACTCCCGCCAACCCTGATGTCCTAGCTGTGTCTGAATCCTGGCTTATGAAGGCCACCAAAAATTCTGAAATGTCCATCCCCAATTACAACATTTTCCATCAAGACAGAACTGCTAAAGGGGGCGGAATTGCAATCTACTGTAGAGATAGCCTGCAGAGTTCTGTCATACTATCCAGGTCTATGCCCAAACAGTTCGAGCTTCTACTTTTAAAGATCCATCTCTCCAGAAATAAGTCCCTCACTGTTGAAGCTTGTTATAGACCCCCCTCAGCTCCCAGCTGTGCCCTGGACACCATATGTGAATTGATTGCCCCCCATCTATCGTCAGAGTTCGTACTGCTAGGTGACCTAAATTGGGATATGTTTAACACCCCGGCCATCCTACAATCTAAGGTAGATGCCCTCAATCTCACACAAATTATCAAAGAACCTACCAGGTACAACCCCAAATCTGTAAACATGGGCACCCTCATAGATATAATTCTGACCAACTTGCCCTCTAAATACACCTCTGCTGTTTTCAACCAGGTTCTCAGCGATCACTGCCTCATTGCCTGTGTCTGTTATGGGTCCGCGGTGAAACTACCACCCCTCATCACTGTCAAACGCTCAATAAAACACTTCTGTGAGCAGGCCTTTCTAATCAACCATCTTTTTTTTTTTACCGTTATTTTACCATGTAAGTTGACTGAGAACACATTCTCATTTACAGCAACGACCTGGGGAATAGTTTCAGCGGAGAGGAGTGGGATGAATGAGCCAATTGTAAGCTGGGGATGATTAGATGGCCCGGGTATCCTGGAAGGATATTGACCTCATCCCGTCAGTAGAGGATGCCTGGTTGTTCTTTAAAAGTGCTTTCCTCACCATCTTAAATAAGCATTCCCCTTTCAAAAATGTTTGAACTAAGAACAGATATAGCCCTTGGTTCACTCCAGACTTGACTGCCCTTGACCAGCACAAAAACACCCTGTGGCATACTGCACTAGCATCAAATAGTCCCCGCGATATGCAACTTTTCAGGGAAGTCAGGAACCAATACGCTCAAGGACCCAAACGATATCATAACCGCCATCGATAAAAGACAGTATTGTGCAGCCGTCTTCATCGACTTGGCCAAGGCTTTCGACTCTGTCAATCACCGCATTCTTATCAGCAAACTCAACAGCCTTGGTTTCTCAAATGACTGCCTCGACTGGTTCACTAACTACTTCTCAGATAGAGTTCAGTGTGTCAAATCGGAGGGCCTGTTGTCCAGACCTCTGGCAGTCTCTATGGGGGTGCCACATGGTTCAATTCTCGGGCCGACTCTTGTATATATCAATGATGTCGCTCTTGC
This sequence comes from Salmo salar, assembly GCF_965601325.2. NCBI lineage: Eukaryota > Metazoa > Chordata > Actinopteri > Salmoniformes > Salmonidae > Salmo > Salmo salar. Next base: position 51,485,436 of record NC_138306.1, on the reverse strand, counting down.
TGCGGGTGATTCTTTGATCCACCTCTACGCAGACGACATCATTCTGTATACATCTGGCCCATCTTTGGACACTGTGTTAACAAACCTCCAACTGATCTTTAATGCCATACAACACTCCTTCCGTGGCCACCAACTGCTCTTAAATGCTAGTAAAACAAAATGCATGCTCTTGAAGGTAGATATTAATATTATGATGAATAAGGTTATTGTAATTGTTCGTCGTAGCAGCAATAGTGTTATATTTCAAATGAAACAGAAGAAATTTGACAAACTGACTTGTTGGAAATGTGGCATCCTATGACGGTGCCACGTTAAAAGTCACTGAGTCCTTTAGTACGGGCCATTCTACTGCCAATGTTTGTCTATGGAGATTACATGGCAGTGTGCTCAATTTTATACACCTGTCAGCAACTGGTGTGGCTGAGATAGCCAAATCCATTCATTTAAGCCATGTAGTGTATTTCAAATGATAAAATAGCCCCTATGACACTACCTATAATGCTTCTACTCTCCCTATGTGACTGTGTTAACTGGGGTTAGTCCATCTGATGATGCCCTTCAGTGGGAGGCTGGTGACATTGGATTGGAAGCAGTATTTGATCACAGATGTGTCCCTCGGCTAGGGGGACTGGACACAGCAGAGGATTAATTACTATAAATCATGTATATCTCACACACACGCACGCACGTACATGGCTGCTCAGACTGTTGTGTCCAGCTTTCAGCTTTCTTTTTATCCATCCATCTCCATCTTCTCTTTCCATTTACATCTCCCTCTCTCTCTCTCTCTCTCTCTCTCTCTCTCTCTCTCTCTCACTCTATTTCTCTCACTGTGGGGGCCAATGGCCCCCATCAATTCGAGGGGACTGAGAAACAAGCAGGTAAGCTCTCCCCTGTAATGAATGCTTTCAGATATTGACAGTTAGTTAAACATTCCGTCAAACCTCTGTCTAAGACAAAACACTAACCTAAACCGGTGGAAAATCCTGTTTACAAACATTCTTTGTTATCTTCTCACACGCGACAACTCTGCAAATAATGAAATTAACAAATCAGCGTGGAGAAATATAATCAGTGCTTAGCATGCCCTTCGCGGTCGAGGGAAGAGGTAGGGTTGGCGTTTGGCAGCAGGGTGTAGTGGGTGGGATCTGGGATGTGGAGGGGGTTGAAGTCATTTAGTTTATTATTACTATTATCTGCATGGAATTCCCAACCTTCCGAGAGCTTTGATCTCTCCATCGCTGGACCAGGGGTTTGCAAAGCCTGGATCATCCCCTCTAATCCGCACTCATTAAAGGGATACTTCAGAATTTTGGCAATGAAGCACTTTATCTACTTCCCCAGAGTCAGATGAATTTGTGGATACCATTTGTATGTATCTGTGTCCAGTATGAAGGAAGTTAGAGGTTGTTTCGTGAGCCAATGCTAACTAGTGTTAGCACAATGACTGGAAGTCTATGGGTATCTGCTAGCATGCTAACAGATACCCATAGACTTCCAGTCATTTTGCTAATGCTAGTTAGTAACTGCGCTAGCGGTAGTTAGCAACATCCTTCCAACTGTGGTATCCACAAGTGCATCTGACTCTAGGGAAGTAGATCAAGGGCCTTATTGCCAAAATCCTGAAGTATTCCTTTAAGGATGAGCTGCATGATAATGCACTACCAATCACCAACACCCTCCACCCCCATCCACCCTCTAACCGGCCTCCCCATAAGTGGCGGCTTTGATGGAAAATGTAATAAATTACTGCAGATCATTACGTGTGCCACTGCTGGCTCAGTAAATAAAGCACCCACACACACCAGCATTAATAGGGACTATAGTGATTGGAGTGACAATGCCTGTTTTTAGTGTGGGGGGAAGAGTAGGGGAAGTAGTCCACTACACTGTACTCACAGGGAATGTGTTGTTTTCAGAGATGGGAAGGGGGGAAGAGGTTGAGATTTAGAGTTTTAAATATGCAATATGTCAATCTGACTCTTGTGTGCCCATTTTTACCCACTTCAAGTATGGTTCCTTCTGTAAAACCTGTTAAAGACTAATCCCAATATGCCTTTTTAATGTAGGTCGGTCAACAAGAGGAGCAGGTCTTGTATTGGTTTAAACATGGAACATAACATATTTTACTGGACGTTATATGAAAGATATTGGACTTCAGATACATTCCAAGGGACCTCTCATCTCCTCCCAAATCTACCAATGAAGCACTGGGGTGAACAAGAACAACACCGTGCAGGCACCTTTCCCTCAACTTCCTGGTTTCTCCAAAATAACTCCCTCTCCACCGGGGAGTTTAGATAAATTACAGCTACGCTATCCTCCAAAGATGTGATCTCGCTTCCTGAGCAGCAAATTAAACATTTAAACCCATTTAGCAAGGTAGCCCAGCGTAACTTGAAGCAGTGTGGTCGGGAGACGCGATATTCCATCAGCGTAGTGTCACACCATCCCTCTGAGTAATGATGCCAGTCGCCCGACTCGTCCACTAACCAGCGAGCGATGGGCCATAAGAGAAAGATGTGCCACAGTCTAATTCAGCCGTAATTGATCTTAGTGACATGTTTATTTTTAAACCCCTTTCCCTTCCGCCTCATCGTCTTCTTGAAATGCCCGGCACATTCCAATAAAGTGCCAGCACTGGGCTTATTACTCAGACTGAACAAGGCAGGGATCCTGACTACTGTGTGCCTGAAGGAGAGAGCAGCTTTTATACCATTCCGTTAAAAATGCACAACCTCTCTGAGATAGTATTAAAAGCACAAGGACAAGGTGAAGAATGAGGATAGAAGGGACAAAGAGAACTACAAGTACTTAGGTAAAACTGAGGCCAACCCTGCAAAACGCAGTCACATACTCATCATTATTTAGTCAGAGATGTTATTCATGTCTGGGCAAAGTAAAATAGGTTGGATTACACAGTAATGCAGTAACTCTCAACCGTCACAAAAGGTTATATCGAACAACCACAGCCACCTAAGCAATTCATTCATATTCAAATCCTCCATAAACACACATGGCAGGCAAACAGCCTGAATCATACATTCCCTTCTTTCCAACAAAAGACCAATTAGCTGTGCTAGCATGCTACCTCCCTACCTTCATTAACAGTCTATTCATCCTCTCTACTCTACTGATAAATCAGGATACATTGTATTGTTGCTTCCTCACAGCCATGTTGGAACATCTCCCTATACCTGCTTTTAACAATGACCACATCGTAGAAGAGTCAAATGTATGTGCTTTTGGAATCCATTAGTCTTGGCTTTTTAGTGGTGGACCAGACCCATAAACACAGATGTGGTCTGAATAGGAGAGTGGTCTAAAAAGTTAAGAGAGTGGTCTGAAAAGGTAGGAGAGTGGTCTGAAAAGGTAGGAGAGTGGTCTGAAAAACTCTTGCAGTGAATAGCAGGGTTGGGGTCAATTTCCTTTTGTTTCAGTCAATTCAGTTCAATGACTAAATTGAAATGGAATTGATCCCAACCCTGGTGAATAGTTACAAAACCATGTGCCTGTGTCTGATTACAACTCCCAGAATGCACCGCTCTAGCTGTGGGCAGGAGGGGGTGGAGGGATGAGAGTGATGGGTGACACCCCTCACCTTAGTCTCAGAGAGATCGTGATAGAAGTCCTCTGGTGCAGAGGGTTTCCAGAGGGAGGCTACAATTTTTTTCTCTCTAATGAATCAGAGTTAAAACACCGAAGGCGGCTTCTTAAACTGACTCCACCATGCAGGAGGACTTAGATGGAGAACAGGGAGACAGCTGGGAAACACGGTTCCCACACCCTTTAGGATGTCCTCGGGAGGCTGTTCCCAGTTTACCCAAGATAGAGTCAATGCCCCAGACGGAGTCGGTGTCCCAGACGGAGTCGGTGTCCCAGACGGAGTCGGTGTCCCAGACGGAGTCAGCGTCCCAGACGGAGTCAGTGTCCCAGACGGAGTGGGATTTCTTCAGAAAACATCTAATTAGCTTTACCGTGACTGCCAAAAATAGAGAAAAGTGAGTTTGTGAGATGTTGAATGAATCAAAATAAGGTATGAATGAAATAACTGCTAGTACCAACGTGACGTAACCACTATTATTCAAGGAATTTGTTTTCAAAGTGAAGGGAACTGAGTAGGAGCAGAATGAAATGCCACGATTACCACCATTATTTGTCAAAGATCTTGAACTAGAATGACATTTGTAGTTAGACAGACCTAACTAGAACTTTCATGCTAGTTAGGACATTGAGGGAGGACTGTCGACATCCCAATCTAAGAGGACAGGCCCAAAGTATCTCAGTTTACAATGCTACTCCCCTTCTAGCCTTTTCCTTCCTAGTTCACCCTATACCCTAGCTAGTCTATATGCCCTATATACAGCACACTGTATCAAACCCCAAGCTTCCATCCAGCAAACTCACCAGTCATATCCATAGCTTTTTGAGATAATTGGCTTTAAAGTTCCGAACCCTCACTTGTTCGAATGGTATCAGCTTCATTGTTTAAAATCTTGTTTTCTTTTGAACTTAACAACATGATTTGGGGGGTATTTAGAGTACCAAATAGGTAGAGAAACATTGAACAGAACAAGGCTATGTCAATAGCACCTCAGCCTCTCACCAGGGATTTAAAGGAGCGATGAGGCGATTGCCCCGAAACTAGTGGAAATGTGCTTTTGCCACGCCCTGTTCGCCGGGCCCTATAATAGTGTATAATAGGGGATCAAATCTGCAGCGCTGTACTTTCTTTTTAAGCCAGGGCCAAAGGGGATAGGGGACGAGAACAAGGAATCTTGTGAGGGATGGGAGAAAAGGAAATATACGGCCTTAATCTGTGGTTGAATAAACACATAAGTAAAACATGGTAAGGAATTACTTCTCCATCTGTCGGCCTTAAACACTGATGCATCTAATTCTGGATATCTAAGCTCCACAGTAAAGAAGAAAAAGCAGAAAAAAGCAGTGTCCATCCATGAGAAAAATAGAGAGGGTTGAGAGAACACAGGAGTCCCTGGCTGCTCTGTAGTGGGACAGGCTGAACAGATGAGTCCCTGGCTGCTCTGTAGTGGGACAGGCTGAACAGAGGAGACCCTGGCTGCTCTGTAGTGGGACAGGCTGAACAGATGAGTCCCTGGCTGCTCTGTAGTGGGACAGGCTGAACAGATGAGTCCCTGGCTGCTCTGTAGTGGGACAGGCTGAACAGAGGAGACCCTGGCTGCTCTGTAGTGGGACAGGCTGAACACAGGAGTCCCTGGCTGCTCTGTAGTGGGACAGGCTGAACAGATGAGTCCCTGGCTGCTCTGTAGTGGGACAGGCTGAACAGAGGAGACCCTGGCTGCTCTGTAGTGGGACAGGCTGAACAGATGAGTCCCTGGCTGCTCTGTAGTGGGACAGGCTGAACAGATGAGTCCCTGGCTGCTCTGTAGTGGGACAGGCTGAACAGAGGAGACCCTGGCTGCTCTGTAGTGGGACAGGCTGAACAGAGGAGTCCCTGGCTGCTCTGTAGTGGGACAGGCTGAACAGAGGAGACCCTGGCTGCTCTGTAGTGGGACAGGCTGAACAGAGGAGTCCCTGGCTGCTCTGTAGTGGGACAGGCTGAACCGAGGAGACCCTGGATGCTCTGTAGTGGGACAGGCTGAACAGAGGAGACCCTGGCTGCTCTGTAGTGGGACAGGCTGAACAGAGGAGACCCTGGCTGCTCTGTAGTGGGACAGGCTGAACAGAGGAGACCCTGGCTGCTCTGTAGTGGGACAGGCTGAACAGAGGAGACCCTGGCTGCTCTGTAGTGGGACAGGCTAAACAGAGGAGACCCTGGCTGCTCTGTAGTCGGACAGGCTGAATAGAGGATACCCTGGCTGCTCTGTAGTGGGACAGGCTGAATAGAGGAGACCCTGGCTGCTCTGTAGTGGGACAGGCTGAACAGAGGAGTCCCTGGCTTCTCTGTAGTGGGACAGGCTGAACAGAGGAGACCCTGGCTGCTCTGTAGTGGGACAGGCTGAACCGAGGAGACCCTGGCTGCTCTGTAGTGGGACAGGCTGAACATGGAGCATCATCAAAGGCTGGCGTTCCAGTAACAGGCTCATTGATTGGATAATAGGGATCTTTGGCTCATGATGACTTCAGCTTGAGGACAAACTCCTAGCATTCTCTCTTCTCTCTTCTCTCTTCCTATCCCGAAATTGATTGGATGATGCAACGAGGTAGAATCCTATACTTGCTTCGCCACGGTCACTTAATTGTTTTGGGAACATCGTTTTTCAACAACAGTCCAACTCTTCCCCAAGAGGTGCTTTTCTTTAAGAGTAATCATTATGTTGTTTAGAATGACTCTTACCATACCCAAGAGGTGCTTTTCTTTAAGAGTAATCATTATGATGTTTAGAACGAGCCACTAGGCACAATGAAAATGCAACTAGGGCCAACAAACCGAGGCACAAACCGAGGCAGACTCCGGGGCAGACTCCGAGGCAGACTCCGGGGGTATGGCAGACTCCGAGGCAGACTCCGGGGGTATGGCAGACTCCGAGGCAGACTCCGGGGGTATGGCAGACTCCGGGGCAGACTCCGAGGCAGACTCCGGGGGTATGGCAGACTCCGAGGCAGACTCCGGGGGTATGGCAGACTCCGGGGGTATGGCAGACTCCGAGGCAGACTCCGAGGCAGACTCCGGGGGTATGGCAGACTCCGAGGCAGACTCCGGGGGTATGGCAGACTCCGGGGCAGACTCCGAGGCAGACTCCGGGGGTATGGCAGACTCCGAGGCAGACTCCCGGGGTATGGCAGACTCCGGGGGTATGGCACACGACGGAGGGAACAGAAGGAACCAAACCCCGGGGAGAGAAATGGAGCGAGCGGCTTATTTTGATTGCCTAAATTCCCTTGCAATTTATCGATCCTGGAATCTCACCAAGGCTTTGCTTGAAGGAGTAGTGAGTAAAATGTGCAGACATCAAAGATCTACTTGTTTTTTGTCTTTGCTTTTAAAAATATTTTTTCTCTTTCTTTTCTCCACGCTCATGCCCACCGGTCTGTTTAAACATGTGCATCTTTCAGCGTTCAATCTGAATGCACTTAAATAGAACTTAAGAGAAATAGGAAAAAAACACTTTAAGAAGTAAGTGGGGAGGCAGTTATTAGCCTTCTGATCAGCCAGATGTTCTTCTTCGCCTGACTATTGCAAATATAAAGTTGCCAACTTTTCAAAAAAAGGGACGTTCTGATTCTGTGTTACCTAAAACGTTCTGCTGTGTCTTAGAGTCAAGCCCACCTTTTATGTATTCCACTTGGCTTGCCCAATTTTTTCCCTTATAAAAGTTGTAATTTATGGCCCCAATGTACCGTAATATATGTTGCTGATGTACTGTAATATATGGCCCCGATGTACTGTAATATATGGCCCTGATATACTGTAACATATGGCCCTGATGTACCGTAATATATGGTCCTGATGTACTGTAATATATAGCCCTGATGTACTGTAATATATAGCCCTGATGTATTGTAATATATGGCCCTGATGTACTGTAATACATGGCCCTGATGTATTGTAATATATGGCCCTGATGTACTGTAATATATGGCCCTGATGTACTGTAATATATGGCCCTGATGTACTGTAATATGTGGCCCCAATGTACCATATTATATGGCCCCGATGTACTGTAATATATGGCCCTGATATACTGTAACATATGGCCCTGATGTACCGTAAATATGGCCCTGATGTACCATATTATATGGCCCTGATGTACTGTAACATATGGCCCTGATGTACTGTAAAATGTGGCCCCAATGTACCATATTATATGGCCCTGATATACTGTAACATATGGCCCTGATGTACTGTAATATATGGCCCTGATGTACTGTAATATATGGCCCTGATGTACTGTTATATATGGCCCTGATGTACTGTAATATATGGCCCTGATGTACTGTAACATATGGCCCTGATGTACTGTAACATATGGCCCTGATGTACCGTAATATATGGCCAAACAAAGCCTCCTTCACTCATGCCGCCAAACTTACCCTCGTAAAACTGACTATCCTACCGATCCTTGACTTCAGCGATGTAATTTACAAAATAGCCCCCAACAATCTACTCAGCAAACTGAATGCAGTCTATCACAGTGCCATCCGTTTTGTCACCAAAGCCCCATATACTACCCTCCACTGCGACCTGTATGCTCTCATTGGCTGGCCCTCACTACATATCCGTCGCCAAACCCACTGGCTCCAGGTCATCTATAAGTCTTTGCTAGGTAAAGCCCCGCCTTATCTCAGCTCACTGGTCACCATAGCAACACCCACCCGTAGCACGTGCTCCAGCAAGTATATTGCACAGGTCATCCCCAAAGCCAACACTTCCTTTGGCTGCCTTTCCTTCCAGTTCTCTGCTGCCAATGACTGGAACGAATTGCAAAAATGTCTGAAGCTGGAGTCCTGTATCTCCCTCTCTAACTTTAAGCATCAGCTGTCAGAGCAGCTTACCGATCACTGTACCTGTACACAGTCAATCTGCAAATGGCACACCCAACTACCTCATCCCCATATTATTACTTACCCTCTTGCTCTTTTGCACCCCAGTATCTCTACTTGCACATCATCATCTGCACATCTATCACTCCAGTATTAATGCTAAATTGTAATTATTTTTGCCTTTAGGGCCTATTTATTGCCGACCTCCCTACTCTTCTACATTTGCACACACTGTACATAGATTTTTCTATTTTTCTTTTCTTTTGTGTTATTGACTGTACGTTTGTTTATGTGTAACTCTGTGTTGTTGTTTTTGTCGCACTGCTTTGCTTTATCTTGGCCAGGTCGCAGTTGTAAATGAAAACTTGTTCTCAACAGGCCTACCTGGTTAAATAAAGGTGAAATTAAAAATGTAAAAATAAATAAATAGGTCATCGATGGGAGACGGTTCTGTGTGAGGCACAGGGGGCCCTGTTTGAATACCTGTCAAATGCATCCCTCCTTCCTCTCTTCCTTGAGGTTGGTTAGGTCACATAGTTTCTACCCCCATTGCTCTGTCCAATATTTATGTGTTACATCAATTGATTTCCACAAGGAAAGGAAGAGAGTAAAGAAGGTTGCCTTTGTATAGGGCCGAAGAAAAATCTGTGTGACCCTCAATGGGGAAGAGGAATCCAGGGCTAGAGCTGCATTCCCTTGCTGTGTGTCCTCCACTCCCCTCCCTAGCCCATCCCCCAACTCCTACCCCAGCCCCCACAGAACTAGTTATTACCTGGGACAGGTAATATACACACAAAATAAGCCCCTGAGAGAGAGAGGCCTCTTCTGCCACATTTGCAAACAGGTGCCGAGGTAGCTAGCTCTCCCTGCAACCCATAATCACACAGGGGTTATTTGCCTTGCAACCCATCATCACAGTGGGGTACTATAAACACACACTGTACAAAAGGAAGAGCTTAAGCGAGGAGAGATACAATCTGTCTCATAGTTGGTTCATAGGGAGAGAGAGTACAGGAAAAAGGGAAAACTCATTTCCAGAATCTCTAAAAAAACAGTAGGTATGTTACTGTTGTGACTGTCATGTATGTTTCTACTGGTTTCATGTCCTTTGTTGCATTGGTGTGGTTGTATTTTGGTCTGCTGTGGATAAAGGCATCCGCATACTAGGTTCGGTTTGCTCCTAGCAGAACTCGGCTTGGCGAAGTCTGTGCCTCACATTCTCCCTTAAAGGCCCAGTGCAGTCAAATATATATATTTTCAAACTATGAGGTTGGAACAATACTTCAAATTTGTGAAAATGATAATAATGCCCTTTTAGTGTAAGAGCTGTTTGAAAAGACCGCTTGAAATGTTTGCCTGTTGTGGTGGGATAGAGTTTTGGCCTGGATGGTGACATCACCAGGTGGTAAATTAGTTAATAGACCAATAAGAAAGAGTTCCAAACCACTCTGCCAATAATAGCTATTTTTCAGTTTTCCTTTCCCCACTCAGACCAATTCCAGACAATCCCAGCTAAATTCATGCTTGAGAAATTGCTCTTTGCTAAGAAGTTTCTTTTTTTCATCTTTTTGACGATTTTAATTTAAAACAATCACAGTAAGGTACTTAACTGTTAACCTGAAATGATTTGAAATTGAGATAAAAACATCTGCATTGGACTTTAAAAGCCCTTTGCTTGAAAAATGAGAAAAAACGGCTATATTATTGTTTGTCCCTCTTGAGACGCTATAGCAACAAGTACACTTCCTCAAAATGGTGGAATTAATCTAACTCAAGAAATCTGTAATTAATTTTTAATTTTTTTGTCGAGGAGTCACAATTTTACATCTAACTATGACGTTTGTTGCAGTGTTTCTCAAGTGAAAAAATGTGCATGAAAACTTGTCTGTCATTGAATGACGACAAAAAAACCTGCTGATTGCTGCCGAACACCAAAATGAACAAAAAATTCACAACATTTCATCAGAATACAGTGAACTGTTTTGACTTGGAAGCATATGCAAATGGCCATTTACAAATAAAAATACAGTAGCATACAGTGTGAGAAGAGGCATGCCGAAAGCTCCTGTGTTGATGAAGCATTGCAGCTATTGCACTGGGGGAAAAGGGTCAATATCAGAGGATATCTTTATCTATATATTTCCGGATATCTGACATTTTGTTAGACATAAGTATGTCTGATCGAAAATGGGCTAAATCCAAATCATTAAATGTCCAGCGCCCAAATTACTTTACCTGTTAAGGTATTTCATTGATTTACCGGAAAATAAGTTGCACAACGTCAATACCCCTGCCTGCCATGTTTGTTATGGACAATGGATGCGATTGGGTGCAGATTTGTAATGATGTGCGCTGAGAGTCGGGAAGCAAGTTCAGGGAGTGAGTGTTTTAATAAATAAACACAACATAATACAAAATAAGAAACACGAACAACGCACAGACAGGAAATACAAACAATGACACCTGGGGAAGGAACCAAAGGGAGTGACATATATAGGGAAGGTAATCAAGAAGGTGATGGAGTCCAGGTGCGTCTGATAACATGCAGGTGCGAGTAATGATGGTGGCAGGTGTGCGTCATAACGAGCAGCCTGGTGACCTAGAGGCCGGAGAAGGAGCACACGTGACAGCACCCCCTCCCCGACGCGCGGCTTCAGCCGCAGGACGCAGACTAAAATGACGATCCCGGGGATCAGGAGTGGACTGGTCACCTCTGCTGAGGCGCGGGAAACCTGCCAATCCGGCTGAGACGCGGGAGCATGGCGACCTAGAGTGCTGGAGAGAGAGCATACGTGACAGTACCCCCTCCCCGGCGTGTTCAACTCCAGCCACAGGACGCCAACCAAAGGGACGATCCCAGGGATCAGGAGTGGACCGGTCACCACTGCTGATGCGTGGGAACCTGTCGCCGGCTGGGGCGTGGGAACCTGACAGACCGGCTGAGGCAGGGGAGCCTGGCGATCCGGCTGAGGCATGAGAACCTGACAGACCGGCTGAGGCAGGGGAACCTGACAGACCGGCTGAGGCAGGGGAGCCTGGCGATCCGGCTGAGGCAGGGGAACCTGACAGACCGGCTGAGGCAGGGGAACCTGACAGACCGGCTGAGGCAGGGGAACCTGACAGACCGGCTGAGGCAGGGGAGCCTGGCGATCCGGCTGAGGCAGGGGAACCTGACAGACCGGCTGAGGCAGGGGAACCTGACAGACCGGCTGAGGCAGGGGAGCCTGGCGATCCGGCTGAGGCAGGGGAACCTGACAGACCGGCTGAGGCAGGGGAGCCTGGCGATCCGGCTGAGGCAGGGGAGCCTGGCGATCCGGCTGAGGCGTGGGAACCTGACAGACCGGCTGAGGCATGAGAACCTGTAGCGGCTCCCGGACCCGACGTCATTTACACTGACACAAAAAAACAAAAAACACTCCCTGATGCTTCCCTTAGGGGAGGTGTCATTCTGTAACGATGTGCGCTGAGAGTCGGGAAGCAAGTTCAGGGAGTGAGTGTTTTAATAAAGTAACACAACATAATACAAAATAAGAAACACTAAACAACGCACAGACAGGAAACAGAAACAATGACGCCTGAGGAAAGAACCAAAGGGAGTGACAGATATAGGGAAGGTAATCAGGGAAGTGATGGAGTCCAGGTGAGTCTGATGACGCGCAGGCAGACGTAACGATGGTGACAGGTGGCCGCCATGACGAGCAGGCTGGTGACCTAGAGGCCGGAGATGGAGCACACATGACAAGATTGGGTTGTCAGCGGTGGTCCCTCGCAGTCCAGACCCAACGTGGTGGTAGTGTTGGTCTGTGATCCACTCCAAACTGTCAATACATAAATCAGGAATCACAATTGTGTCTATATTGTAAGAAAATATTGCCATTTCACATAACCATACCACAAGGTAGCTACATACTTACTTCATTCATGACGATAAAACGAACTGGAACAAGCTAGCTAGCCAAGTTGCTAGTTTATATTAACCAGTAATACAAAATATGCCTACATGTTTTAAAACGTTAGCTATCACATTGAGCCTTGATTGGGGGTAAAAAAAAAAAGAATGAGTCCATATCCAGCCATAGGAAATGTTCATGTGTGATATTCGGAGTAATCCCAATGTCATAAAAGACAAATCTGGATTCAGAATTTGTCAGGATATGGTACATATCTACAAAACTCCAAATATGCATTGGAAATGGTCTGTAATCTATAGAAAATAAAAATGTGTTATGTAAAGATATCCCCTGATATGGACCGTTTTTGCCCAGAGCAGTAGCTTGCTGTCGACTGAGCCCTGTGTAGTATGCTACTGTAGGGTGTTAGTGACGAGAGGCCTTCTCTCTCTCCCCGAGGAGGGCCCGAAATAGTCCGGTGTCACCGGCCAATGGGGAGGCAGGACGCCTCTCCTCTCCCAGAACCGAACGACCCCTGGGGGAGGTGCCACGAGCCGAGAGGGAAGGAGGGGAGCTGGCTGGTGGAGGGAGCCAAGGAGGGGAGGAGGGGAGCTGGTTGGTGGAGGCAGCCAGGGAGGGCAGCATTAGGGCCCAGATAAAGGGATTATACCACTATTATCTAATCCTGGGGGTATTAGCTAGGGCGAAGAAACAGTGTTTAGAAGGGCAGGACCTCAGCCTCCACGGCCTCTACCAGTGACAGTGTAATAAACGACAGTAGATGCTGGTAACATGGTGTGAGGAAGGCAGAGGAGGCAGCAGGGTCACGGCCAGCATGCTTTCACACTCTGACTCAGCAGCTCCTCACGTCCTCACAAGCCCCCCTGACTGTTTCTTAACACCACCCTGTAAGAGAAGTGCTTCACGTGGAGGGCTTCCCGTGTCTCTTGGGAGGAGTGAAAATGGATGTGCCTGAGATGGCGATGAGAATTCCTGCTATTGGCCTAAACATGTGCTTTTAATCACATATATTGATTTAGCAGCATTCGCTTTCCAATAAGTGATATTTCTGCTCAAATGTCTGAAAATGAGAGACAGTACCAGCAACATGTAAACAACACTTTAAAACCAAACCAGGTGCCTTAAGGGAATATTTATACCGTACACCCAACTCAGTTTCCAAGTGCAGGAGAGTTGGGGCGGAGCACTGTTTCCAACCAATAAGGAGCTCTTATGAAGACATCAGTGTCAGAAACTTACTGTCGATTAAGTCGAGAGCTCACACAGCAGTGTGTGTGTGTGTGTGTGTGTGTGTGTGTGTGTGTGTGTGTGTGTGTGTGTGTGTGTGTGTGTGTGTGTGTGTGTGTGTGTGTGTGTGTGTGTGTGTGTGTGTGTGTGTGTTACAGGGCTCCACAGCTGTGCCCTGGCAGCAGGGTAGAAGAAAGCTATTTCATGGCGGGGGGGTACCCCTTCCCTCCTCAACCCGCAGCACTGATGGCCAAAGCATTCAGGTCTGGGACAGGTTTCTGTCTCACCCCTTCCCTCCTCAACCCGCAGCACTGATGGCCAAAGCATTCAGGTCTGGGAACAGGTCTCTAATGCAAATTCCCATAAAATAAATAGCTTTTTGCTCTCCCTCAACTCAGGATAACTGGGCAACGGCGAATAACGAATAGGAGTCCAGGCCTGGCCCAATCAAGGTTATGAAGACCTGGACCGTGAAAATATTATTTAGTTGCACGAGATAAAGCATGCTAAAACGAAAAGCCAAGGCTGATGGAAGGAGCCATGTTGAAAAACGAGCGTCAGCTGTACCGCGGAAAAATTGAATTTCCTGTCCGCCTTTTGAAAAGGCAGTGACCTCTGCCCTCTGGGTGGCTCTCGGGCTCTCTTTCCCTCGCTCTTTCTCAGTGACCTCTGCCCTCTGGGTGGCTCTTTGGCTCTCTTTCCATTGCTCTTTCTCAGTGACCTCTGCCCTCTGGGTGGCTCTCTGGCTCTCTTTCCCTCGCTCTTTCTCAGTGACCCCTGCCCTTTGGGTGGCTCTCTGGCTCTCTTTCCCTCGCTCTTTCTCAGTGACCTCTGCCCTCTGTGTGGCTCTCTGGCTCTCTTTCCCTCTCTCTCTCAGTGACCCCTGCCCTTTGGGTGGCTCTCTGGCTCTCTATCCCTCGCTCTCTTTCAGTGACCTCTGCCCTCAGGGTGGCTCTCTGGCTCTCTTTCCCTCTCTCTCTCAGTGACCTCTGCCCTCAGGGTGGCTCTCTGGCTCTCTTTCCCTCGCTCTCTCTCAATGACCTCTGCCCTCAGGGTGGCTCTCTGGCTCTCTTTCCCTCGCTCTCTCCCTCTATCAGCCACACACATACAGGCAATCTCATGCTCTCTCATGCATAAATTCACACACAGCCACAGACAGACACACACCAATTCACACAGGCAATCTCTTGCTCCCTCATGCACACATAACCCCCCCCCCCCCACACACACACACACGCACAAGCGCTCACTGTCCAACAGTCAATATTTTCTGAACGATGGCCTCCCTGAGGGACTGCAGGCAATTTGGAGCGGTCTGATCCCCTGAGCAATGAAAGAGCCTGTGATTGCATTCGACCGTGCCTTAAAAAGATGTCATACATCAAAAGTAGCAACAGATGAAACGGCCATCCCGAGCAAGTTAATCAGTAGAGTGCCTTTCATGGGTACACCACCATTTGTCTCAATATTATAAATAAGATGGTTCCGCACAACCCGTCTTACATTAAAAAGCACATATGTAAATAACCAGAGATAACGCTGTGTGGTGCCAAGCCGCCAGTCGCTGAATGTGCTCGCTCGCCATTAGACCGCTCTCAATGGCTATCGTCGCCGGGTTTTCATCGTGGCCATATTAGATGTGGTGACCTTGAGCCAGGTGTGTAGGGTTACTTGCGTTAATAGCATACCATGTGTCCCATCCTTGTCTCCCCATTCGACTGGCTCAATTGAGGGGAATCTGGCCATTTACAGTGCATTCGGAAAATATTCAGACCCCTTGACCTTTTCCACATTTTGTTACTTTTCGGCCTTATTCAAAAACTGATTAAATTGTTTTCCCCCCTCATCAATCTAGACACAATACCCCATAATGACAAAACAAAAACAGGTTTTTAGTAACTTTTGCAAAAACATTTTTTTTTTGTAATACTTATATAAAACATTTACATAAGCATTCAGACCCTTTAATCAGTACTTTGTTGAAGCACCTTTGGCAGCGATTACAGACTCAAGTCTTCTTGGGTATGACGCTACAAGCTTGGCACACCTGTATTTGGGGAGTTGCTCCCATTCGTCTCCCCAGATCCTCTCAAACTCTGTCAGGTTGGATGGAGAGCGTTGCTGCACAGCTATTTTCAGGTCTCTCCAGAAGATGTTCGATTGGGTTCAAGTCCGGGCTCTGGTTGGGCCACTCAAGGACATTCAGAGACTTGTCCCGAAGCCACTCCTGCATTGTCTTGGCTGTGTGCTTAGGGTCGTTGTCCTGTTGGAAGGTGAACCTTCGCCCCAGTCCGAGGTCCTGAGCACTCTGGAGCAGGGTTTCATCAAGGATCTCTCTGTACTTTGCTCCGTTCATCTTTCCCTCAATCCTGACTAGTCTCCCAGTCCCTGCCGCTGAAAAACATCCCCACAGCATGATGCTGCCACCATGCTTCACCGTAGGGATGGAGCCAGGTTTCCTCCAGATGTGACGCTTGGCATTCAGGCCAAAGAGTTCAATCTTGGTTTCATCAGACTATAGAATCTTGTTTCTTATGTTCGCAGAGTCCTTTGGGTGCCTTTTGGCAAACTCCAAGCGGGCTGTCATGTGCCTTTTACTGAGGAGTGGCTTCCGTCTGGCCACTCTACCATAAAGGCCTGATTGGTGGAGTTCTGCAGAGATGGTTGTCCTTCTGGAAGGTTCTCCCATCTCCACAGTGGAACTCTGGAGTTCTGTAAGAGTGACCATCTGGTTCTTGGCCACCTCCCTGACCAAGGCCCTTCTCCCCCGATTGCTCAGTTTCGCCGGGCGGTCAGCTCTAGGAAGAGTCTTGGTGGTTCCAAACTTCTTCAATTTAAGAATGATGGAGGCCACTGTGTTCTTGGGGGCCTTCAATGCTGCATAATTTTTTTTGCTACCCTTCCCCAGATCTGTGGCTCGACACAATCCTGTCTTGGAGCTCTACGGATAATTCCTTCGACCTCATGGCTTGGTTTTAGCTCTGACATGCATCGTCAACTGTGGGATCTTATATAGACAGGCGTGTGCCTTTCTCAATCATGTCCAATCAATTGAATTTACCACAGGTGGACTCCAATCAAGTTGTAGAAACATCTCAAGGATGATCAAAAGAAACAGGATGTCCCTGAGCTCAATTTCGAGTCTCATAGTAAAGGGTCTGAATAATTATGTAAATTAGGTATTTCTGTTTTTTATTTTTAATACATTTGCACACATTTTTTAAAACCACTTTTTAGTTATGTCATTATGGGGTATTATGTGTAGATTGATGAGAAAACAAATATTTAATCAATTTTAAAATAAGGCTGTAACGTTACAACAATTGGAAAAAGTCAAGGGGTCTGAATACTTTCCGAATACACTGTAGATTCCGAGGGACTACGGGATCTAGTAGTCCTGCCCAGTATCGGCCATTTGCATTGGGCTCGCTCTATCATGTCTGATAAGCTGATATGCTCTGTGATCTTATGGCGATGCCTGCTGAGGGAGACCAGAGCTAAATCACAGATTGAGTTGACCCCCTACTTCCAACCCACATTGCGGCATTTCAATCAAATTAGGCCGGCGATCTCGTTAAAGCCAAGGAAACACACAGAAAGATCAATGAAAAGGACAAGCAATTTCACCCCCGGAGAGCCTCGCAAATACTGGAGAAAAAAAACCTTCAAAGACGTAGTCTCTAATTGGGTAAGAGCGAACACCTCAAACAGGAACACCTTGTTGGATGCAGGGCTAAAGCAACCAGATACCTTCTTTTGATGATAATATTAAAAGCTCTTGTTGATCTCCTTGGTCTTGTTTTGCATTGCAAAATCGTACATAATCTAAATGGAGGACCAAACCACATGTGAAGGGGACCTTATTCAATTATCTTTTGTGTGTCTAGTTTTTGTTTGTAGCCTATTGTTAGAATATTGTTAGACTATTGTTAGACTATTGTAAGCATTAGCGAGGTGCTTGTTCTGTCACACTCTGTTAACATAGTCCTGCATTCAAACAACTTTAGAAAGACAGGGCTGCTATTCCACTGAGATTACCCAGAACTATAATGAAAACTTAAATCAGTTTTACCTCATTTCTACCAGCATGTCACATGTGCAACCAAAGGGAAAAAACTCGAGACCACCTTTACTCCACACACAGAGACGCATACAAAGCATACAAATATGACCATAATTATTTCCCCCTGATTCCTGCTTACAAGCAAAAACTAAATCAGGAAGTACCAGTGACTCGCTCAATACGGAAGTGGTCAGATGATGCGGATGCTACGCTACAGGACTGTTTTGCTAGCATAAACTGGAATATGTTCCGGGATTCATCCAATGGCATTGAGGAGTACACCACCTTAGTCATCGACTTTATCAATAAGTGCATCGATGACGATGTCCCCACGGTGAACGTACTTACATATCCTTAACAGAAGCCATGGATTACAGGCAACATCTGCACTGAGCTAAAGGCAAGAGCTGCCGCTTTCAAGGAGCGGGTCACAAATCCACACGCTCATAAGAAATCCCTCTATACCCTCAGACGAACAATCAAACAGGCAAAGCATCAATACAGGACTAAGATTGAATCCTACTACACCAGCTCTGACACTCGTCACATGTGGCAGGGCTTGCAAACTATTACGGACTACAAAGGGAAACCCAGCCACGAGCTGCCCAGTGACGCGAGCCTACCAGATGAGCTAAATGTCTTTTCTGCTCGCTTCGAGGCAAGCAACACTGAAACATGCATGAGAGCACCAGCTGTTTCGGACGACTGTGTGATCACGCTCTCCGTAGCCGCTGTAAGCAAGACCTTTAAACAGGTCAACATTCACAAGGCCGCGGGGCCAGACGGATTACCAGGACGTGTACTCTGAGCATGCAAAGACCAACTGGCAAGTGACTTCACTGACATGTTCAACCTCTCCCTGACCGAGTCTGTAATACCTACATGTTTCAAGCAGAACACCATAGTCTGTGTGCCCAAGAAAGGGCAGGTAACCTGCCTAAATGACTACCGCTTTGTTGCATTCACGTCGGTAGCCATGAAATGCTTTGAAAGGCTGGTCATGGCTCACATCAACAACATCATCCCAGAATTCCTAGACCCACTCCAATTCGCATACCGCCCCAACAGATCAACAGATGATGCAATCTCAATCGCACTCAACACTGCCCTTTTCCACCTGGACAAAAATAACACCTATGTGAGAATGCTGTTCATTGACTACAGCTCAGCGTTCAACACCATAGTGCCCTCAAAGCTCATCACTAAGCTAAGAACCCTTGAACTAAACACCTCCCTCTGCAACTAGATCCTGGACTTCCTGACGGGCCGCCCCCTCCCCCAGATGGTAAGGGTAGGCAACAACACATCTGCCACGCTGATCCACAACACGGGGCCTCTCTTGGGTGTGTGCTTAGTCCCCTCCTGTACTCCCTGTTCACCCATGACTGCGTGGCCAAGCACAACTCCAACACCATCATTAAGTTTGCTGACAACACAACAGTGTTAGGCCTGATCCCCAACAACGATGAGACAGCCTATAGGGAGGAGGTCAGAGACCTGGCAGTGTGGTGCCAGGCCAACAACTTCTCCCTCAACGTGAACAAGACAATGGAGCTGATCGTGGACTACAAGAAAAGGCGGGTCAAACAGAACCCCATTAACATCAACAGGGCTGTAGTAGAGCGGGTCGAGAATTAAGTTCCTTTGAGTCCACATCACCAACAAACTGTCATGGTCCAAACACACCTAGACAGTCGAGAAGAGGGCACGACAACACCTTTTCCCCCTCAAGGAGACTGAAAAGATTTGTCATACAGAGGGTAATGCATATTGCCCAGTACATCACTGGGGCCACGTTTCCTGCCATCCAGGATCTATATACTAGGCGGTGTCAGAGGAAGGCCCAAAAAATTGTCAAAGACTCCAGTCACCCAAGTCATAGACTGTTCTCTCTGCTACCGCACGGAAAGCAGTACCGGAGCGCCAAGTCTAGGACCAAAAGGCTCCTTAACAGCTTCTACCCCCAAGCCATAAGACTGCTGAACAATTAATAAAATGGCCACCGGACTATTTACATTGACCCCCCCTTTGTTTTACACTTCATCTACTCGATGTTTATTATCTATGCATAGTCACTTTACCCCTACCTACATGTACAAATTATCTCGACTGACCTGTACCCCCACACATTGACTTGGTACCACCTGTATATAGCCTCGTTATTGTTATTGTTATTTTGTTACTTATTATTTTATTTTTTAAATTTGTTTTATTTAGTAAATATTTTATTTATTTCATGAACTGCATTGTTGTTTAAGGGCTTCAAAGTAAGCGTTTCACGGTAAGGTCTACACCTGTTTTGTATTCGGCGCATGTGACAAATACAATTTGTCCATACTCTTACTGCTGAATGGTCATTGGCCGGTCAGTCTTTAGTCTCAGGACACACTGGCCCAAGGCATTGGACATCAACATGTCAGTCTGCTTCATCACGGAGGGATGCATCGTAATGAGGGGCCAACTGTAACTGTCCCTTTTAATGGGGCTGTAGTAGATACAGCACGAATAATAATAATAATAATAACAACAATAATAATAACAATAATAATAATAGTAATCATAATAATAACAATAACAAAATAAATACAGAACCAGAACCAAATACAGAATATTGTTCTATAGCCCCCTCTATAATATAATAATACAATACTATATTGTTCTAGAGCCCCCTCTATAATATAATAATAACAATAATAATAATAATATATTGTTCTAGAGCCCCCTCTATAATATAATAATAATAATAACAATAATAACAATAATATATTGTTCTAGAGCCCCCTCTATAATATAATAATAATAATAACAATAATAATAATAATATATTGTTCTAGAGCCCCCTCTATAATATAATAATAACAATAATAACAATAATAACAATAATATATTGTTCTATAGTCCCCTCTATAATATAATAATAATAATAACAATAATAATAATAATATATTGTTCTAGAGCACCATCTATAATATAATAATAATAATAACAATAATAATAATAATATATTGTTCTAGAGCCCCCTCTATAATATAATAATAACAATACTATATTGTTATATAGTCCCCTCTATAATATAATAATAACAATAATATATTGTTATATAGTCCCCTCTATAATATAATAATAACAATACTATATTGTTCTAGAGCCCCCTCTATAATATAATAATAACAATACTATATTGTTCTAGAGCCCCCTCTATAATATAATAATAACAATAATAATAATAATATATTGTTCTAGAGCCCCCTCTATAATATAATAATAACAATACTATATTGTTCTAGAGCCCCCTCTATAATATAATAATAACAATAATAATAATAATATATTGTTCTAGAGCCCCCTCTATAATATAATAATAACAATAATATATTGTTCTAGAGCCCCCTCTATAATATAATAATAACAATAATATATTGTTCTAGAGCCCCCTCTATAATATAATAATAACAATAATATATTGTTCTAGAGCCCCCTCTATAATATAATAATAATATATGGCTCGGTATCCTCCTCCGTATAGAGTCCTGTATCATATCTGCTGTATCCTCCTCCGTATAGAGTCCTGTATCATATCTGCTGTATCCTCCTCCGTATAGAGTCCTGTAGCATATCTGCTGTATCCTCCTCCGTATAGAGTCCTGTATCATATCACCTGTATCCCCCTCCATATAGAGTCCTGTATCATATCTGCTGTATCCTCCTCCGTATAGAGTCCTGTATCATATCTGCTGTATCCTCCTCCGTATAGAGTCCTGTATCATATCTGCTGTATCCTCTTCCGTATAGAGTCCTGTATCATATCGCCTGTATCCCCCTCCGTATAGAGTCCTGTATCATATCTGCTGTATCCTCCTCCATATAGTGTCCTGTATCATATCTGCTGTATCCTCCTCCGTATAGAGTCCTGTATCATATCTGCTGTATCCTCTTCCGTATAGAGTCCTGTATCATATCTGCTGTATCCCCCTCCGTATAGAGTCCTGTATCATATCTGCTGTATCCTCCTCCGTATAGAGTCCTGTATCATATCTGCTGTATCCTCCTCCGTATAGAGTCCTGTAGCATATCTGCTGTATCCCCCTCCATATAGAGTCCTGTATCATATCTGCTGTATCCTCCTCCATATAGAGTCCTGTATCATATCTGCTGTATCCCCCTCCATATAGAGTCCTGTATCATATCTGCTGTATCCTCCTCCATATAGAGTCCTGTATCATATCGCCTGTATCCCCCTCCGTATAGAGTCCTGTATCATATCTGCTGTATCCTCCTCCATATAGTGTCCTGTATCATATCTGCTGTATCCTCCTCCGTATAGAGTCCTGTATCATATCTGCTGTATCCCCCTCCGTATAGAGTCCTGTATCATATCGCCTGTATCCCCCTCCGTATAGAGTCCTGTATCATATCTGCTGTATCCTCCTCCGTATAGAGTCCTGTATCATATCTGCTGTATCCTCCTCCGTATAGAGTCCTGTATCATATCTGCTGTATCCTCCTCCGTATAGAGTCCTGTATCATATCTGCTGTATCCTCCTCCGTATAGAGTCCTGTATCATATCACCTGTATCCCCCTCCGTATAGAGTCCTGTATCATATCACCTGTATCCCCCTCTGTATAGAGTCCTGTATCATATCTGCTGTATCATCCCAGCAACATCAAAGCACTGCATGTACTTGGTATTTCTATTCCCATGCCAAGAACAACTAGCAACATAAAGAAACGGCCTACAGTCTACCTCTGATAGCTACTGAGCAGTAAGATGGAGAGGGGCGGAAAAGAGGAGGAGTTGATCACTCCGGAACTGTCTATCTATTTCTCTCTCTCTGCACTTTGTGACTCTGTCACTCACTCGCATTCTCACACACGCAGACATACAGTTGAAGTCGGAAGTTTACATACACCTTAGCCAAATACATTTAAACTCAGTTTTTCACAATTCCTCACATTTAATCCTAATACAAATTCCCTGTCTTAGGTCAGTTAGGATCACCACTTTATTTTAAGAATGTGAAATGTCAGAATAATAGTAGAGAGAATGATTTATTTCAGCTTTTATTTCTTTCATCACATTCCCAGTGGGTCAGAAGTTTACATACACTTTACATACACTAGTATTTGGTAGCATTGCCTTTAAATTGTTTAACTTGGGTCAAACGTTTCGGGTAGCCTTCCACAAGCTTCCCACAATAAGTTGGGTGAATTTTGGCCCATTCCTCTTGACAGAGCTGGTGTAACTGAGTCAGGTTTGTAGGCCTCCTT
>NC_138306.1:51417500-51460000 GCF_965601325.2 Salmo salar | reverse complement strand
AGCTGTGCTGCTGCCAGAAATGGTTTGTGTTTCACGGTGCGTCCCTGTCAGAAGGTTACTACTATTAATGTACCTCAATTCCACCTCTCAAGGTTTGCATTTTCTTCTCATTTAACTTCTCCAAATATTGTCATACCGGACTTCACTGCTGTCGCCTGCCTTTCTCTGCCATTTTTCCAACTGTTAACAACGATGACGTAGTTGTGGAGAGTCGACTCCTATTTCTGAGTATCAAGATTCGATTCCGCTAAGATTCAGTATTTTTGGAACGGAAGAGACTAGATTAGTTGCCGTACTTCCTAGAACACAAACACTTGCATCTTTCATAGCGAGCTAGCGAGGGACGGAGTGAGATGGGAGGGGCACAGTATAGTCAGGTTGGCCACCAAGCAGACAGAACTGTGCAATATGATAATAGACGCCATTTAGCAGAAGCTTTTATCCAATGAGACTAACAGTTATACATATTACATATGGTTGGTCCCTGGAATTGAACCCACTACCCTGACATTACAAACACCATGCTCTACCAACTGAGCTACAAAGGACCACCAGGCGTATCGATCGGCAATCAAAAACTGCATTTCGCAATGGTATGCTGTATCTTGCCATTTCTTAGCTTGCAATGTCTCGCAACTTCAGTAAAGCAAGACCTATCATCAATGAATAGGCTAGGATATTCTACACGCAACAGACCGAAGACTGAACACACACGCACATCATTAGCGATGCGCAAGCGCAGGCGAGCCAGCGTGAGGGAGAGCGAGAAGGGGGCAGGCAGAAAGAATGTCTTGGTAATCTGTATCTCCAATGTCTTGTCTAGTATGTCTCGCAAATCCACCGAAGTAGCCTAAAGTTTACCTCTTCCTCTCTGTTTTCTTAAATTTCACAATTTCCCCCTGGCCTTTATAGACTACCATCTAGTTAGGCTATAGACTACCGTCTAGTAAGGCTATAGACTACCGTCTAGTTAGGCTATAGACTACCGTCTAGTTAGGCTATAGACTACCGTCTAGTTAGGTTATAGACTACCGTCTAGTTAGGCTATAGACTACCGTCTAGTTAGGTTATAGACTATCGTCTAGTTAGGCTATAGACTACCGTCTAGTTAGGTTATAGACTACCGTCTAGTTAGGTTATAGACTACCGTCTAGTTAGGCTATATACTACCGTCTAGTTAGGCTATAACACTGAAATTATATGTTTGTGATAACTGCACTGGGATTTAAAATTTGTGGAGGAAAAGGGATTTTTCTCAATGTTAAGGATTCCAACTTCGTTGAAATGTTTTAATGTTCAAACCCCTATCCAATACACATTCAATGAATGAAACACACGCACACACACACACACACACACACACACACACACACACACACACACACACACACACACACACACACACACACACACACACACACACACACACACACACACATAAATACGCACTCACAAAGAATGAAGCCCTAATGGTCATGTGGTTAGCTCTCAGTTGATCTGATTGGGGGGGAGGGTATTGGATCATGGATCATGGATCCAGTCCAACCGTATTGCATATTATTGTCTGTATAAGAGTTGGCACTTAAGGATCCTCCTTTAAGCAGATTCATTTTGGTACCACCACAAAGGATGTCAATGGGACTTTTCTTAGAACCCACACACTGATAGGACCACAGATCAATGCAGAGTATAGTGGTTAAGAGACATGTTTAGTGTGGAGGCAGGGTTGATGGGGTTTGGCTGTCGAGGTAGAGGTAGAGGTAGAGGTCAGGTTGCAGTGAAGGGCAGTGAGAAGACACCACAGTGGAAGACTATTGACGAGTGCATCATTGTATTTTTATTTAACCTAAAGGAGGATTATGAACTGAGCTTTTTTTCCAATAGGGAGAAAATATGTAAAACAGTGGCATCAGAAATTATTGTCTAATTACTATTACTAATGTGTTGTAATCACAGGGGATTGAACTGGGAATTTTGAGTGGAGGGACTGTCACCCCCCTCCCCCCCCCAAAAAAATCTACAGAGAAATCTATTCACTGTCCACAGCGGGATAGGGTTTTGTCTACCATCTCTATTTCACTCTGTTCCCCCTTGGGGCGCAAGCTTGCCAAAGTCCCCCAGAGATAATGTGCATGGTTGGTCCTTTACAGAACATATTGGAATATATTTCAGAAATGCATATTCCTTCCTCCTATCACAGATCTGACATGATAGGATTGGTTTAAATAAGGGTTCCACTCCTATATATCACACCCTATCAACACAGAGAATCACTGATAGCCACAAGTAGGTCAGGAAGGAAGGAAGGAACAAATAAACACAAAGAACTGATGAAACGAACAAACTATTTCCAAACTGGGCTGCAGTGGTGAATGCTGTGTTAGGCCACTTGGCTGGTTGGATGCTATTGGTCTGGCCTTCCTATCAGTGAGCCTGATGTATGGTTCCTGGGGGCACACATGAAACCTGTCACAACAAGGGTAATGATGTCAGACGCACCATATCTCACTGCAGGGGGATGGGCCAGAGCGTAGCTTAGCAACCAGGTCCCCGCTGACCTTGGGGTGGGAGGAGTGAGAGGGGGTGAGTAAAGGTGTGTGGGGCTAACCTGAAACATTTGTCCACAAAGGGCTACCTAAAGAGGGTAACAATAATTTGCTCCCTTCTCTCTGCGTGGATGTTGTTATGGTACAGGTTCATCATCCATTATCATTCATGTCATCCCTTCCTTTTCTCCCTGTTTTTCTCTTTAACAACCCCTCTCTCTCTCTCTCTCTCTCATCTCACTTCTTAGCTATTTCTCTAATGGATTGAAAGTATTGGGAT
This sequence comes from Salmo salar, assembly GCF_965601325.2. Classification (NCBI taxonomy): domain Eukaryota; kingdom Metazoa; phylum Chordata; class Actinopteri; order Salmoniformes; family Salmonidae; genus Salmo; species Salmo salar. Next base: position 51,457,174 of record NC_138306.1, on the reverse strand, counting down.
GAGCCAACAGTCATTTAAAGATTAATGTCATCTGTGATATTATGAAGGACATGCTGTGCACACCGTGTGTGTGTGGATGTGTGTAAGAGAAAGAGAGATTGTGTGTGAGAGAGAGAGAGAGAGAGAGAGAGAGAGAGAGAGAGAGAGAGAGAGAGAGAGAGAGAGAATTGAGAGAGAGGACGAGCCTGTGTCAGCTCTTCTCAAATTTCCTCTTCATTAACAGCCATTAGAGGCAAAGCCAGAGGGAGGAACAGAGAGAAATAGAGAGAGAGAGAGAGAGAGAGAGAGAGAGAGAGAGAGAGAGAGAGAGAGAGAGAGAGAGAGAGAGAGAGAGAGTCCAACTCTGAAAGCATAGTGCAGGAGGATAGGTTAGGCCATGAAGACACATTTCCCTGTTTTACCCAGAACTAAGACCCATTAACCTGTCTCAGCCAGAACTAAGACCCATTAACCTGTCTCAGCCAGAACTAAGACCCATTAACCTGTCTTAGCCAGAACTAAGACCCATTAACCTGTCTTAGCCATAACTAAGACCCATTAACCTGTCTTAGCCAGAACTAAGACCCATTAACCTGTCTTAGCCAGAACTAAGACCCATTAACCTGTCTTAGCCAGAACTAAGACCCATTAACCTGTCTCAGCCAGAACTAAGACCCATTAACCTGTCTTAGCCAGAACTAAGACCCATTAACCTGTCTTAGCCAGAACTAAGACCCATTAACCTGTCTTAGCCATAACTAAGACCCATTAACCTGTCTCAGCCAGAACTAAGACCCATTAACCTTTCTCAGTCAGAACTAAGACCCATTAACCTGTCTCAGCCAGAACTAAGACCCATTAACCTGTCTTAGCCAGAACAAAGACCCATTAACCTGTCTCAGCCAGAACTAAGACCCATTAACCTGTCTTAGCCAGAACTAAGACCCATTAACCTGTCTTAGCCATAACTAAGACCCATTAACCTGTCTTAGCCAGAACTAAGACCCATTAACCTGTCTCAGCCAGAACTAAGACCCATTAACCTGTCTTAGCCAGAACTAAGACCCATTAACCTGTCTCAGCCAGAACTAAGACCCATTAACCTGTCTCAGCCAGAACTAAGACCCATTAACCTGTCTTAGCCAGAACTAAGACCCATTAACCTGTCTCAGCCAGAACTAAGACCCATTAACCTGTCTTAGCCAGAACTAAGACCCATTAACCTGTCTTAGCCAGAACTAAGACCCATTAACCTGTCTTAGCCAGAACTAAGACCCATTAACCTGTCTTAGCCATAACTAAGACCCATTAACCTGTCTTAGCCAGAACTAAGACCCATTAACCTATCTTAGCCAGAACTAAGACCCATTAACCTGTCTTAGCCAGAACTAAGACCCATTAACCTATCTTAGCCAGAACTAAGACCCATTAACCTGTCTTAGCCAGAACTAAGACAAATTAACCTGTCTTAGCCAGAACTAAGAGGCCATTCAATCAGACAATTCCAACAATTAGCATCACTCTATATTCTTGAAGAAGTAGTCCACATGCACTATGTACAGTAGCTCCACACTGTGATAAAGAAATAAGACACCGCAGATTACAATGAGAATACAGAGCTATATTGCATTTCAATCGCCTTCTAAAGAAACTCAAGGACACTGCGCAACAACAAAAGAAGAGAAGAAAGAAGCAAGGAATAGACCTCACAAGTTGGTGGCCGACACCAATAACAGAATAATTAGCTATCTGTAGGTTAGCTCCTTATGCTGAGCATTAGCCGGCTACAAAGCGTTAAGACCCCCAGATCTGCTATCTTAATTTTATCACTCTGTTGTCGCAGAGAATTTTCACAGCAGGAAAAATAATCCTGCACACTTTCAAACGATTTAAAAGGGCATGTAAAGTTTTAATTTCCACTTAAGAAAAATTTATCAACTCGTGCAAAAATGTTGATCAATTATAATTCACATGTCCTGTGCTGCAGGATTGTTTTCCTGCTGTGACAAACTGGTGAAATTAAGATAGGACATTTGTATGGGGGTTTAGATCTGGCCCAGGGGGAGGCACTCTGGGGAGACCGAGAGCGGAGAATGGATTTCCTTCAAGCCTTTTATACAGCCATAAATTAGGGCAAATTGTCAAAAGGGTAAGAAGGGAGAGACACAGTGAGTATGAAGTCAGGGCTTCGGTAGGCCACAAATAAAACACTATCACAATATTGAATCCATTACACTGTCAGGATACAGCTGGGGGCAGGGGTGCGTTTTATTCCTGACAAGATGTAGATAGTATAGGCCCTAGACGTTCAAAAGAGAGGAGAGGAGAGCAGAGCAGCAGCTATTCGCTAGTGCATAGTCTTATCGTCTTACGTGGTCCTTTGCAGCTCAGTTGGTAGAGCATGACACATGTAACCACCCGTACGTAAAATGTATGCATGCATTACTATAAGTCACTTTGGAAAGAAGCGTCTGCTAAATGGCATACATTATTATATTATGTATGTGTAGTGTACAATATGAAAGTATTCAGAAATAGACCAAAACAGGATAAATCAGCCCTTTGAAAAAAAAGATATAGATATCAACTTCTTTCATTGATGTTCAAGACTTTGAGAGAGACAGTTGTCCAGTAGCTAGTTGTCTCGACTAAAAGGCACAAGACCCCAAAAATGTACCTTTTATCACTCTACATTTTAGTCAGTTAGCAGGAGAAATTAGGGTTAAGTGCCTTGCTCAAGGTAACAAACTTTATTTTTTCTCCACCTAGTTAGCTTGAGGATTCAAACGAGCAACCTATCGGTTACTGGCCCAGAGCTCTTAACCACATGGCTGCCTGCCGCCCTCTCCCCAGTGAGTCATAATTTCAATCCTTTTACCAATGGGAATGGAGGAAGTTTGACTTGCATATCAATTTGCTTATATACTTTGTGCTAATCCTTAGTGAGGCAAAAGACGAAGTTCATCATTTCAGTGGATACAGAGTGCTGCGATACGTTTTAGTCTCTGTCTAACTGTTGTCTAATGGTAATTGACCCCCCCCCCCCCCCCACCCCCCCCCCCCCCCACCCCCCCACCTTCACACACACACACTTGTGCAATACCAGAGAATACACTTTGCACATCTATGCCATTCCAGTGAAGGCAATGAAAGCAGATCACTGCTTTCAAGAACAAAAGATACAAACAAAGATGGCTGTGAAAGTGCCAAGGTTTAGGATTCCATAGACAGACATGAAAATGCAAAACATGCCATGTTTTCTGAGCTCTAGGAATCTACAGTATTAAGTGAGAGAGAGCAAAAAGCCAAGCCTATTTCCAATAAGCAGATTTCGCTACGCCAATTCCTGGTTGCTCAAATTCTAATAGTTTGCCCCCAAAAAACTGTTTACGTAACAAAACAAGCAGTCATTGTGTAGAGAATCATTGTACCATCTAAACCACTGTAAAATATATTTTCCATAATGAAATACATAGTAGGGCTCCCAAGTGTCGCAGCGGTCTAAGGCACTGCATTTCAGTGCAAGAAGTGTCACTGCAGACCCTGGTTCAAATCCAGGCTGCATCACATCTGGCCGTGATTGGGAGTCTCATAGGGCGGTGCACAATTGGCCCAGCGTCGTCTGGGGTAGGCCATCATTGTAAATAAGAATTTGTTCTTGACTGACTTGCCTAGTTAAATAAATAAAACACACAGCTGTTTGAAGCTGGTGTGCAATACATGAGAGAACATATATATTGCTTCTTAGACTTGTTTCAATGAGAATTAAAGATCTATAACTCCAATTCCTATTTCGTCGGGTCGCCCAAAAAAGTTACATATTTTTGCTTTAACCGGGGTTCGCATTTGATTTAGTCATATGATGTATGTGCACTTCTATACTAAATCTGAAACTCTGGAAGTCAAGATGCAGTGAGAAGCACAATCGAAAGAGTTTCTCAAACTGGAGGCTAGGCATCATCTATGCCATGGCATACATAGTTTTGTAACAAATGGGTATCATCACTCATTTAAAATCAGTCATTTTCACTATGAGTGTTAAGTTAGTACAACAACCTTTGGTTTTATTAAATTAGACCATGGATAACAAATCTCCAGTTATGAGACAATAATTATTACTAATTAATTCATCTTAACTGCCAAACTTACAATGGTACTAGCTTAGTACTGCAGATTGGCCTATATTTTCCAGAGCTGACTGCCTAGGAAAGTCTCTGAACACTGCCTTCCCTTAGTCCCTATCTGTCTTAATTTCCCTATTTAAAAAGAAACTCCAGAATGCTTTAGAAGTCGAACGGAGAAGATGACAAGCAGAGAGATGAGCCAGGAGAGAACTCAAGAGGGAAATGCAAATAGATAAAGGGAAGGAGACAGACAGAGAGAGACGAGGGGGAGATAAGAGAGGGTGAGAAGAGAGAGAGAGAAGAAAGGGAGAGAGCGGAGGAACTGTGGAAAATGGAAGGGTTGAGCAGCTGAGACGAGAACGAGAGAATGAGAGAGAGAGAGAGAGAGAGAGAGATAATGTGTATGTGTGTGAGACAGAACAAGAGAGAGAGATATAAAGAAAGAGAACATGAGAGAGAGAGAGAATGTGTGTGTGAGAGAGAGAGAGCAAGAGAGAGAGAGAGAAAGAGAGAATGCTTTAGAAGTCGAACGGAGAAGATGACAAGCAGAGAGATGAGCCAGGAGAGAACTCAAGAGGGAAATGCAAATAGATAAAGGGAAGGAGACAGACAGAGAGAGACGAGGGGGAGATAAGAGAGGGTGAGAAGAGAGAGAGAGAAGAAAGGGAGAGAGCGGAGGAACTGTGGAAAATGGAAGGGTTGAGCAGCTGAGACGAGAACGAGAGAATGAGAGAGAGAGAGAGAGAGAGAGAGAGAGAGAGCGAGAGAGAGAGAGATAATGTATATGTGTGTGTGTGAGAGAGATATAATGTGTGTGTGAGAGAGAACAAGAGAGAGAGATATACAGAAAGAGAACATGAGAGAGAGAGAGAATGTTTGTGTGTGAGAGAGAATGTGAGCGAGAGAGAGAACGTGTGAGAGATAGATTGAAAAAGAGAGATATAGAGAAAGAAAAAATGAGAGACAGAGAGAATGTGTGTGTGAGAGAGAGAGAAAGGGAGAGGAAAATTAGAAACAGAGGAAAGAATTCAGTTGAAATTACATGAAACATGCCCAGCAATGGCGGCTCTTGAGCGGAGAACGAGGCCTTTATTCTCCTGTCAATTAAAAAGTAACTTGCTGAATTCACAGATATATCCCCCCTCTCCCTCTCTCTCCCTCTCCCTCTCCCCCTCTATCTCCCTCTCCCCCTCTCTCCCTCTCTCCAGTGGCCCTGCTGAGTCATCAAGAGGTTACAGCTGGACCAAGGCATGAGGTGTCCTCTCATCTGCCAATCTTAAAACATTGAAAAATTCTGAAAAAAACGTCATGTTTTCTCAGCTCTAGGAATCTACAGTTTTAAGAGAGAGAGAGAGAGAGCAAAAAGTCAAGCCTATTTCCAATATCTACCCAGCCCATCTCTGTGAGATTAATCAAAATGATGTTGAGAAATTGACGGCCTGATTTGTTTTGTCAAAGGTCTTCATGATTTAATTGGGGGTTGGGGGGGTGTATCACATACCAAGGCAGTGGCGACAGCCTGGGAATTGGGAGAGTTTGTGTGTTTTTTCTCTCTAATTAAGCCTTGTGAGATTCCCCTCACTGCTACACTAACACACACCTCCAAGGACATGAATTAAACAGAGAAGAAGAAGCAACTTCCTGCTAGAAAGCCGCCTTCCAGCACTGGGGGTCATAAACAACCAGCGTTTTGTCATTTCCTCCCTCGCCCTAACAAAGTGACAGAAGAAATAAATGACCTTTAAGTAGACATCATCCCTCTACCGAGCATTCTGCCTGCCTTCCATCTATTTCCTACTACTGGTCGGCGGAAAGAGGTGGCTAACTAACAAGCAGCCACCCAAAAACAAAATAACCATGAAAAACTTGAACATGGAGGCAGGAAGCAGAAATAAGATGGCACAAGTTAAAAATAATCATACATCTTGAACACAGAGGCAAGAGGCAGAAGTATGATGCTAGATATGGAGAATAGAGGTTTGATGCGTGCTGCTTATGCGTGGGAAAGAAGGCCCGACCCCTCTCTAGGAGCTATCATAGAGCTAAAATATTCTACACTCCCTGTGTCTGAAAACATGTCGGGACCTCTGGCTGCTCCCTGGCTTTCAATCATCTCTCTTCCTTTTCCTCCTCCACATCCCGCACCTGGGAATCCTCCCTCCCTCCCTTCTCCCCGTATTTCTTCAGGATTATGGAAGTCAAAAACAAGTTCAACCAGGCACATTCCCAACATTCCATAGATTACACAGACCCATCCATCCACAGCAGAGGACAAGTACACTGCACATGCATAGCTCCTTGCTCTTGAATCTGAGGCCCAGTGACCCACGATATACATAGATAAGAGGCGGCCATTTTGAACTATTGACTAAGCACTGTTAGCTCAGCTAATGAACCCTGGCACCCATTTCCTCTTCATGAAACTCTATCCTTGCTTTGAAAATGAGTAAACAAGCAAAAGGCAGCAACACATATAGTTTTCTTCCCTTTTTTCCATCTCCGCTTCGTTTTCCACAACATTCCTCTATATCAAATCAAATCAAACTTTATTTGTCACATGCGCCGAATACAACATGTCACATGCTTACTTACAAGCCCTTAACCAACAGTACAATTCAAGAAAGAGTTAAGAAAATATTTACCAAATACTATGGAGAAGCAAAAGGGCCTAGCCTAATGCTAGCAGTTAAGGCAGCTATTGAACAAGTTGGCTGGAGAAAGCACAGGTTTGTTAATCAAGCTCAGACAAAACAATTACTAGAGTCCTTTAATCGATGGCACTGGACAAACAATAAATAATGTTTGGCCGCGGCAAAGTGCGGCGATGGGGAAATTGTTCAATTAGAATTAAACGTAATCCTGCTGATATGCTATCATGCGCTAATAGCTAGACCGCGGTTTAGCACATCTGATTGGGTTGTTGTGAGACACTACAAGGCCAGCCGGAGATACGGACACAAATTCATAAACACAATGGCTGACAAAAAATAACATAAGCCTACTGAAGCAACAGTTGGGCGTATCACCTTAGCCTATCCTTTGCCCTGGTGTTTTTTAGCTTGTTAGCCATCATGAGTGACACACACAAATAGGCTAGTCTGTTCATCCTCATTGACAAAAACACGGAGCGCTGAAATTCCAATTTCGAATCCCCCCCCCGGTTGGATCCAGAATTTGGATTCACCCGCATGCATGGTCTGAAGCCCAATAGAACACTGAACATTACATCTCTGGGAGGGTTAGTAAGAAATGGCATGGGAATCAGATAGACAAATCCATTTGGATTCATGAAGCTTTGTTTGAGCCGGTAATAGGAGAATATATAGACTGAGACAACAGAGGGGAGTCAGTAGCAGACAGTGGCAGCAATGTAGGTAGCTGTTGTAGGTAGCTGTTGTAGGTAGCTGTTGAATGTAGCTGTTGTAGGTAGCTGTTGTAGATAGCTGTTGTAGGTAGCTGTTGAATGTAGCTGTTGTAGGTAGCTGTTGTAGGTAGCTGTTGTAGGTAGCTGTTGAATGTAGCTGTTGTAGGTAGCTGTTGAATGTAGCTGTTGTAGGTAGCTGTTGTAGGTAGCTGTTGTAGGTAGCTGTTGTAGGTAGCTGTTGTAGGTAGCTGTTGAATGTAGCTGCTGTAGGTAGCTGTTGAATGTAGCTGTTGTAGGTAGCTGTTGTAGGTAGCTGTTGTAGGTAGCTGTTGAATGTAGCTGTTGTAGGTAGCTGTTGTAGGTAGTTGTTGTAGGTAGCTGTTGTAGGTAGCTGTTGTAGGTAGCTGTTGTAGGTAGCTGTTGTATGTAGCTGCTGTAGGTAGCTGTTGTAGGTAGCTGTTGTAGGTAGCTGTTGAATGTAGCTGTTGTAGGTAGCTGTTGTAGGTAGCTGTTGTATGTAGCTGCTGTAGGTAGCTGTTGTAGGTAGCGGTTGTAGGTTGCGGTTGTAGGTTGCTGTTGTAGGTAGCTGTTGAATGCAGCTGTTGTAGGTAGCTGTTGAATGTAGCTGTTGTAGGTAGCTGCTGTAGGTAGCTGTTGTAGGTAGCTGTTGAATGTAGCTGTTGTAGGTAGCTGTTGTATGTAGCTGCTGTAGGTAGCTGCTGTAGGTAGCTGTTGAATGTAGCTGTTGTAGGTAGCTGTTGAATGTAGCTGTTGTAGGTAGCTGTTGTAGGTAGCTGTTGTAGGTAGCTGTTGTAGGTAGCTGTTGAATGTAGCTGTTGTAGGTAGCTGCTGTAGGTAGCTGTTGTAGGTAGCTGTTGAATGTAGCTGTTGTAGGTAGCTGTTGTATGTAGCTGCTGTAGGTAGCTGCTGTAGGTAGCTGTTGAATGTAGCTGTTGTAGGTAGCTGTTGAATGTAGCTGTTGTAGGTAGCTGTTGAATGTAGCTGTTGTAGGTAGCTGTTGTAGGTAGCTGTTGTAGGTAGCTGTTGAATGTAGCTGTTGTATGTAGCTGTTGTAGGTAGCTGTTGTAGGTAGCTGTTGAATGTAGCTGTTGTATGTAGCTGTTGTAGGTAGCTGTTGTAGGTAGCTGTTGAATGCAGCTGTTGTAGGTAGCTGTTGTAGGTAGCTGTTGTATGTAGCTGTTGTAGGTAGCTGTTGTATGTAGCTGTTGTAGGTAGCTGTTGTAGGTAGCTGTTGTATGTAGCTGTTGTATGTAGCTGTTGTAGGTAGCTGTTGTAGGTAGCTGTTGAATGTAGCTGTTGTAGGTAGCTGTTGTAGGTAGCTGTTGTAGGTAGCTGTTGAATGTAGCTGTTGTAGGTAGCTGTTGTAGGTAGCTGTTATAGGTAGCTGTTGAATGTAGCTGTTGAATGTAGCTGTTGTAGGTAGCTGTTGTAGGTAGCTGTTGTAGGTAGCTGTTGTAGGTAGCTGTTGAATGTAGCTGTTGAATGTAGCTGTTGTAGGTAGCTGTTGTAGGTAGCTGTTGTAGGTAGCTGTTGAATGTAGCTGTTGTAGGTAGCTGTTGTAGGTAGCTGTTGTAGGTAGCTGTTGAATGTAGCTGTTGTAGGTAGCTGTTGTAGGTAGCTGTTATAGGTAGCTGTTGAATGTAGCTGTTGAATGTAGCTGTTGTAGGTAGCTGTTGTAGGTAGCTGTTGTAGGTAGCTGTTGTAGGTAGCTGTTGAATGTAGCTGTTGAATGTAGCTGTTGTAGGTAGCTGTTGTAGGTAGCTGTTGTAGGTAGTTGTTGAATGTAGCTGTTGTAGGTAGCTGTTATAGGTAGCTGTTGAATGTAGCTGCTGTAGCTAGGTGTTGAATGTAGCTGTTGTAGGTAGCTGTTGTAGGTAGCTGTTATAGGTAGCTGTTGAATGTAGCTGTTGAATGTAGCTGTTGTAGGTAGCTGTTGTAGGTAGCTGTTGTAGGTAGGTGTTGAATGTAGCTGTTGTAGGTAGCTGTTATAGGTAGCTGTTGAATGTAGCTGCTGTAGCTAGGTGTTGAATGTAGCTGTTGTAGGTAGCTGTTGTAGGTAGCTGTTGTAGGTAGCTGTTGAATGTAGCTGTTGAATGTAGCTGTTGTAGGTAGCTGTTGTAGGTAGCTGTTGAATGTAGCTGTTGAATGTAGCTGTTGTAGGTAGCTGTTGTAGGTAGCTGTTGTAGGTAGCTGTTATAGGTAGCTGTTGAATGTAGCTGCTGTAGGTAGGTGTTGAATGTAGTTGTTGTAGGTAGCTGTTGTAGGTAGCTGTTGTAGGTAGCTGTTGAATGTAGCTGTTGTAGGTAGCTGTTGTAGGTAGCTGTTGTAGGTAGCTGTTGTAGGTAGCTGTTGAATGTAGCTGATGTAGGTAGCTGTTGTAGGCAGCGGGGCGCTGTTGTAGGTAGCTGGGGGCTGCTGAGGTAGCTGTTGTAGGTAGCTGTTGTAGGCAGCTGTTGTAGGTAGCAGGTGTAGGCAGCTGTTGTAGGTAGCTGGTGTATGTAGCTCACCAGCAGGAAAGGAAGAGGCAGAGAGGGGGAGGAAAATATACAAATCCAGAAAGGTAGGCCGTTCATGTTTCAACCAGGTACAATGGCAGACATACTGTGTATTTGCACGTTGATCAATAATCATTGATGCCTCTTACAAAGGGCTGGTGCCCCTTTCTCTATCTCTCTCTCTCTCCTCTCTTTCTATCTTACCCTCTGCAGGCCCAATGTTGGATCCAAATGGGCTGTATCAGGCTGTATCACAACCGGCCGTGATTGGGAATCCCATAGGGCGGCGCACAATTGGCCCAGCGCCGTCCGGGTTAGGGTTTGGCCGGGGTAGGCCATCATTGTAAATAATAATTTGTTCTTAACTGACTTGCCTAGTTAAATACAAGTTAAATAAAGGTTAAATAAAAAGGGAAGCTTGCACAGCACCATATGGCCACACATATAGCAGAGTCTAAATGGGCTGTTCTTGAAGGTTAAGATTGTATTATATCTGCAGATGAAATGTACAAGGTCATAGATCCCCCCTTATCTTAATTCTGCTGCCCTAGTCTTGGTCCTCCCTTGAAGCATCAGTTGTCCTGCAACACACAACACATACAACACAGACACAACACACACACAAACAACACACACACAACAGGCACACGACACACACAGGGAGCATTGTAGTACCACCTCAATAAAAATAAAAGCATTGAACATGAAAATGATGAATCATTCATAGATATTTAACCAGTAATGGCGCTTGTTCTAACTAACAGGGTTAACAACTAACGACAGCGACTTGCTGCCGTTGTCGCAACGCGTTACCCTAACGGGCCCCGCTCGCCCGGACAAACATTGTCCACGGCGACCGGCGACTGGGTTGTCATGGCAAAGAAGTAGGAGGCGAAATGTCGCGATGACCTTCAAGAGTTAGGACCCGAGGGGCCATGTGGCACTAGCCTCGTTAACAGCCTTGCCCCGAGAGAGACTTCTTCCTCGATGCCTCGGCCAATGATAGGGCTCTTAATTGTCTATTTTCCAGAAGGAAGGCATCCTGCCAGGGAGAGTTTGTTATCCAATCTGTATGGAGCTGATAGGAGACAGGGGAACCTGCCCGTGCTGGGAGGATGGGGGACCAATCACAGCGTGGTTTCTCATGCTGTACTGTATGTATACGACATTTACTGTTGTTTCACGTTTAGCCAATTCAATGTGTTATGAACTAAGTACATCTGTACCTTGTGTTGTGTATTGGCAGTGCTTCTAAGACTGAATGTCCAAGAGAAATTCCCTCATGGGCAATTAAGAATTCTACTCTCATAAACATGTCAATAATCATGTCATCAATCATATCGTCTGAAAAAGATTTGTTGAGTACACACCGACATAAAATCCTTCCCCTGCTTTCAGCTTGTCCACAATGCTCTTCAACTTGCCTATTTCCAGGTAAAAGCTAAAATAATATTTGTTTGCCAGTTTACAGCAGGCATGTGATGTGCTCTCACTACCACTCAGATTATGCTTTGATTACATCTGTTATATATTTTCAAACATACTGGTGTGTCTTATACACTGAGTGCACAAAACATTAGGAACACCTTCCTAATTGCGTTGCAACCCCCTTTCTGCCCCCAGAACAACTTCCATTCGTCGGGGCATGGACTCTACAAGGTGTCAAAAGCGCTCCACAGGGATGCTGGCCCATGTTTACTCCAATGCTGCCCACAATTGTGTCAAGTTGGTGGTGGACCATTCTTGATACACACAGGAAACTGTTGAGCGGAGAAAAACCCATCAGCATTGAGGTTCTTGACACAAACCGGTGCGCCTGGCACATACTACCTTACTGTTCAAAGACACTTCAATCTTTTGTCTTGCCCATTCACCCTCTGAATGACACACACACCCAATCCATGTCTCAAGGCTTAAAAATCCTACTTTAACCTGTCTCCTCCCCTTCATCTACACTGACTGAAGTGGATTTAACAAGGTACATCAATAAGGGATCACAGATTTCACCTGGATTCACCTGGATTCACCTGGTCATGGAAAGGGCAGGTGTTCTTAATGTTGTGTATTCTCAGTGTAGTTTGTGTAATTTCCCTCTATTAACAACGTTGATAAATCTGTAATTATCTCTGTGTCCAGTTATTACACTGTTGTGATTACGCAACATTACTAAGATGGCTACACGGTGAGAAATGAACAAAATGGAGTACACACTTCAGGAAACATACTCAATGATACTTGTTATTACTTAAAACCTGTAAGTAGGTTTAACTTCATTAGGATGTTCACCAATAGGTAACATACAGTGCACAACACAAGCATTTCGCTACACTCGCAATAACATCTGTTAAATATGTGTATGTGACCAATAAAATGTGATTTGATAACTTGGCTATATCTATATGTTACGTGATCTGTGGAAGCGACACAACCTAACCTCCAATCAGACCTTGAGCCTGTATCCCAGAAAAAAAGCGACGGAAATCTGCACTTGATGATTTCTTCAGAATTCCCAGCAGCCATCTCCTGCTACCGCTCACCCCCTACTTTCTTCTCTCCATCCCTTCCCTCTCTCCTTATCAATTAAGCAGAGAAATATACATAAGCAAGCAGACCTTCATTGTTAGTGTCACCTTCTTTCTCATCCCCCAAGAACACAGTACAGGTTCCCCCTTTCACAGAGAGACAACTTTGAGACAGCGTTGACCCCGGATCACTCCGTGTATTCCCCTTCCAATCAGTCTGACACAAGAGAAGCCCCTAGGCGTTTCTCCCAGCAGCCACGGAGTAGAGGAGAGTGAGCTTGATCTCTCTCCTCGGATGCGAGGAGACGTCCCTGGCTTTCTGCATGCAGTGGTCCCCGTCCTCAGCTTGCCTTTTCCCGACAGCCCCACTTGCATACACATCAAACCCATTAAAGTGTCAAGCTTCACAGCGGAGCAAAATAAGGATGGAAACTTAGTGGTGAATAGTAATTATTTTCTGCCACTCATTCAAATGGCAATGTATAATACAGTATGTCATCAAGGACCTAGCAAGTTTTCAGTGATGACGACAGACCACTAGATCTATCTGTGCAATTGAATGCAAGTGATTTTTTTCTACCTTCACTGAGTGTTCCAGGACAGCATTTGCATATACATTTGAGGACCATATGCTGCCTGATAAGAACGCCTGTATGCGCCACCATTTGGCGGTAGCAGAGTACTGGCGGCACCAGTCGTGGGTTCCTCAAGCATCCTCTGACCCTGTCTAAATGACTCATTCACTGTGAGTTATGAGGGGGCTCAGGGTGGGGAGTCTGTGGATGTCAACCTTTCCTTTACCCACTATTTACATTTCTCCAAAAACAAATGAGTCGGGGCAAATGTGTTTGTGCACGGCCAGGGGAGAGGAGGGATATTTTCACATTGACATTTTCCTACTTAGAATTCGTAATTCTGCCGGCAGCGGGAAAACATGACCCAAAACCCCCCTGACTGTTTATCTTGAGGTGACAACTAACAAGCTTCTGCCTGATAATTAGATGGCCGCCGTCGAGTGTGTGTGTGTGTGTGTGTGTGTGTGTGTGTGTGTGTGTGTGTGTGTGTGTGTGTGTGTGTGTGTGTGTGTGTGGCGTTTGTGCGTGTGCATATGCGTGCGTGAGTGTGTGTGTGTGTTTCAAAGTTCTCCATAACGTTGACATGATTATATGTTTCTCGCTACGCATCACGCCTTTAGGGTGCTTTAAAAGCCTCTCCAGCTGCATCCACTCCATTTGGACTGCATTAACGATGTAGTGGCCACAATCATCCATTCCATTTGGACTGCATTAACGATGTAGTGGCCACAGTCATCCATTCCATTTGGACTGCATTAACGATGTAGTGGCCACAGTCATCCATTCCATTTGGACTGCATTAACGACGTAGTGGCCACAATCATCCATTCCATTTGGACTGCATTAACGATGTAGTGGCCACAATCATCCACTCCATTTGGACTGCATTAACGATGTAGTGGCCACAATCATCCATTCCATTTGGACTGCATTAACGATGTAGTGGCCACAATCATCCATTCCATTTGGACTGCATTAACGATGTAGTGGCCACAATCATCCACTCCATTTGGACTGCATTAACGATGTAGTGGCCACAATCATCCACTCCATTTGGACTGCATTAACGACGCAGTGGCCACAATCATGTACTGGGCTGTATGGTGGTGGAGTGACTGCAGAATGTGACTCATCCCACAGGAAAGGGATTGCAACCGGCGTGTGTGTGCGTGCACACGCATGTTGGCAACACAGCCCACTGGGCACACACTGTTTGAATCAACGTTGTTTCCAAGTCATTTCAATGAAAAAGGAGGTATTTTATTGTGTGTGAACAACACACATTAGATGAGGGGCGCTTCAAAAACTATTTACAAGCCATTAACTAGGGGAAGGCCCCAGTAATGGGACTGTCCTGTGACAGGCCTGACTGAAAATTGAACAATGTGGAGGAGACTCTTGTTTAATCCTCAAGTGGTAAGACAATGTCTCTATAGAAGAGATGAAACACTGAATAAGGAGAATGTCTTACATCTCTGATCTTGACATTCACCTCTTAGAAAAGCCTGGGGTGCACTGGTAGACGGAGGGAGATATGGCCACTATTGGGGCCAACATTAGAGCTGGGAGGAAAAACTGAGGATGTCATGATTTATTTCCATGTAGTTCCATGTAATATTACATAATAAAGAATATGTGTGGTCTAGATTTATATCAGAGACAACAACATATATGGTGTGTGGTTTTCATGGGGCCATGCCTTTCATTTGATTTAGCAGACATTATACTGGCATTTACTAAATACAAAACGAACAATGCATTTGGCTAATGTTCTATTACAATTGGATGTCTTTACTGTTCTCTGAAGAAGTGGAGGAAGGAGGAGAGGGAAGGTGGGAGGGATGGAGGGAGGGAGGGAGGGAGGGAGAATTGGAGAGGGAAGGTGGGAGGGAGAAGAGGAGAGGGATGGAGGGAGGGAGAAGAGGAGAGGGAAGGTGGGAGGGAGGGAGGGAGAGGGAGGGAGGGAGGGAGGGAGGGAGGGAGGGAGGGAGGGAGGAGAGAGAAGAGGAGAGGGAGGAGGGAGGGAGGGAGGGAGGGGAGGGAGGGAGGGAGGGAGGGAGGGAGGGAGGGAGGGAGGGAGGAGGGAGGGAGGGAGGGAGGGAGGGGGAGGGAGGGAGGGGAGGGAGAGGGATGGTGGGAGAGAGGGTGGGAGAAGAGGAGAGGGAAGGAGGGAGGATTCTAAAACAAGATTATGAAGAAGAAAAAATCAATGGGCAAGTTCCCAATTATACCCACACGTAATATACCACTGAAAAATATTTCTTCAGATAATGTAAAATAGTTCCAAACCCATACAGGGTGACATTTTGGAGTAGCCCACATTCAGACTACTGGTTATTTACAGTGGCTGTGAGCAAGTGTGAGCAAGGGGCGGGGTCGCGCTTTCTGTGGAAATCTTCGGAGAAATGCCACCTCTTCCTGTCAGATGCGTATGGGCATTCAGGAGAGAGAGGAGTCAGTCCAAATTTCGCACCTGATAGGGTTTATTCGTTTTTCTCTGTACCAGCGTTGTAACTTAGTTGTAGTTTTTTTATGATGCCTAGGAAATGGCTTACGGGTTAGCAATGCAGTGTAATCGTAATCAAATGTATATGCTGTTGCTGTGTATTAGAATTCTCCATTACGCCTTGTTTCTTTTCACAGCCTTGACTGTGGCAAGATACTGTTCCTCGCAAGCTTATAACACACACCCAATCCGATCAAGCCGTAAGATTTCGTATCCTACAAGGCAGGACACGCAACTTCATAAAGAATTGAACATTATAATGATGTATCATTAAGAGCCCAATTAAATTGGTCCCTTTGACAGCATTCTATTGAAGATTTCGTATTTTCGTCTTCCCCTTTTCAATAAAAAAATAACAATGCCTTTGTTCTTCAAAAGTCTTTAGGCCTAATTGGGGAATTTGTTTGGTTGTAGACTATCACTGTTGCGCATTTTAATATTCTACTATTTGGGCAATAAGGAAATATGTTTTGTAATAAAACATTTTGTAACGTTTTTCATGATGTTTGTGTGCCTGTGTAACCAAGTATCTTAACAAGTCATTTATAATCTCCATCCTAACAAATCCACATAATATGTGAAGTCAATCGCTGTGTGCTAGTCTACGTATGCTAAATGTATGTTGCGAATAGTAAAACCCCAGCTAGTCAATTTGAGGAGAAAACGTTTATTCTCCATATGGACTAATAAATAGACACCAAAAGGCAGTACAAAGGGCAAAATAAGTAATTATGTAGAGTATACATAAAAGACTAAAAATAAGACTAAAATCAACAGCAACCTGTCCTCTCTTCAGGCAAAATCTCTCCAGCAGTCAAGGCGGTTGGAATAGGATAATGACATTAAACAGTCAAGGTGGTTGGAATAGGATAATGACATTAAACAGTCAAGGCGGTTGGAATAGGATAATGACATTAAACAGTCAAGGCGGTTGGAATAGGATAATGACATTAAACAGTCAATGTGGTTGGAATAGGATAATGACATTAAACAGTCAAGGTGGTTGGAATAGGATAATGACATTAAACAGTCAAGGTGGTTGGAATAGGATAATGACATTAAACAGTCAAGGTGGTTGGAATAGGATAATGACATTAAACAGTCAATGTGGTTGGAATAGGATAATGACATTAAACAGTCAATGTGGTTGGAATAGGATAATGACATTAAACAGTCAAGGCGGTTGGAATAGGATAATGACATTAAACAGTCAAGGCGGTTGGAATAGGATAATGACATTAAACAGTCAAGGCGGTTGGAATAGGATAATGACATTAAACAGTCAAGGTGGTTGGAATAGGATAATGACATTAAACAGTCAATGTGGTTGGAATAGGATAATGACATTAAACAGTCAATGTGGTTGGAATAGGATAATGACATTAAACAGTCAAGGCGGTTGGAATAGGATAATGACATTAAACAGTCAAGGTGGTTGGAATAGGATAATGACATTAAACAGTCAATGTGGTTGGAATAGGATAATGACATTAAACAAGGGTGTCACCTGCACTCAGACAATCAATCACCAGCCATCACTGTTCCCGTGTCCTGAGTGACTCCACCTTTCAAGGAATGGATTTGAGAGCGCACCCTGAAAAAACGCACCACAAGTAAACATCTAAATCCATGGCGAAGAAAAGAACCCCGCGATTGAATGCGCAAACATGGATCAGAGTCAGATAGGCTTTACGATGAAGGCACATGTCAATAATGCATGTTCAAAATTTTGCATTGGGTTACCCCTACAAGATATCAAGTTGATGTTGTGTGATATCATTCAACTCTTGAAACGTACAGTATCCGGTAGCGTGTCGTTTATAATCAAAAGGCTATGAATGTATGAAGTGATTTCGTCCGGGCGGATAGGCTACATTCATATGAATGGTCTTAAATGCTAAGCATACGCCTCTCATGGTTGGCTTCGTTAATGTACACCCCCGTGGAGATATGCACCCTCTCACTGAAGATGATTCACTAATGCGTTATTCATAACTACCTCTGAAACTTCAAGGGTTTATACTGTAACAAATGGTTGCGCTAAACAAATACCCAGTAAGGCTATTGTAAATCAAATAAAGTGAATAAACTTGTAATAACCAACAAACGTACACGTAGATAACGTCTAAACTACGGTGATGCGACAAAAGGCTATCCTACTCTACATTTCTTTATAACAAGCTATTTTTGAGACTGCTATAACGTTTGTCCACACCAGTAGGCTACTCTGTACAAGAATAGGAGAGGATGGCATCCGGCACATTTTTGGCTACGGAGTAGGGTTACCAGCGTCACCTAACCTTTGCGGTATCAGCGTCAGCTCTACCCCGCCGCTTCTTGGTCCGTCGAGCAAGCACTTTGTATAGCATCCGAGTTCGGCATCTGAGTACTCTTGAGAGCTTCTCTTTGGGTACCACTAGCAGCCTGCATCCACCTCATAGGCTACTGGGTCAGCCGAATTCACAAGTATGGACAGAGGCACTATCGGACGCAGACTGCCTGTCGCGCATTCCACAATGTAGAACCAGTTGAAACACATATTTTCTCGTTTATAGAAGAACCTGCAAATACAACTCCGTTAGAAAAAAAAGACAATTGTTCCTACCTTTATCAGCGATGGAGTTCCTCTCTTTTTATCGTGCATTCACAAAAAAACTCACATCTTCTTATTCAAATAAACAAATAAACAATAATCCCGTGTGCTAGCGTCCTGCGGCAGATCCAGAGAAGCGGTTTGGGTTCTAGCGCTGAGTAGTGTTTAAAATCCCCCGATAGCGCTGGTTGCTCGGACGCGTGTGGTATCGCAGTTCTGTTCAGCCGCGCTTGGAGAAACCACAGCTGTCCACGTTTGGATGGAGGGTGATGTCATAGCACCATCCTCTTCTCTCTCGTCCCCCTCCTTTTTCGCCCACCCTTCTACTCGCAGCTCCCTCCTTCTTTCTCCTCCACTGCCGTGGGTTTGTCACTAGTTACCACAGCCACAAAGTATATATCGTCAAAATGTATGCATTGTTTTGGGTAAACTTTTTGGTCTTAATTTAAGGTTAGCGTTAGGCATAACGTTAGAAGTGTGGTTAAAGTTAGGCTTACGTTTAGGGTAAGGTAGAACATCAGATAAATTGTATAAATAGGCGGGGCTTATGACTTTGTGGCTGTGCTAACTTGAGACGACCCTCCCGTGGGCTACTTTCTCACCCTCACGGTTCCTGTTCTTCCACTTGACGTGATGAAGTCATAGCGTTGCCTACACCCTGCCAGCCGTGCTGTCCATCAGCATCTGCAGCCTCCTTTCCCGGGATTAGATGGAAGAAAAGGTGGCATGAAAAAGACCAACGTGTGAGAGAGGATGTGAAGACTTCCCTCCCCTTCGTGCAGCGTAAAGGAAAAGTGCATACTCCTCATAAGACTACAAAGGATTTTCTGTACTGGCCAATGTAGCAGGGCCTAGATCTCAAAACCATTTTAGTGAATCATATTGTGATACCATTAAAACACGTGTGTGTCATGAGAAACCTTGCTTTACCTGAAGACGTGCATTAGTTTCCCAAGCTAATGGGTAAGCTTTATCTCAACAGGTTTACAATCATATTGCACCCGAGAGACCTGAGTTCAAACCCAGTTAGACACACTGACAAAGAGGAGTACTTCTGTGCCAGTCAAAGGTTTGGACACACCTACTCATTCAAGGGTTTTCTTATATTTTTTTTACTGTTTTCTAAATGGTAGAATAATAGTGAAGACATAAAAACTATGAAATAACACATATGGAATCATGTAGTAAGCAAAAAAGTGTTAAACGCATCAAAATATATTTTAGATTCTTCAAAGTATCCACCCATTGCCGTGATGATAGCTTGGCACACTCTTTGCATTCTCTCAACCAGCTTCATGAGGAATGCTTTTCCAACTGTCTTGAAGGAGTTCCCACATATGCTGATCACTTGTTGGCTGCTTTTCCTTCACTCTGCAGTCCAACTCATCCCAAACCATCTCAATTGGGTTGAGGTCGGGTGATTGTGGAGGCCAGGTCATCTGATGAAGCACTCCATCACTCTCCTTCTTGGTCAAATAGTCCTTACATAGCCTGGAGGTGTGTTTTGGGTCATTGTCCTGTTAGAAAAACAAATGATAGTCCCACTAAGTGCAAACCAGATGGGATGGTGTATTGCTGCAGAATGCTGTGGTAGCCATGCTGGTAAAGTGTGCCTTGAATTCTAAATAAATCACAGACATTGTCACATTGTCACCAGCAAAGCACCCACACATCATGACACCTCCTCCTCCATGCTTCACAGCGGGAACCACACATGCAGAGATATCCGTTCACATACTCTGTGTCTCACAAAGACATGGCGGTTGGAGCCAAAAATATCAAATTTGGACTCAACAGACCAAAGGACAGATTTCCACTGGTCTAATGTCCATTGCTCATGTTTCTTGGCCCAAGCAAGTCTCTTCTTCTTATTGGTATCCTTTAGCCTCTATGGGCTAGGTGGGACGCTTGCGTCCCACCTACTCAACAGCCAGTGTAATCCCGTGGCGCGATATTCAACTACCTCAAAAATGCAAAAACTTCAATTTTTCAAACATATGACTATTTTTCACCATTTTAAAGACAAGACTCTCATTAATCTAACCACACTGTCCGATTTCAAAAAGGATTTACAACGAAAGCAAAACATTAGATAATGTCAGCAGAGTACCCAGCCAGAAATAATCAGACACCCATTTTTCAAGCTAGCATATAATGTCACATAAACCCAAACCACAGCTAAATGCAGCACTAACCTTTGATGATCTTCATCAGATGACAACCCTAGGACATTATGTTATACAATACATGCATGTTTTGTTCAATCAAGTTCATATTTATATCAAAAACTAGCTTTTTACATTAGCATGTGACTAGCATGTGACTAGCATTCCCACCGAACACTGCCGGTGAATTTACTAAATTACTCACGATAAACGTTCACAAAAAACATAACAATTATTTTAAGAATTATAGATACAGAACTCCTCTATGCACTCGATATGTCCGATTTTAAAATAGCTTTTCGGTGAAAGCACATTTTGCAATATTCTAAGAGCTAGCTATTTAGACACCCAGAAAGTTTAGCATTCACCAAAGTCAGATTTACTATAAGAAAAATGTTATTACCTTTGCTGTCTTCGTCAGAATGCACTCCCAGGACTTCTACTTCAATAACAAATGTTGGTTTGGTCCCAAATAATCCATTGTTATATCCAAACAGCGGCGTTTTGTTCGTGCGTTCAAGACACTATCCGAAAGGGTAAATAAGGGTTACGAGAGCGGCGCATTTCGTGACAAAAAAAATTCTAAATATTCCATTACCGTACTTTGAAGCATGTCAACCGCTGTTTAAAATCAATTTTTATGCAATTTTTCTCGTAAAAAAAGCGATAATATTCAGACCGGGAAATCGTTTTTTATTAAAAAAAGGAAGTGAAAGTAAAAGCATGCTATCCCCTCATGCACGAGCCTTAGTCTAATGGCCCTCTGATAGAGCACTTGCCAAACGCGCTAATGTGTTTCAGCCTGGGGATGGAATTACATCGTTCAGCTTTTTCCCGCCTTCTGAGAGCCCATGGGAGCCGTAGGAAGTGTCACGTCATGCCAGAGATCCCCTGTATTTGTTAGAGATGATCAAGGAGGGCAAGAAATGGTCAGACAGGCCACTTCCTGTAAGGAATCTTCTCAGGTTTTGGCCTGACAAATGAGTTCTGTTATACTCACAGACACCATTCAAACAGTTTTAGAAACTTTAGGGTGTTTTCTATCCAAAGCCAATAATTATATGGATATTCTAGTTACTGGGCAGGAGTAGTAACCAGATTAAATCGGGTATGTTTTTTTATCCGGCTGTGCAAATACTGCCCCCTAGCCCCAACAGGTTAGTAGTGGTTCTTTGAAGCAATTTGACTATAAAGGCCTGATTCACGCAGTCTCCTCTGAACAGTTGATGTTGAGATGGGTCTGTTATTTGAACTCTGTGAAACATTTATTTGAGCTGCAATCTGAAGTGCAGTTAACCCTAATGAACTTATCCTCTGCAGAAGAGGTAACTCTGGGTCTTCCTTTCCTGTGGCGTTCCTCATGAGAGCCAATTTCATCATAGCGCTTGATGGTTTTTGCGACTGCACTTGAAGAAACTTTCAAAGTTCTTGCAAATTTCCATACTGACTGACCTTTATGTCTTAAAGTAATGGTGGACTGTCATTTCTCTTTGCTTATTTGAGCTGTTCTTGTCATTTACATTTGCATTTACATTTGAGTCATTTAGCAGACGCTCTTATCCAGAGCGACTTACAGTAGTGAATGCATACATTTCATACATGTTTTTTTTTTTTTTTCTGTGCTGGCCCCCCGTGGGAATCGAACCCACAACCCTGGTGTTGCAAACACCATGCTCTACCAACTGAGCTACAGGGAAGGCCGTCATAATATGGACTTGGTCTTTTACCAAATAGGGCTATCATCTATATACCACCCGTACCTTGTCACAAAACAATTGATTGGCTCAAACATATTAAGAAGGAAACTTTTAAGGAGGCACACCTGTTAATTGAAATGCCTTCCAGGTGACTGCTTCCTGAAGCTGGTTGAAAGAATGCCAAGAGTGTGCAAAGCTGTCATCAAGGAAAAGGGGTGCTATTTTGAAGAATCTCAATTATAAAATATATTTTGAGTTTTTTAACACTTTTTTGGTTACTACATGATTCCATATGTGTTATTTCATAGTAGAAAATAGTAAAAATAAAGAAAAACCTTTGAATGAGTAGGTGTGTCCAAACGTTTGACTGGTACTGTATATCAATCCAGTGCATCTCTTTTCTCCACAATATCTATTGAATTGCACTACTCCATTAAAATGTGAGGTAAAAACTGAAGCGGTAGAGCCTTCATTAACCCTATACTGTAACTCTGTCCCACCACCAGAACCTCTGCTCACTGATGAGAGTGGAGCCTAGAAGACAATCTCCTCTCCTCTCCCTCCTGCCCTCCAAATGCATCCTTGTATTGCTGGCCTCTAATTACATTAAATTCAAGGGGCTTTATTGGCATGGGAAACATATGTTAACATGGCCAAAGCAAGTGAAGTAGATAATATACAAAAGTGAAATAAACAAGAAAAATGAACAGTAAACATTACATTCACATAAGTTCCAAAAGAATAAAGACATTACTAATGTCATATTACGTATATATACAGTGTTGTAACAATGTGCAAATGGTTAAAGCAAAAAAGGGAAAAGAAATAAACAAAAACACAGTGGCTTGCGAAAGTATTCACCCCTTTGGCATTTTTCCTATTTTGTTGCCTTACAAACTGGAATTAAAATGGATTTTTGGGGGGTTTGTATCATTTGATTGACACAAAATGCCTACCACCTTGAAAATGCAAAATATTTTTTATTGTGAAACAAACAAGAAATAAGACAAAAAAAAAGAAGAAAACTTCAGCGTGCATAACTATTCACCCCCCTAAAGTCAATACTTTGTAGAGCCAACTTTTGCAGCAATTACAGCTGCACATCTCTTGGGGTATGTCTCTATAAGATTGGCACATCTAGCCTCTGGGGTTTTTGCCCATTCTTTAAGGCAAAACTGCTCCAGCTCCTTCAAGTTGGATGGGTTCCGCTGGTATACAGCAATCTTTAAGTCATACCACAGATTCTCAATTGAATTGAGGTCTAGGCTTCGACTAGGCCATTCCAAGACATTTAAATGTTTCCCCTTAAACCACACTCAAGTGTTGCTTTAGCAGTATGCTTAGGGTCATTGTCCTGTTGGAATGTGAACCTCCGTCCCAGTCTCAAATCTCTGGAAGACTGAAACAGGTTTCTCTCAAGAATTTCCCTGTATTTAGCACCATCCATCATTCCTTCAATTCTGACCAGTTTCCCAGTCCCTGCCGATGAAAAACATCCCCACAGCATGATGCTGCCACCACCATGCTTCACTGTGGGGATGGTATTCTTGGGGTGATGAGAGGTTTTGGGTTTGCGCCAGACATAGTGTTTTCCTTGATGGCCAAAAAGCTAAATTTTTGTCTCATCTGTTTGGGGGGTCTGTTTGGGGGGTCTCCCACAAGCCTTCTGGAAAACACCAAACGTGTTTGCTACTTTTTTTCTTTATGCAATGGCTTTTTTCTGGCCACTCTTCCGTAAAGCCCAGCTCTGTGGAGTGTATGGCTTAAAGTGGTCCTATGGACAGATACTCCAATCTCCGCTGTGGAGCTTTGCAGCGCCTTCAGGGTTATCTTTGGTCTCTTTGTTGCCTCTCTGATTATTGCCCTCCTTGCCTGGTCCATGAGTTTTGGTGGGCGACCCTCTCTTGGCAGATTTGTTGTGGTGCCATATTCTTTCAAATTTTTAATAATGGATTTAATGGTGCTCCGTGGGATGTTCAAAGTTTCGGCTAGTTTTTTATAACCCAACCCTGATCTGTACTTCTCCAAAACGTTGTCCCTGACCTGTTTGGAGAGCTCTTTGGTCTTTATAGTGCCGCTTGCTTGGTGGTGCCCCTTGCTTAGTGGTGTTTCAGACTGGGGCCTTTCAGAAGAGGTGTATATATACTGAAATCAAGTGACAGATCATCTGACACTTAAATAAAGTCCACCTGTGTGCAATCTAACTAATTATGTGAATTCTGAAGGTAATAATCTTTAAAATTTCACTTCACCAATTTTGAATATTTTGTGTATGTCCATTACATGAAATCCAAATAAAATCCAATTTAAATTACAGGTTGTAATGCAACAAAACGCCAAGGGGGGTGAATACTTTTGAAAAAAATACGTGTCTCTAATATGGTCCTACATTTGGCAGGAGGTTAGGAAGTGCAGCTCAGTTTCCACCTCATTTTGTGGGCAGTGCACATAGCCTGTCTTCTCTTGAGAGCCAGGTCTGCCTACTGCGGCCTTTCTCAAAAGCAAGGCTATGCTCACTGAGTCTGTACATAGTCAAAGCTTTCCTTAAGTTTGGGTCAGTCACAGTGGTCAGGTATTCTGCTGCTGTGTACTCTTTGTTTTTTTGTTAATTCTTCTCAATGTGTCAAGTACTTATTTTTTTGTTTTCTCATGATTTGGTTGGGTCTAATTTTGTTGCTGTCCTTGGGCTCTGTGGGGTCTGTTTGTGTTTGTGAACAGAGCCCCAGGACCAGCTTGCTTAGGGGACTCTTCTCCAGGTTCATCTCTCTGTAGGTGATGGCTTTGTTATGGAAGGTTTGAGAATCGCTTCCTTTTAGGTGGTTGTAGAATTTAACGGCTCTTTTCTGGATTTTGATAATTAGCGGGTATCGGCCTAATTCTGCTCTGCATGCATTATTTGGTGTTCTACGTTTTACACTGAGGATATTTTTGTAGAATTCTGCATGCAAAGTCTCAATTTGGTGTTTGTTCCATTGTGTGAATTTTTGGTTGATGAGCGGACCCCAGACCTCACAACCATAAAGGGCAATGCAAATTATAACTGATTCAAGTATTTTTAGCCAGATCCTAGTTGGTATGTCGAGTTTTATGTTCCTTTTGATGGCATAGAATGCCCGTCTTGCCTTGTCAGCTCGTTCACAGCTTTGTGGAAGTTACCTGTGGCGCTGATGTTTAGGCCAAGGTATGTATAGTTTTTTGTGTGTTCTAGGGCAACGATGTCTAGATGGAATTTGTATTTGTGGTCCTGGCGACTGGACCTTTTTTGGAACACCATTATTTTGGTCTTACAGAGATTTACTCTCAGGGCCCAGGTCTGAAAGAATCTGTGCAGAAAATCTAGGTTCTGCTGTAGGCCCTCCCTGGTTGGTGACAGAAGCACCAGATCATCAGTAAACAGTAGACATTTGACTTCAGATTCTAGTAGGGTGAGGACGGGTGCTGCAGACTATTCTAGTGCCCTCTCCAATTTGTTGATATATATGTTGAAGAGGGTGGGGCTTAAGCTTCATCACTGTCTCACCCCACGGCCCTGTGAGAAGAAATGTGTGTGTTTTTTGCCTATTTTAACCGCACACTTGTTGTTTGTGTACATGGATTTTGTAACGTTGTATGTTTTTCCCCCCTAACACCACTTTCCATCAATTTGTATAGCAGAACCTCAGGCCAAATCGAAATCAACAAAGCATGAGAAGACTTTGTCTTTGTTTTGGTTTGTTTGTTTGTCAATTAGGGTGTGCAGAGTGAATACGTGGTCTGTGGTATGATAATTTGGTAAAAAAACCATTTTACATTTGCTCAGTACATTGTTTTCACTGAGGAAATGTACGAGTCTGATGTTAAGGATAATGCAGAGGATTTTCCCAAAGTTGCTGTTGACGCATACCCAACGGTAGTTATTGGTGTCAAATTTGTCTCCACTTTTGTTGATTGGGGTGATCAGTCCATGGTTCCAAATATTTGGGAAGATGCCAGAGCTAAGGATGATGTTAAAGAGTTTTAGTATAGCCAATTGGAATTTGTAGTCAGTATATTTTATAATTTCATTGAGGATACCATCAACACCACAAGCCTTTTTGGGTTGGAGGGTTTTTATATTGTCCTGTAGTTCATTCAAGGTAATTGGAGAATCCAGTGGGTTCTGGTAATTTTGAATAGTTGATTCTAAGGTTTGTATTTGATCATGTATAAACTTAGCAAAAAAAGAAACGTCCTCTCACAGTCAACTGTACTGCAGTGCATCTCCTCCTCATGGACTGCACCATATTTGCCAGTTCTTGCTGTGAGATGTTACCCCACTCTTCCACCAAGGCACCTGCAAGTTCCCGGACATTTCTGGTGGGAATGGCCCTAGCCCTCACTCTCCGATCCAACAGGTCCCAGATGTGCTCAATGGGATTGAGATCCGGGATCTTCGCTGGCCATGGCAGAACACTGACATTCCTGTCTTGCAAGAACTCATGCACAGAACGAGCTGTATGGCTCGTGGCATTGTCATGCTGGAGGGTCAGGTCAGGATGAGTCTACAGGAAGGGTACCACATGAGGGAGGAGGATGTCTTTCCTGTAACGCACAGCATGGAGATTGCCTGCAATGACAGTCATTCCGATGATGCTGTGACACACCACCCCAGACCATGACGGAGCCTCCACCTCCAAAATCGATCCCGCTCCAGCGTACAGACCTCGGTGTAACGCTCATTCCTTCGACGATAAGCACGATTCCGACCATCAACCCTGGTGAGACAGAACCGTGACTCGTCAGTGAAGAGCACTTTTTTCCAGTCCTGTCTGGTCCAGCGACTGGTGTCTGATGTCTGGTGAGGAACTGCCTTACAACAGGCCTACAAGCCACCAGTCCAGCCTCTCTCAGCCTATTGTGGACAGTCTGAGCACTGATGGAGGGATTGTGCGTTTCTGGTGTAACTCGGCCAGTTGGTGTTGCCATCCTGTATCTGTCCCGCAGGTGTGATGTTCGGATGTACCAATCCTGTGCAGGTGTTGTTACACGTGGTCTGCTCTGCGAGGACAATCAGCTGTACGTCCTGTCTCCCTGTAGCACTGTCTTACGTGTCTCACAGTACGGACATTGCAATTTATTGCCCTGGCCACATCTGCAGTCCTCATGTCTCCTTGCAGCATGCCTAAGGCGCATTCACGCAGATGAGCAGGGACCCTGGGCATCTTCCTTTTGGTGCTTTTCAGAGTCAGTAGAAAGGCCTCATTAGTGTCCTACGTTTTCATAACTGTGACCTTAATTGCCTACCGTCTGAAAGCTGTTAGTGTGTTAACGACCATTCCACAGGTGCATGTTCATTAATTGTATATGGTTCACTGAACAGGCATGGGAAACAGTGTTTAAATCCTTTCCAATGAAGATCTGTGAAGTTATTTGGATTTTTACAAATTATCTTTGAAAGACAGGCTCCTGAAAAAGGCAACGTTTAATTTTTTGCTTAGTATATGTTTTTGCTGTTTGTTCTTTGTTATAGAGCCATAAAGATTAGATAAGTGGTTCACCCATACATCTCAATTTTGGATAGATAATTCTTTGTGTTGTTGTTTGTTTAGTGTTTTCCAATTTTCCCAGAAGTGGTTAGTCTATGGATTCTTCACTTACATTGAGCTAATTTCTGACGTGCTGTTCCTTCTTTTTCCATAGTGTATTTCTTTATTGTTTTAGTGATTCACCATAGTGAAGGCGTAGACTCAGGTTTTCTGGGTCTCTATGTTTTTGGTTGGACAGGTTTCTCAATTTCTTTCTTAGGTTTTTGCATTCTTCATCAAGCCATCAAACCATTTGTCATTGTTCCTTTTCTTCGGGTTTTCTGTTTGAAATGTTTAGATTTGATAGGGAAGTTGAGAGGTCAAATATACTGTTTAGGTTTTCTACTGCCAGGTTTACACCTTCACTATTACAGGGAAACATTTTTTCCAGGAAATTGTCTAGAAGGGATTGAATTTGTTGTTGCCCAATTGTTTTTTGGTAGATTTCCACACTAATCTCCTTCCATCTATAGCATTTCTTAATATTATTCAGCTCCTTTGGCTTTGATGCCTCATGATTGAGCAAAGCTCTGTTCAAGTAGAGTGTGATTTTGCTGTGATCTGATCGGGGTGTCAGTGGACTGACTGTGAACGCTCTGAGAAACTCTGGGTTGAGGTCAGTGATAAAGTAGTCTACAGTACTACTGCCAAGAGATGAGCTATATGTGTAGCTACAATAGTAATCCATTGACTATGTACTACCATAGACTATGTACATACCCAGCATGCGACAGAGCTGCAGGAGTTGTGACCCGTTTTTGTTGGTTATGTTGTCATAGTTGTGCCTAGGGGGGCATATGGGGGAGAGAATGCTGTCCCCTCCATGTAGGTGTTTGTCCACCTATGTGCTGATGGTGTCAGGTTCTTGTCCAGTTCTGGCATTTAGGTCGCCACAGACTTGTGCATGTTCCTGGGCCTGGAAATTGTTTTTCTCCCCCTCTAAGATGGAGAAGCTGTCATCGTTAAAGTATAGGGATTCTATTGGGGGGATATAGGTAGTAGTCATGAGGACATTTTTCTCAGTTGAGATAATTTCCTTATTAATTTCTAGCCAGATGTAAAATGTTCCTGTTTTGACTAATTTAATAGAGTGTATTAGGTCTGCTCTATACCAAATTAGCATACCCCCTGAGTCTCTTCCCTGTTTCACATCTGGTAGTTTGGTGGAAGGGACTACCAGCTCTCTGTAACCTAGAGGGAAACCGTCTCCTCTATGCCACCCACCTGGTAGTTTGGTGGATGGGACTACCAGCTCTCTGTAACCTAGAGGGCAACCAGTGGGTCCGTCTCCTTTATACCATGTTTTTTGTAGGATGACAATGTCTGTATTTCCAATTTCTTTGATGATGTTCCTGCTCTTTAGGCCAAAGGCATATTACCTCAGACCTTGTATATTCATGGAGGTATATTCCCTCCTTCCATCCCTCCATCACTTCACACTTCTAGCAGTGTGTGGGAACTAGCAAGTGTCAATCGGGGGAGGGGGCTCAACCAGATGAGAGCTTTAAAGCTTCAGGAGAGGAGATGGGAGGAGGGAGCTTGTCTTCTAGGCTTTAATTAGTGGAGGGGAGTAATGGTTTGTCACCTCTCTGCATTTGGGAGCGCAGCAACGGCAATCAGGGGGTGATGGGAAGGCAGGGAGCATATACAGGCTCTGATTTGGCAATTGCAAAGTGTTATTGTGCCTTAACGAGATGTTACATGCTTTAGATTGGGATGATAACACTGCTATCAAATGTCCTATCTAGACAGTCATGTTTATGTGTAGTGCTGGCTAGTGATGCACTGATATGACATTTTTGGCCGATACCGGTATCCGATATTTTCCTTGCCAAAAAAAACGATACCGATAACTGATATTTAAAGTTTTTGCGGCCTTTTAAGCATTCTAGAACAGTCACATAGTTAACACACACACATGGACGCAGCAGGTCTAAGGCACTGCATCTCAGTGCAAGAGCCATCACTACAGCCCCTGGTTTGAATCCAGGCTGTATCACATAAGGCCGTGATTGGGAGTCCAATAGGGCGGCACACAATTGGCCAAGCGTCATCCGGGTTTGGCCGGGATAGGCCATCATTGTAAATTAGAATTTGTTCTTAACTCACTCGCCTAGTTAAATAAAGCTTACACACACACACCACATTGACCAAAATATTATTTTGTTGGCATTTACGTATGTCCCCATTACCAGTAAAATATAATGAAAACGTATTACTTTCACTTACTTGCTGTGCTGTTTCGATGTTCATTTGTTCAGTCGTTTCATTCTCAACCAGGATTTCTATGGAACGCGTTTGGGTCTTTGCGTGTCAAAAAATATACTATTTAACACTATTTGACGAGTCAGATAAGCTTGTTGACCAATCAGGACCTGAATATGACTGCATGTCACATAATAATTGAATGCGTTCATACATTTTTTAAGTAGTTATTACACATTGATAACACTATCACTCATACAGTTGAAGTCAGAATTTTACATACACTTAGGTAGGAGTCATTTAAACTCGTTTTTCAACCACTCCACAAATTTCTTGTTGACAAACTATAGTTTTGGCAAGTCGGTTAGGACATCTACTTTGTGCATGACACAAGTCATTTTTCCAACAATTGCTTACAGACAGATTATTTCACTTATAATTCACTGTATCACAATTCCAGTGGGTCAGAAGTTTACATACACTAAGTTGACTGTGCCTTTAAACAGCTTGAAAATTGCAGAAAATTATGTCATGGCTTTAGAAGCTTCTGGTAGGCTAATTGACATCATTTGAGTCAATTGGAGGTGTACCTGTGGATGTATTTCAAGGCCTACCTTCAAACTCAGTGCCTCTTTGCTTGACATCATGGGAAAAACAAAAGAAATCAGCCAAGACCTCAGAAAAAAATTGTAGACCTCCACAAGTCTGGTTCATCCTTGGGAGCAATTTCCAAATGCCTGAAGGTACCACGTTCATCTGTACAAACAATATTACGCAAGTTTAAATACCATGGGACCACACAGCCATCATACCGCTCAGGAAGGGGACGCGTTCTGTCTCCTAGAGATTAACATACTTTGGTGTGAAAAGTGAAAAATTAAATCCCAGAACAACAGCAAAGGACCTTGTGAAGATGCTGGAGGAAACAGGTACAAAAGTATCTATATCCACAGTAAAACAAGTCCTATATCGACATAATCTGAAAGGCCGCTCAGCAAGGAAAAAGCCACTGCTCCAAAACTTCCATAAAAAAGCCAGACTACGGTTTGCAACTGCAAATTGGGACAAAGATCGTACTTTTTGGAGAAATGTCCTCTGGTCTGATGAAAGAAAAATGGAACTGTTTGGCCATAATGACCATCATTATATTTGGAGGGAAAAGGGGGAGGCTTGCAAGCTGAAGAACACCATCCCAACCGTGAAGCATAGGGGTGGCAGCATAATGTTGCAGGGGTGCTTTGCTGCAGGAGGGACTGGTGCACTTCACAAAATAGATGGCATCATGAGGATGGAAAATTATGTGGCTATATTGAAGCAACATCTCAAGACATCAGTCAGGAAGTTAAAGCTTGGTCGCAAATGGGTCTTCCAAATGGACAATGACCCCAAGCATACTTCCAAAGTTGTGGCAATATGGCTTAATGACAACAAAGTTAAGGTATTGGAGTGGCCATCACAAAGCCCTGCCCTGAATCCTATAGAAAATGTGTGGGCAGCACTGAAAAAGCGTGTGCGAGCAAGGAGGCCTACAAACCTGACTCAGTTACACCAGCTCTGTCAGGAGGAATGGGCCAAAATTCACCCAACTTATTGTGGGAAGCTTGTGGAACGCTACCCGAAATGCTTGACCCAAGTTAAATCATTTAAAAGTAATGCTACCAAATACAAATTGAGTGTATGTAAACTTCTTACCCACTGGGAATGTGATGAAAGAAATAAAAGCTGAAGTAAATAATTCTCTCTACTATTATTCTGACATTTCACATTCTTAAAATGAAGTGGTGATCCTAAATGACCTAAGACAGGGATTTTTTACTCGTATTAAATGTCAGGAATTGTGAAAAACTGAGTTTAAATGTATTTGGCTAAGGTGTCTGTAATCTTCCGACTTCAACTGTATTTCATATGTCACAACGATTAATCGATAGGTATGATATGACGCTGGTAAAGTTGTCTCACGCACCTACAGTGCTGGTCATAAAAAAAAGCAAGCATAGTTCATGGATGCTAACAATGTTCTTCCCCAAAAACATAGCAAAATGACATCCGTTTCAGTAGCTATATAGTTAGCTAGCTAACTATATAGCTCGGTGTCATGTAAAATAACCCTAATTTATAAGACAGTTCTTGTTTGATTAATGGTGATCGGACCCATCTATGTGAAGCTAGCCACAGTAAGTATTAGCCACAATAGTGGACTTTGCAGTTAGCCTTCAAAATAAAAGTATGGCATAATTCTACTTTTTGTATTAATTTGCCTCACTGTCAATGACTTACTTTTTTTTTAAGGCAAACCGCAAATTCCATTATTGTGCCTAATCCTTGTTGTGGCTAGCTTCACAACAAATAAGCCGATCCGGTCGGGCGTCACTAGCCAGATGAAGCTAGCTGGCTGATTATAACGTTAGCTTTGGGCAACAGGGTTAAGTAGCTGGCTAGCTATTTATTTTCATAAACTGAAGTTTCATTTCAATAGGCGAACAACAAGTGGCTACCTAGCTAATACTTACTCACAAGGATTCCTAAATCATTGCTAAGAATAATAAAAATTACTGCAGTTTCTACTGGTCATTGTTTACAGGCTGGTTGTATTGGTGCTAGCTAGGTACCAAGCTAAAGCTAGCTACCCCAGAAGTTGCGGTCGAACAAATGCTTTATTACCAACGCGGTATTGTAAACACATTGTTCGTGGCCGGTGTTTGCTTGTTTGCTGACTTTTTTTGTACAGCTTTGACAGTGCTACTGTATCTTTTTTTTGACACACAAAGACCCAAACGGCGTTCCATAGTATATATGTCGTGAAGCTAATAGCAGTGACGCTATTACTGTGTAACTCCGGAAGGGCAACATCGGACAAATAGCGCACTTGGTAGTTTTAACCGGTGCTCGACCAGTCGGGGAAAGCCAACATCACCCACGA
Organism: Salmo salar; assembly: GCF_965601325.2. Taxonomy (NCBI): domain Eukaryota; kingdom Metazoa; phylum Chordata; class Actinopteri; order Salmoniformes; family Salmonidae; genus Salmo; species Salmo salar. The sequence continues at coordinate 51,424,465 of NC_138306.1, read as the reverse complement.
CAGAGCACGTCAGCTTTGACATCGGTGTTGCACTAAACTAGACATTGGCCGATACCGATGTTGGCATTTTTAGCTAATATCGTCCGATTCCGATATTTTCACTGATATATCGCGCATTCCTAGTGCTGGAGGACAGAGGATGTTAGTGCGACCGACTGGGGTTCAAGCCCTGATTCTCCTGTGCACGACAAGACTGTGTAAGCCCACAAAGCTTCAGCCTAGGTCTGAGGCACAGTTAGTCATTATAAAACGGTGTTAGCCCGCTGTACATCAATTATTATACTCCAATTCACTCCCTGGCTACAACAATTAAGCATTATTTTTTATAATGAATCCTAACTTAAAAATGGCTACTGGACAAATTAGTTCCTGATATTGGTGGTGGATGAAGAAAGTTAATCCAACGATGTTGCCACGTCCTGACCAGTAAAGGGGTTATTTGTTATTGTAGTTTGGTCAGGACGTGGCAGGGGGTGTTTGTTTGGAGTGTTTTGGGGTTTGTGGGTAATGTTCTATGTTAGTATATTTCTATGCTCATTCTAGTCTTTCTATTTCTATGTTTAGTTAATGGGGTTGACCTTCAATTGGAAGCAGCTGCTCCTCGTTGCTTCTAATTGAAGGTCCTATTTAAGAGGGGTGTGTTTTCTATGGGATTTTGTCGGTAGTTGTTCCTTGTTTAGTGTTTTTGCACCTGACAAGACTGTTATCGTCGTTGTTTTTGTATACGTGTGTTTTGTTTCGGTTTTCCCTTCTTTCTGCCATTAAAATAGAAGATGCGTATACATATTCCCGCTGCATTTTGGTCAAATCCTTACGACACCCTTGACAGATGTGAAAACTGTAGTCCATTACCACTCACTGATCTATTTAATCTACATTTAAAAGGTACGTCATCAATTAAGATACATAATTAAATCTCATTTGATTGCACTAGACTTCAGAATCCCCATAAATATCCCAACTTCATAGGAATATGATACTACACTATCATCATTCACACCATCCAAAGTAATACATTGAATCACACACCAAAAAAAAACAATGCTTTACTTAATAATAATAGGCATGTGAAGGCCAGAAGACGTAATGAGACCAAACATATTTTCAACCATCATCCTTATACAGTATTTGCTGATTTGATGTGAAGCAGATTATATAAATAGTAATGATCATTGAAATTATAAATGTTTTTAAAAAACAATTATAATAAATGCAACAGGACAATGGCTGAACATACTACAAACTTTTATTTTTTATAGTTGATCAGATTTTGACTTAATTAAAGCACATAAAACATGGTTAAAATAATAATAAAACAATACATATTAATGTTTTGTCACATACACCAGATAGGTGCAAGCCTGGGCAATTATTTTCCATGGCGAGCCACATTAGAATCTATTTTTACCATCACGGGCCAGAATCATATTACAGGATTATACATCATGTGTATGTATGACTGTGTTGACAGATATATCTACTGTAAATCACGCCCAGATATGCATCTTATTTTACTTTTTTAACGTGCACAGAAATAAACCACATCCAACTTCTCCTTTTGGTTGGTTTTTTCATTATTAAACATGCAATGATCTACACAGAGGGAAAAGTACACTGTGCATTCAAACACCACAGAGAGAACTCTTGTTAATGGGTATGCACAAAAACACAAGAAAGAGAGAGAGCTCAACATTACATTTAAACTATTCAATCAGTGAGGAGTGAAGTCTCTGATGGGCATTGACTAGAGCAGTGAAGTCAGGTGTAGTTTCTGACGTCGCTATGGGCAGGATTGTAAGATGATCTGTGCCTTGAGTTGTTACATTTCATCACTGAAAATGTCTGTTCACATACATAGGTTGACCCAAACAGTACAAACATCTTCTGAGCATGGCTTTACATTTTTGGAAAGTTTTGTTCATTGAGAGATGCATAGAACCTCATCAGTGACATTGTTTTAAGTAGTTATCCAATCACTGCATCAGACTGAAGATCGATAAGCTCAAGTTGCAGGTCAGTGGGAGTGTTACCCACATTCTTTATTTATTTTATTTTTATTTAACCTTTATTTAACTAGGCAAGTCAGTTAAGAACAAATTCTTATTTACAATGACGACCTACACCGGCCAAACACGGACGACGCTGGGCCAATTGTGCGCTGCCCTATGGGACTCCCAATCATGGCCGGTTGTGATACAGCCTGGATACAGCCAAGTAGGGCTATCTTCTGTATACCACCCCACTTCATGTGTTATTTCATAGTTTGGATGTCTTCACTATTATTCTACAATGTAGAAAATAGTCAAAATAAAGAAAACCTTGGAATGAGTAGGTGTGTCCAAACTTTTGACTGGTACTGTATATAAAAAGCAAAAAAAGAAACGTCCCTTTTTCAGGAGCCTGTCTTTCAAAGATAATTCTTAAAAATCCAAATAACTTCACAGATCATTGTGAAGGGTTTAAACACTGTTTCCCATGCTTGTTCAATGAACCATAAGCAATTAATGAACATGCCCCTGTGGAACGGTCATTACAGACGGTAGGTAATTAAGGTCACAGTTATGAAAACTTAGGACACTAAAGAGGCCTTTCTACTGACTCTGAAAAACACCAAAAGAAAGATGCCCAGGGTCCCTGCTCATCTGTGTGAACGTGCCTTAGGCATGCTGCAAAGAGACATGAGGACTGCAGATGTGGCCAGGGCAATAAATTGCAATGTCCGTACTGTGAGACGCCTAAGACAGTGCTACAGGAAGACAGACAGCAGATCGTCCTCGCAGTGGCAGACCACGTGTAGCAACACCTGCACAAGATCGGTATATCTGAACATCACACCTGCGGGACAGATACAGGATGGCAACACCAACTGCCCGAGTTACACCAGGAACGCACAATCCCTCCATCAGTGCTCAGACTGTCCGCAATAGGCTGAGAGAGACTGGACTGAGGGCTTGTAGGCCTGTTGTAAGGCACTGATGAAGGCAGCTTGTCTGTCGAAATGTTGGTTATTAAATTATTGCATCTGAGTTCCTGGAGTGTGCGGCTCTTCTTTAATTTTTCAAGGCAAGTCCTCCAAGGCAAGTCCCGCCAATAGGCAACAACGTTGCCTATTGGCACAAATCCACCGTCACTGGACGAGACAGGACTGGCAAAAAGTGCTCTTCACTGACGAGTCGTGGTTTTGTCTCACCAGGGGTGATGGTCGGATTCGCATTTATCGTCAAAGGAATGAGCGTTACACCGAAGTCTGTACTCTGGAGCGGGATCGATTTAGAGGTGGAGGGTCCGTCGTGGTCTGGGGCGATGTATCACAGCATCATCGGACTGAGCTTGTTGTCATTGCAGGCAATCCCAATGCTGTGCGTTACAGGGAAGACATCCTCCTCCCTCATGTGGTACCCTTCCTGCAGGTTCATCCTGACATGACCCTCCAGCATGACAATGCCACCAGCCATTCTGCTCGTTCTGTGCGTGATTTCCTGCAAGACAAGAATGTCAGTGTTCTGCTATGGCCAGCGAAGAGCCCGGATCTCAATCCCATTGAGCACCATTCCCCCCAGAAATGTCCAGGAACTTGCAGGTGCCTTGGTGGAAGAGTGGGGTAACATCTCACAGATGGCAAATCTGGTGCAGTCCATGAGGAGGAGATGCACTGCAGTACTTAATGCAGCTGGTGGCCACACCAGATACTGACTGTTACTTTTTATTTTGACTCCGCCTTTGTTCAGGGACACATTATTCAATTTCTGTTTGTCACATGTCTGTGGAACTTGTTCAGTTTATGTCTCAGTTGTTGAATCTTGTTATGTACATACAAATATTTACACATGTTAAGTTTGCTGAAAATAAACGCAGTTGACAGTGAGAGGAAGTTTCTTTTTTTTTCTGAGTTTATATACAGTATATACACAATAAAATACACAACATCAAGATGAAATGTACTTTGAATTCTGTTCCAGTGATACGGTGCATTCAAACTTAAAGCAGATTTACCTAGCTCGGTGGAGACCCGAGGAATCTCAAGAGTTAACCAATCCTGTGAATTGGTTATGCAACTTAGTTGTCTATACTTCACCAGCAAAGTTAAATAAGATGGATGTTGTAAGTGGGATGTAAGTGCTAGATCCATTTGAGATATTTTCCAATTTAGTTTGACTAGCAAACATTTCCAGATGCAGATTCATCTATAATATTCTACGATATTTGTTTCAAAGGGTTAACAGAAGCAGCTGAATTATCTTATCTAGAGTCTTTCTATGAAAAAGTTAACAGAGGCTATTTGGCTGAGATCACAGATCAATCGTATTTGTTTTGGCAACTGCGCTGTGAGGATAACGGTAGTTTTTTTTCATAACCCGCAGATTACCATAATTTACAGTTCTCAAAGGAAATCCGTGAGCATCGCTTCTTTCATCATGTTAGCTAATGCTAGACAATTAGATGTGGATTAATGAGCCAGTCACAACAAATCAACACCGCAGAGACACAATAGTGTCTGAATCATCATGTTCCAAATCACTGAGAAATCGAGCCTGTTTATGGTAAATATAGTCTGAGTGTGCTTCATTGGAATAGCAAGGCGAAGACGGCAAAGACACTGAAATTATGAAGGGGAGCTATGTTCTAGCTGGTGCTGTGATGTACTGGTCACACATGGTCCATAGCAGCTGTGATACAGTGCTGCTGGTGAAAGCAGAAGTCATTGAGGAGCACTTGGATCATTAGGTTAAGGTTTTCACAGAGATCAGTGCTCTATGACTCAACACTTTTGATAGGTTGACAGGTGGAGGCTCCTCCTTGTTTATTTCTTCCTCTCCCTCTGTCTTTAGACAAATCCATTCCATGAGTAAATATTCTCTTCTCTCTTTCTCCCTCTCTCTCCTCCCTCTCTCTCCTCCCTCTATTTGTTCTCTCCGCCTACCTCGCGTTCCTGTTCTGTGGAGAGGATATCTATAGCTACAGCCTGACATGACTTTTCAGGTGGGCGAAGGTGCTAAAAGTCCCTTCGAAAAATAGAAGATGATTTTTGCAAGAGTCTCTACTTGCTTGGTCTCTACAATCCAAGCATAACTGCTTATAACCAAACTAGTATTTCTGAATGGAACGAACAATCCCTATTCATGAATATTGCAAACACTAGATTACTGGAGACATTATTGAATAGGACACAGTTTTAAAAAAACAATCCTAAATGGTGGGTTGTTGACTTATTACTGGGACTAGGTTAGGAATAATGCCAACTGGTTTAGTTTCCTAAGTGTGAGTTGGGGAACGACTGCTTTACACACTTATGTGAGTGTATGCCGGTGTTTGAAATTCAAAGGGAAAGAAGAAAAAAAGAATTATGACATCATCATCCCATTTTACCTCGACCTTTGGTTGCCCTCTTTCCCCACCACCACCACCACCACCCAGGTAGCACCGCTCCTCTCAACGCAGTGCTGTGATCCAATCTGACTTCAACCTTGGTGAGGTGGAGCACACCCAACAATAACACCACCCTGCCACTATTGGAAAGCATCCCCTCCTAGGGAAGAACAACCATAGGATGAGGCACTGTAAGTCCGTGCTTACGCGTAGCAACTAGCTACCTCCCTGCCTTGTTTATTCGATCATAGTTGGGCTGAAGCCTCTCTCACTAAGGTCTTTTACCGTCTTAATGTTTAGTGGCATCCATTTTCCACCCTCTCTACCTCTCCGTCTCCTTCCCTCCCCTTTCTTTTCTTCATTCCTATGGTTGACATCTATGTGCTGCCTTGCCTTCCCCACCCCGAGTGCAGCGAGACGAATATAGCACCCGGTGATGTGCCTCTTAATGAACACACCAGTTGCTATGAAACAAAACCTTAAACAGGTGTTTAATTGTTTCTTCGCAGCCCCAAGATGCCTAACACACAACCACCCTGTCTGGGTTGTCAGCATGAGCTTTTACAGATTAAGGTTTCATGTTCTAGCTGTGTCCAAGAGTTCCTCTGGTGCTCATTTACAGTTCCACCCGTCAAAACCTTGTTTCGAAAAGTAGCTCGAAACCCTGTCTTGGTGAATGTTTCTTGACCATCAAGGCCCTCCGCTCAACCAGAAAAGACATGCCAAGAAGAGATCACAACCTTCAGAGATTGAATATCTAGATATAACTGTCAATTACAACTGAAGTAAAAAAGTGAGATTTAACAAATATATGAGAGATTCAACTAATATAAAATGTATTTACAGAGATATGTAATAGACTTATAACATGAGGGGAAAAAAAGAAAAAGAAAGCAAGGAGCATCAGGCCAGGTCAGTTAGCGCTAGCTTCACAATGAGACAGGTCAGTTAGCGCTAGCTTCACAATGAGAGAGGTCAGTTAGCGCTAGCTTCACAATGAGACAGGTCAGTTAGCGCTAGCTTCACAATGAGACAGGTCAGTTAGCGCTAGCTTCACAATGAGAGAGGTCAGTTAGCACTAGCTTCACAATGAGACAGGTCAGTTAGCGCTAGCTTCACAATGAGACAGGTCAGTTAGCGCTAGCTTCACAATGAGACGGGTCAGTTAGCGCTAGCTTCACAATGAGAGAGGTCAGTTAGCACTAGCTTCACAATGAGACAGGTCAGTTAGCGCTAGCTTCACAATGAGAGAGGTCAGTTAGCGCTAGCTTCAAAATGAGAGAGGTCAGTTAGTGCTAGCTTCACAATGAGAGAGGTCAGTTAGCGCTAGCTTCACAATGAGACAGGTCAGTTAGCGATGTAGCTAGCAGCTGTTCCCAGTTTGTCTTGTGCTAAAAGGTTAGTTATAAGTGATGGGGGTGGGGTAGACGTAGCCTTTTTTAGGGACTGAAAAAAAAAGACTGCTGCGGCTACTGTGTGTCTGTGAGTGTGTGTTTTCTGCCTTGCAGCTTGTCATAGTGAGATACCGGAGTATGCTAATATCAATCAGCGTCTAACTAGGACTAGGTTGACGATGATATCTAGAGACAGTTGGGTAT